>NC_137471.1:77651987-78077934 GCF_964235325.1 Thermobia domestica | reverse complement strand
TATAGGCTAAAATCATGTATAATTAAAAGCTCTAATTGTTTGTTAGTTACAGCCCAAATTAAGTTACAGTAGAACCCCTATAATCAGTCACCTTTGGGACTGAGGGTATGGTCGGAACACAAAAAAGGTCGAATTATCAGAAAACACAGAAAAAAACGGATTTACAATAAAATAACAAACAGTCTCTGAACTCAAAAATGACTGTATTGTTCTGTATAGTAAAAGCAAATGAACAGTAAGCATTAAAAACTGCACAGTACAGTACAGAAAACACGCACAACGAAAGAAACGGTACAACAGATGAAGCACTGAGACGGATATGCAATAAGAGCAAATAAACAACAATGCCGCGACGGCAGTAAACGACAATGGGTCTCGTGAGTCACCGACGAATCGGGACAAGTTCGGCTGAAGCACGGTCGGATCAACCGGAGTGGCGGACCAGCCAAGGGCGGACGAGAGGGGGTTCTACTGTAGTTTGCTTGTGAACATTTGTACTAAATTAATTTACAAGAATCTTACACAATCGTTAATATCCCACCTAGACTCACTAGAAGTTCACTAAAACTGCTTCCAAATTGTAAGAAAACCGAAATTATAATTTTATGTGTAAACTTATCCTTGCTGCAATAAAAGCATTTGCAATGAACAAATTTATTGAAGTGTATGCACCAGATACATAATTGTGCTAGCGACAAGTTTGTGAAACCTGGTTTGGCTTGCGTAAGAGAACGAGCATACAACAGATGAACTACTATCTGTGTGTGTGTGTGTGTGTGTGTGTGTGTGTGTGTGTGTGTGTGTGTGTGATGACCTTTCTCCTTGACCCTATCATGCAAAAATAGTATAATGCAATCTCTCTTAGTGAAAGAAAAAGAGGAAGTATGGGACAAATATATCATTGTCCTTTGCACTTGAATGAATTTTTTGCCCTGAAACTAACTACGACTTTTGAGTTCAGCACAATGACCTATTGACTCCAAGCACAGAAATAAATAAAGAACAACTCATCATGAAAACTGAATACCATTTTGTTGACATGCAGTGTTAAGGATATCTTATTCATTTTACTTTCAAAACAGAAAGTGCGTCTTCAACTAACTATTCAAAGATTATTCTCTAACTGCTAGGGAGTAATACCCTTTACCTGAACAGAGTTTTAACATAATCTCTAAAAGTAACGCTGAGGGGCTTCTTTCTCCGAAGCGCAAGTTCAAGAATTTAAAACACATCAAATTAACTCACAATGCAGAAATACTTTGCAGATACACTTTTCACAGACAATATTAATACTTTGCCATGTCGCCATTCAACTACTTTCAAATGCCACTGTCCCTTGGCGTGGGAGACGAGGGTTCGATTCCCGGCGGGAATTCATGTGGTTCGGATTCCACGTTAATCAGTAGGTTCTCTAGCCTCGCTGCTGAAAAGGGCGTTAAACTCAAAATCAACTCAACTGCCACTGTCTTCTTTAATTCAAAAGACATAAACATAAGATACTTAATTTAAGGTTCCTTTCACTTCACTGATACAATCCAGAAATTATAAAGAAGAAATGGGACTCAGTGATAGAGCGTTCATTTCTCATGCAAAGGGTAACCTAGTTCGAATTCAGGCTATATGAATTAATTGAGGAAATATTATACCCGTGGTTTTTTGCTTTCCACTTTTTCACCTGTCTTGTTTAGTCTACCGTACGTCATAATTTCAAAATATTATATTAAAAATTTGAGACAAATCTTCCCTTAATATTAATTTATTTGCACTTATTCATTAAAACGACTGAGATCGTCAAATTATCAAGTATTATTTTATCATGAGTAGATGTGAAGTCTACACAGAAATTTAGAAAAGGATTCTAGATTTCACACGCAGCATTTTAATAAATATGAACAAGAGGAAAACAGCGTACCCACCAGGGATTTATTTGTAGCCAGGGAAGCCTGGGAATTTCCCCCCTTGTAAGTTTTGACTTCCCTGTCTCTAGATTTAATTCAGTCTTCCCAGCCTGGGAAGATATTTTCCCCCTTTCTTAGGTTATACAATCTGTTGTAAAGTACAATAATTCAAATTCATGTTTTAGTTGCAATTCTTTATTTTTTCAGTATGTTTATTGTCGCGAGATGTGTTGGTCTTGTTTAAAGAATTGCTTCCCGAAGAAAAAATCTTTCAACTAGCATCACTACTTATCATTCTTAATCTGAGTAGCACAGTAATAAAAAAAAAAACGTTTTCAGTAATCAGTGAGCAGTCATAGCAGTTTTGAATTGGTATCTTCTTCGTTGATAAGCACGTTGAAAAGAACAAAAGGAAATGGATATTAAACTATATTTTAACAAAAGAAAAGCTCCTGATGATGAGGCAAGTAATTCCAGCACACAAAGTAAGAGGGTTTGAAGATAGTGCAACGTCCGAGATTACATTAGAGACATCTTATCAGAAAGATGAAAATGATTCGGGACCTAGTGTTAATAATGCTAAGGTTATTTCTAGCCCCAGTGGCTTATTTCCTTATGTGATCAAAAACAATTTGCGAGCTGGTAAATTAAACGAAATACTAATTTCATTCGCGTTGTGTATACTATATGTGCTTCCGTTCCGTATTGATATAGTGCGTGAGTTTTTTCGGGGTTATTCTATTTCCTTCCACTTTCTTCATTCCACCATTTCATTCATTTCTCATCACCACCGTGTTCTTTAGCCTAACCGGCATAAATGTGGGACGTAAAACTTGAATATTTCATTTCATTTCGGTATCCATACAGAAAAAAATGAAATCTTTAAGTTTTACGTCCCACGGTTATGCCAGTTAGGCTAAAGAAGACGGTAATGATGAGAGATAAGTGAAAATGGTGGAATGGATGAAGTGGGAGGAAACGGGAGAACACCGAGAAAACCCACGAACACGGTGTTTGTCCACCACAAAGTCCACACAGCGCGAGCTGGGATCATACAGAAAGAAGAATAAATGTACAAAGTGTATGGTGCAACGATATGATTGCAAATGCATCAAAGAAACGTTTTTACAAAATCCTTGACCACGAAAAATCTATTGCACACAGGAAATGTTCACATGTCAATATGTGAACAAAGGGATGGGGAAGAAATATAGCTTTCAATGACAACTGCACTAGACAGGTGGAAAATTGTGAATGAAATTCGTGTTAAAAGCACAGCTACGATATTTAGGACTGCCTACGTTATTGTCCAAAACCAAGGATATATATATATCGTTTACGGTGCTCCCACATCTTATTAAATTGCAAGAAATAAATTTAATGGACCTCAACAAGTTCTTTGCTCGTATGTTATATATGCAAATATTATTGACTTTTAGCTACAGAAATCAAGGCAAACTGGCCGAGTACCTTGCGCGTTCCGTTGAACCCTTCGAGCTAATGATGGATGAATCCTCCACTGTGTCTCATAAGTCTGTTCTCATTGTGTATATCCGTACCGTAGTTAATCACGTATGTATCAATACAATTTTAGGATTATTTGAGTTACAGGCAATAACAGGCAGAGAGGTTTGTGATTCCGTGATTATGTGAACGTATGAATCTTTCCAAAACGACATTACGGGAAAGACTTATGGCAGTTTGAGAGGACAGTAACATGCAAGGCGGAACAAATGTTGAAATGTCTCTTTACTGCAGCGAGAGTTAGTCACAAATTTACTCGTGTTTTACTACATTAGTCAGAAGATGGAACTGGTTGTTCACAACGTTGTTAATACGGTTTCAGATATGGTTCATTTTCAAAACTTTCTAGAGCGATTACACGGTGTTTGCTGAATGTCCCCGTAGAACACGAGAAATCGAATTAACATCAGAAGAACTAGGTATTCTCTTCTATAATATTACTACAGTTTTTGATATACGGTGGTTAGGCTCTTCTTACCGTTCATTAGAAGCATTGTGGAAATCCTACCCTGCGCTAGTGGAACACTTTCGAGAAGCTTCTACAAATTAGCAGAGAATTTTTTAGCAGCGTGCAATATTTTCGGGCCTCCAAAATTTTACTAAGTGGAATTTTGTTTATGAAATGTCCATAAATGTTCATTTTCAAAACTTTGTAGAGCGATTACACGGTGTTTCCTCAATGTCCCCGTAGAACACGAGAAATCGAATTAACATCAGAAGAACTAGGTATTCTCTTCTATAATATTACTACAGTTTTTGATATACGGTGGTTAGGCTCTTCTTACCGTTCAGTAGAAGCATTGTGGAAATCCTACCCTGCGCTAGTGGAACACTTTCGAGAAGCTTCTACAAATTAGCAGAGAATTTTTCAGCAGCGTGCAATATTTTCGGACCTGCAAAATTTTACTAAGTGGAATTTTGTTTATGAAATGTCCATGATCCGAGATGTACTGGAACCTCCTGTACTGTACTGTACAGGTAATATCCCTTGTACTGTACAGGCAATATGCAAAATTGAAACAACTGTACGTGTACTGGAAGCGTTGCAAGAAAAGGATGGCAAGTTCATGGAAGAATTACAACGTCAGTTTGAAGAAACTGGTCAGTTTTGTGGAGTTCCACTTGCAAAACCCTTAGACAGTTCTCTTGAGAAGTACCAGCAAATAAGATAGTAATTCTGTCAGGGTCTAGCAGATAACATACGGTCTTGCTTTCCTAACAAAACGTACAGTAGGGTCGAGGTTTTGCTACAATCCAAGTGGCCAGAAGAATTGTCTGCAAGAATGTTATACGGCGACAAAGAAGTAAATGAAATCATTGTTCTTCTAATCTCTGTTCAGCGTAAGCTCTAAACTCCGATAAACAAAATATTTGTATCCTTCCGCTTGTCACAAATACGATTGGCTAGTGATTTATCACTCCCACTCCCCACGGGGAGGAGCAAATTGTACAAGTGCATTTTGACAATACTGTCTCGTGTTGTTCAGATACAGCAGCAGCAGAAAAGAAGGAAAAAAACCTCGAAAAATTAAAACAAAATTATTTGAATTTTGCTGGTAAACAATTGTTGCTTAGTGAGTAAAGGTTTACCTTGTTGATGTTTCACCACAACACTCACGGAACCGGAATTCATGCCAGCCGTGTTTCAGGCTTAAAAGCAGAACACACGTCCACAGTTGAATTGGCGCCATAATTACTACGCATGCTTAGTGTTTATTTCTATTGTTTTATTAGCCATACTCGATTGCAACATTAATAGATATTCTGTATTATATTTTTCTCATTTATAATAATATAGGAGTTTTATATGGAGCTTCATAGTAAAAGTAATAATCAAATCATATGAACTATTTTGCGGAGGAGTACAAGCGCCATTAGGCCAACAGCAAATCAGCGAGATTTAGTTTCACGTGGCTTTGTTTATCGCAGTTTAGAGCTTAGGCCGAACAGGGTTTAGTTTCTTCTGCATACTGTGGGAGAGGCTTTTCCAGCTTAAACTTACAGCACACTGGCGCTAGAAACCGTTTATCTGTAAAAAGCCTCGAGTCTACCATACATTACGGGACTTCTTTCAATGCAGAAAACTATGTCATCAGCTGGATAAAAAGTGGACATTATTCTGCTACCGACAAATCAACTGGGAAAAAGACGGTATCAGATTTAAACCAATCTCCTCTTGCTTCACTATTCTAAAGTGAGGTATGATGTGGCAGTACTATTAATTCTACTGGTACTAAAACTTATTTATGGTATGAAGAATTACATTGAGTACCGTCTTTTCCCTTCTATTTAATAAAATTAAATTCAAGTATGTGCACCTATCACTGTTCTGCAAAAAGTAAAGTCTTAACTTTTGTAGTATTTATTGTTCGGGCGATGAATTTCGTCTTCAAATACCTAATAAGAATGGACTAAAGAATTACTTGTCATAACAAAACAGTTTTACGTAGAAATGTGACACTTGTTATGACAAGTTATGCAGGTTGCAATGTAACTATAGGGCTTTCGCTGGATGCTGCGCAATTGTCCTCAGCAGTAGGACGAAAAGTAGTAAGGCAAGTAACGAATGTAATCTCATCTAGCTAACCAAATTTTAAGTAACGTCCCTACCAATATTTATCATAAAATTGTTTTTTTTTTTTTTTTTTTTTAAATGAAAAGAATTGTGAACTTGGGGACTGCCTATGAAACTAGTACCATAATTTCAAAGTAGATAGGTTTAAAAATAACGTTGTCCTAACCTGACTTTATGGTTGTTCTGTTATACGGAACACAATCTTTCATAAATATTCCCCTCTTCTACAAAATCCACAAATAAATCACTGGTACCCACAGAGACCCCTTTTCACTCCTACAAATGACTGAAAGTTTATCCATAATGTATACAAAATAAAAATTGTATTACATTGTTATGCAATTCAGCTTGCTTCACCCATGTAATTTTGAAACTAAACAATACAGAATACTCCTACATAATTCCACAATAAAAAGGATGACTCGGGTAAAAAAAAGAAGAAAGTAAAAATTATGACAAGGACAGTTATACGAGCTGAATGAAAGTGATGCCCAAAAGCTCGTCTTTCCTTAACACATCACATTATAAATGAAACTAGGACATTAATTATGTGAATCCCAATTGTGTTCTTTTATAATTGGAAATGTGTCACTCTCCCAACCCAACGAATATGTTCGTTTGATTGCAACACCATTAAGAGGTATGTTTGCAAGGGGAGTATTGTGATCTTTATCAACAAAATTGATTTTTCCCAGTATTTTCGTAAAGATGTACCTATGTGCCCTTTTATATCGTACCATTTCTAGTTAAAACTAAGTATGCTTAAATCAAATCATCCTTACTAAGTAACTCTAAATAACTATTTCGCAATTGGTGTTCTCTTCTCTGATCTTGACAAACAAGATATCGCTTTTTTTTTTTAAACATTTTTCGCTCTTGATTTGTTCTTTCTCTCTGTAGATCTTGTATGATATATGCTGTCCTGCTGTCCATATATATATACATCCTTAATTCCCCATCTTTATCCTTACTACTACTGTAGAAAAAGAAAGTGTGTGTGGTGTATAATCAAAGTCACATACTAGAAAACTGTCGCCTAGAAATGAAATGAAATCTTTCAGTTTAACGTCCCACGATTATGCCTGTTAGGCTAAGGGAGACGGATGATTTAGGCAAAGTGAAGGATAAAAGAATAATTGGTGGAATGAGAAAGTAGGATGAAACGAGAGTACCCCGAGTAAACCCATGAATCCCATATATGAGGTAAATGTTCTACCACTGAGCCACCGTGCCCCTCATGAGTCACCTAAAACTACCGAATTTTGTACACTGGTAGATTTTCACCAAATCTAATCATGTACGAAGCCGTTTCATCGATTTTCGACTTGAGGGTGACTGGGGGATCATACGTTCTGGAAGTTCAAAATATACACAGTATCTCAGAAGGTCCTCGAGTTAGACAACCAAAACCACATTACTATGTTGCAAGTTGCATACATACTGTTGTCTATACGAAGAACAGGCACTTCTGCTAGTGTGAAATATTATACTGTTCGAATCTGTGATTCCTAAGTTATACGCCTTGGCAGTTGCGGTCTGCACTTAAGACTGTGTAATATATTTTGACGCGATCAACAGAACTCGTGTGATCTCAACTAAAGCTGGCATTGACTATAAGCTGTAAGCTCTTTCCGCCACTGGCTCTTTCCTATACTACTGAAATGGAGAGGATTTCATTTTTTTTTTTTTTTTTTTAATCCAGAAATTGTTAATAATCTCGATGTGTGGAACAGGATTAAGTTATATGATATTACCTAACTTCCAAATGTTTTGATGATGCGAATGGGCTACAGTAAATACGAGGGTACCAATGTAGCACATGTTCTCTTTTTATTAATTATCTGTAGATTGTACACTTCAAGCCGATAGAAAGAACCGTTGTTGCTTGTGACAGGTTTCATCGTTATCACTTCACCGTGTGCGCTGTTGCGAAGTAAACATGGCTAAGATACCACGATTAATGTTCATATGGTTTGCCACTTCACCAATAATCACTCGTCGGTTATTCACAATCAATGTATAGACTTGCTCAAACAGTTTCTGTGGTACAAACGGACAGTAGTGCAGCCATGTTTATTTCGCAACAGCGAAAAACGTACTGAAGTAAAAACTCTGAAACTTGCCACAAGCGAAGATGTCATCTATCGGCTTGAGAGTGCAAAAAACCGTACAGCCAACCAATCGATGATTAGAATAAAACTGCAAATATTTATTGACTTACCCTCATACTTATCCAGGAAAGGCATGCAGACGAATATATATATATTATTATTATTATTATTATTGAAATTAACGATAGTCGAATGTAATTTGCATTTTGGTTTTAATCGTGCAAACTTAACCGAAGCTTGAAGAAAATGGGTAAACGATTGCTTGAAGAACCGGATCATAATTGCATTACATATACGGCAGACCCGAATGAGATCTCTGATTATAACACATACATTTCTAGGGGTTGCCAAAGGAAAGTATTGGGTCGCACACCGCACCACAAGATCTTTTAAATAAAACGAGGGGGCAAAAGTGAAAATACTCATTTTTATGTAATGAAGGAAAATTACAATCGAACTGACGCATTGTCGCGAAATGGACGATGGAGACGGAATATTAGGACCTGTATTTGGAATTTGAGCATGAAGCAGGAGAAGATATGTTATATGAAAAGAGACAGTGTAAGAAGAAAGAAGTGAACATTTTGTCGTATGAGAACCAGAGGAACCTAACTTCAAGAATAGGACTTTTGTTTGCTTAGATTATGAACATAATTCTGAAAGCCCCACTTGGTGTCATTCGAGTGTTATTAAACCTAACTTTGTCATGAATTGTCTGCTATGCAATAATGTGTTTACCATCTTCTTTAAACAACATTTGTTTGAAAAAATAACTTTTTCCTCTCTCCTGTAAACCTACGAAAATGAAGTTACGTTATTCTGGTTCTCATACGACGATTTATTCTACATATCACAATAGTAAAGAGATTATTATTATCCTAGTGACTTGTGACATATTCACCCAAGGCATCGAATATTTCTGGCTACGCCTTTGTTTTGAATTATAACAGTTCTCATTTGAATCAAGTTTTTCGAACATTTTCTTTATTTTACAAGTTTTGTTGATGCAACGAAAGGATGCATGAAAAACAAAATGTCATTTCGCTAGCTGGCAGGAAACATGTCAGACACACGACACACAATTTGCTGCTGGTAATACAAACAGGTAAATTGAACATGCAATTCTTCCGACTGGTCACCATCGTCTGTGTCTATTTTGAAACTCACAGCTCTCTCGAGTAGAAGCGTGAAGTGCTTAGCTTGAAATAGACCAGCCATCACGTTCAGGCTTGCCAACAAACTCAAGCTGTCCACTCAACAAACTTCGACATATTGGTTTCAGAGTGTTTTCTCCAGTCACGACTGACTGACTGACGTCTTTCCTAATCCTCCTACACAAATTAACTTTTCCTCATTCACCTAAATCACCACTTTTCCTTCACTTCAATAAACACACAATACAGATGAAATATAAACATACTTCTATATCATGGTTCGACTTTTCCACTCTCTTGCTTAAAGAATAAAAGTTGATGAGTTGATTTTGAGTTTAACGTCCCGTTCAGCAGTGAGGCTATATGAGACGTGGACCTACTGATTAACGTGGAATCCGAACCACATGAGCTGCCGCCGGGAATCGAACCCGGGTCTCCCACGCTATAGACGCTTACGCTAACCGCTTAGCCACGAATGAGCTCTAAAGAATAAAAGAAAAAAGGGGAAAACTACTTATGTAAGTTGATCAATTTACGTCCATCTAAGTGAAATCTCTATTAGTTCTATCTTGTTTAGAGCACAAAAGAGTTTCCGATTACGGATAATTTATTGATGGGATTTTATACATAAAAAAAAAAAAAAAAAAAAACACTAGGATCTTTTAAAGCAAAGATGGTCATCTGAGCTGCTTACCGTCACCTACTTATCCATGATTATAGCCTTACTCTTTTCCAGTTTTCAGAAATTTAAATACAATTATCCGAATTCCAGTCACTTGGATAATCAAATATACGTCGATATCAGAAAATTAAAATTATAATAATAAAAATGTATTGAAATGCAAACTCTATGTATTAGTTCATAACAAGAATTTTAGGAATGATAAAAAAAATAGATCAAAAGATTGCGATCTTGGACAATAGTTAGTTTTTGGATTAGGGACAAAAAAAATGAACGGTTCCTAAGTCGAGTTTTCGTATTTTCTACGGAACAAGCACATCATAATAAGTTAATTGATTGTTTGGGTTTGGCTACACTGTATGTAGTTCTCCAGATATACGGCGTACAAGAAAACTTTTAATTGAAGTATATTGGATCTTTTGATCCCAAAATATAACTTCCTTGAAATTCCTATTCGTTCGTACTAATGTTAAAATTTATATTTCTCATCTCTTATTGTTTGAAGTAAAAACTATTTTATATTCAAAATACACAGGACCTACTTTTTCTTTATTAAACAAAAGATATATATAAATCTCACAACATATATATAAATCTCACAACATAATTTTCCTTGATGATTCTAGATCTAGATTATGTCCAGAATTCATTCATCTGTATAATTGTAGTTTCATTGTTCATCATCAATAGTTTACTTATTTTTAACATTATCTTTCTATTTCTTCACACGTTAAAATAATGGTTAAATTACTATTCAAATTAAAAAAGCTTTCTTTAAAAAGATTGAAAACAAACAAATCGTATTTTAAAAATTCTGTTTTCAAGAAAATTACTGTCTTAAACGATTTTCTATTTATGCATGACTAAGACGAAAACTTTGGAAGTGCGCTCACACACAATCAATTTATAAATTCTTCTTCCCTTCTCATGGAAATCAAGTACTTGTAGTATATGAGAGCGCTTCCTATGCTTTTCTTTTTAGCCACGCATAAATAGAATTCTGTCTTTAACGTAATTTTCTTGAAAACAAATTACTTTAACATTCTTGTAAGATTTTTGTTTCCTTTTTTTTGTTAATTTTTTTTAAAAAGGAAGCATATTTCTAAAAATATTTTATTTTTTTTTTACTTTTTAGTATAATTTATTTTCTTGGTTAAAATTTTTAAACGAAAACATTTTTCAAAAAAATATTTATTTTCGAATGTGTTGTGAATTATCGTGAAAATGCGAAATTTTGTTCGAATTTGTGAAATGTTAATTCCTCTGTACTAGATAACCCTGCTTTACTTAGGAGTAAAGCTGGTTGCATACCAAAAATACTGATATCGCTCTTTTAAAATGAAAATAAAACGAAATCTTTTAAGTTTTACGTCCCACGTTTATGCCAGCTAGGCTAGAGGAGACAGTGGAGATGAGAAATGAGTGAAATTGTGGAATGAAGAAAGTGGGAGGAAAGGGGAGAACCCGAAAAAACCCACGCACACGGTGTTTGTCCACCACAAAGTTCACTTAGCGCGAGCTGGAGTTGCTCTTTTAAAATCAGACAAGAGATTTAACTTTTTAAAAAAACATATAGAAATACATAGACATATATAAAAGTAACGAAGGAATATTGTATTGTAGATCCCTTCCAGTGGGTGCACCCCTGCGTTGTCTACTATTTATTCTCTTATTTGTACTCCACAGGCACCAACAAATGTGCTATACTCTTCCCCTACATATTCCGTGGTCAATGATTTCGAATTAAATTGACCGATCTGCGCACCGTTTAAATATTTGACAAATAATTATGCTCTACAGGTTAAAAAAAATGTACTTGAATCGGTCAACGGACTCAGGCTGAGTCAGTTCTTCTTCTTATTATTTTTTATTTTTTTTAAATCTGAATCTGGAATCGTCTATTGGTTGTTAAGAAAAGCTTTGGTACTGTCTGAACCACAAGCAACGCCCAAAACGGTCGTACAAACACCAGAATACGCGTTTACATGTGAAATATACAGACAAAAGAAAAATTCCTCACAATATACTAAAAGGGTTCTTCGAGTGTTAATACAGGGCACGTGCCTTCCTGCTTTCATGAGAAGTCGGAAGTCAATTGGAATTTCAGAGGAGCGTTAATAAACTGAATTGAATACAAATTACTAATGTTTCATAGTCCAAACTCTAGAAACTTAGAACAAACAGCCCCAGTTCACTGCATTGCATTTTACCGACTGATTTTAAGCTAAACACAATACAAAAAACCAAAGGAAAATAAGGAAAGGAAACTAGAAACAAGTGACGATGCCAGAGGGGAAAAGTTTCCCCTGCGGTGGCTACGCCTGACCCCACACAGGCTGTATTGTAATGTAGGCCAGGCAATATAAAACTATGCTTTTCGATATTAAAAAAAAATAGCTGCACCCTAAAAAGTGTCTGGCCCTTCGCTTGCCTGCTCCCTGAACTAAAGTTGGTTATCGCTGTGTAGTGGAATAACAATGAATATCCCCAAACCCCATAGCAAAATTTGCCGCGATCTGCGATGTGCTCGCAGAAAATTTGCCGTGCCTGTGCACAAAAATTGCCAGAGGAAAATAAAATAGCCAACAGAAAAGTATAAAAGCATGCCTGCTATGTGTAGATGTCTTAAATGCACGGACGACTTGCATAAATATGGTTAGAACTGTTTTTCACGTCGTGTAAAGCGTATTTTTAACAATCACAAGTGTTTCTTCTGCAGAAAATTTTTGCAGAATTCCTGCAGAAAATTTTTGACTTCAAAAGCTCATAACAGAAAGACAAAGAATGTTCTGCCATCTGGTCCCCAAATCACAAGACTGAACATAGTATAAAGTAAAAAATTGTTTCAATATTTATATGTAGTGGCGGAGAAACTGGCTTTGCTTCCCTCGAACTAAAATCAGGCCTTATGCGAATCTTATTTGTTTCATATTTATTTATTTCACGACCTATTGTTATGTTCTGAGTTTAAAGGAGACGGCAATATGACAATGAAGAAATGATAGAATAAAGAAAGTGGGAAAAAACGGGAAACTTTGAGCAAAATTACGCACACGGTGTTTGTCCACCACAAAGCTACTTAACGCGAGCTTAGATCGAACCAGGAACCTCACACCCCAGAGAAAAGTGTTCTACCTATGAAAACTTGAGAATGGCTTTCGCCATTGTCACCACCACTGTCTATATGACTCTTGTGATCATATGTCACGTGCTGTGCCTCTCGTGGTCACGCGCGTGCCATTGACTCCATGTTCCATTCCTGCTGGGAGTGATAAGTCTAAGATAAAAACCTCCCATTTTAAGCATTAAGTCCTGTTTTACGTAGCCTCGATACAGAAGATAGACGTTAAATTCGAACTGATCAGTCTAATGCCCAACTATTTAAACTAATTAATCTATTAAACATATCGCCAATTCGATTAGTGTCACGAATAAACTTCAATGCATAAGTTAAGAATTTTAATGATAGTAGCATCCCGTAAAAAGTTCTTTTCTGCTACATATCACTGTCACATCGTGATCGCATCGTCGCACAGCGATGCTCAATACCATTATTTCTGGTCGGGTCCTATAATCTTAATTTGCTTGGCGAAATGCTATGGTGGGAAACGATCTATACTGTGAAGATTAACCTTGCATGATGGTCTGTGAACAAGCCAACTGCACCAGAATAAAGTCGAAGTCGTAGCTGGGAGCCCACGTTAATACCAAGTTCCATCCTTCATAACCACGGTGTTGTATACGAACGGTAAACAACTCAAACTCACTGAACACCCTACGCTGTATGTTTTTTTTTTTTTTAATTTTATTAAAAACTTGTATTTTTCGCATTAGACAGGATTCATCAAAATATTGGGATGAAATCAGTGGCGGCTTTAGCGGATAGACCGGGTAGGCACAAGCCTACCCAAACATTTTGAAAAATAAATATATAAACGTTAAAAGATACAATAAAGAGTAAATATATTTTCCACTATTTATATTAATGGTAGATAATTATTTAACAAATAGCATCAACCGCTTCTGTAAAAGTAATTTCCTACACTGAGAAAAATCCGTTCTCCGGACAGCGGTATACTGTACAAATATACGGAATCCTCTTGCATACTACAGAAATCAGTACGAAGCATACATTATCCATATGCTACATAGGCACTGCCCTTAGATGTTACATCATGCCGTTCCAGGATGTCTGATATCTAACAGTCTTCCTTATATTACATACATATATGTATGCTATCTTCGTCAGCTATATATTATATACGTCCATTTGTATGTGAGATCCTGACCGCCTATATTGTTTCATACGAAAAGTACGTACATCAAGAACACTTATACAGAAAATATTGTAAAACATGCGTTTTCAGTTATACATTTGCTGTACGTTAAGTCCAAAAACTACAGGATTTACACATGTAACATACAATTTTACGTACTCCACATACATATTTTCTCAGTGTACTGTCAGTAATCAATCAAATGTGCATATGTATCCATAAGCGAGGGAGTGGACCAACCCAATATTAAAATCCTAATGCTACGCCTGGATGAAATCTGAGAGAAAATCATATATATGACCTACCACTTAAAAAGAACATCAACATATAAACTTTAATCCGGAGCAGGAAAATTTCGAACACATGCATGCTGTATATACAGTAATGCATAGGTAAGTTCATTGGCCCGTTAGTTAGATTGATTACCAACAGCAGTGAAGAATAAATAGACAAGGGAGTCCCACAAACTTAGAACGCAAACCATTATAACTTGAGATCTGCTGAAGAATTGGTCGTCCTATAAAGACGCCCAGTTTATTTATTGACCTAGTCAGGATTGGCATGAAACCAAAATCGAACTCATACATTTGGCTAATCAATATTTTTACACTATAAACACAATGAAATACCCCTTTTTAAAGACTCGTATTGTATTAGGTTCGTTATACCACCACATTTCTAGAAGAAAATAGCTGAAAAGCTATTTAAATATATATATCTGCGAAAATTTATTTGTGCTTTTCATGTTCATAAAAAGGTACAGTAAAACTTGTTCAGAGCGGAACGTTGATATGGCGTAAACTTCCCCATTGTGAACAAATTCTATAGTTCCAGCCAAGGGAATAGCTTATGCAATGTTGATTTTCTTGCATAATTCGAAATCTATCCAACTCAGAAACGGAAAGCAATAATTGAAGAATTCACTAGAAACTACGTGTATAATACGAAAATATTTACACAATAATCCATGATAGGAAAATTTATTTTTAATTTGTTTCAGTACTTCCACAGTTTTCACCTTGTTTGTCTGCTAGTGCTGTTTACGGCTAACTTTGTGCCCATCTTTTGAGAAGTTGGATAACGGTGCCCCAGCGGAAGTGAACAGATGGGATAATGTCCACAAACGAAACGTCTACAATGTAAACAGAGAAGTATATTCAGAACAGTAAAACTGACCGCTCTGATACGCTAGCTTCGGATCGTTAACCAATAAATTTAATAATTTTATATATCCTTAATACAAAAAAGAAAGCGGTGTTTATAGGAATTTCCTTACAAATAATTTGTAAAACAAATGGTGTTCCCATTACAATTTTCAGTTTCCCCATATGCCCGCCTCAGGGTTTGCGTGGGGCTAATTTTATTATAGAAAATTTTCTCCTCCAAAATGTTGACTTTTAATTTCGAACTTTTATTATTATTATTATTATTTGATGCTCATTCTCCAGATATTTTGCAGTCTTAAGTTAAGAAGAAAATTCACCTGCATAATAATGATTTGGAGTTATTGTTGGGAAAAATTAGATCTAAAACGTAAAATCAACAGTGAAATAATTGTATGTAACGCTACTTTCGGACCACTTGGTACAGGTATATGTTTCGCAATATCTACTTTGCGTTATGTTGTAGAAACCAGTGCCGTGCCATGGGAAATCAGCGTCCGGGAAGAGAGTATACGACGGGGTCTCCATACATATGAGTCAGGTCGACAGACCAATCGCAAAGCATAAGAAAATTTTTAAAAATAAGCAATGCTTTCCCTTGATTTTGAGCACTTTTTATTACTTTTTCCTTCCATTATATATATATATATAATTTTTTTCTCCCGAAATTTGTGCTCCCTTACTTCGACGTCCGGGACCGTCGCCTCTTCCCCCCCCCGGGCACGGAACGGGTAGGGGCCTTCAAAATTTGGATGTTCGTAGCGTCCTTAGTTTGTAACACTGAATAATAAATGTGCTGGTAGTGTATGTAACAATCTGACGTAATGCCATTAAAAATTACAACTGTCTGATGGTATTGCAGAGTTATGTAAAACGATTTCTCCGTCCCGATGTTTGCATCACACAAACTATCAGCCATTTGTATGTAGGAGTTTAATAGTTACAAGGAGATTTTAATTTAAGATAAATGTTCTACCTTGTCTTCAGTACGTCAACAACAAAACTTACCTAAACTCCCTAGCATGTGACAAGAAAATTTTAACTTGGCTATTTCACGATTTGAAAACAGCAGCCAGCATATTGCGACTCCTATTGTCACTATTCTGATTTCTTGATATGCATCCGCTACCTCTTTCTTTCATATGACTCCCAATTGCTATCACGACACTTAATCAATGCCACTCTTCTAATACTCTCACTAATGAACGAGTCAAAAATAAAAATAAAAAAGTACGTGGTTTATCCTCTGATTGATTCAATTTATGTTTGGGCAAAGTTCCAACTTTCATCTCTTACACCAGTCATATTTCCCGGATATGAAGCCCTTCGATTTAGATTTGTTCCCAAAAATGAAAGACCCACTTCCGAGAAAACGTTTCCGTGATATTCCTAGCATTGTTTGCGTCTTGGAGCATTCTCTCGAAACTCTCTCCCAAATGGTATCCAACGTTTACCAGATACATGGAAACGTATTCACCAGAGAGGCGGGTCTACATCAAGAGAATATAACCACGTTCACGTGAGTAACACATTTCCACATTTATTCTCATTCTCCGGTTATTATCTCTTCAATCTAATAGATAAATAGATAAATAGATAGAGAGAGAGGGGGAGGGAGAGAGAGAGAAAGAGAGAGATGGACTGCATCCCATTCAGCAGTTATAGCCTTTTAATTCATATAATTCAAATCACACGTAATATGTCCTCCAAAATATCTGAAATTGAATATATATATAAGTTCCAATATCTAAAATAAGTATTATACTTTTTATGTACTAACACTTCATAATCTGAATTTTTAGCATACCAACGCGGTTAGGCATCTACCTGCTAGCTGGGCGGCCTGGGTTCGATCCTCCGTATGAAGCAAGAATTTTTTGACTCGTTCCAATTCGGCTTTGAGGCTCATCGAGGATCTTTAAAATGAGTACGGGGACAACCTGGGGACTTAAAAGGGTTAAAAAAGGGGTGCTGACTGCATTACTTTTTGAGTGACGAAGGGAAGATAATGTGGAGGAGCCTCCACCTCCACACACAGCCCTTGAGAAAGACCTTTATAATTAGATTTGCTAGATGTTATAATTTGTGTTCCGTGCCATTTAACAAAACTTCATTTTGTGGTCCGTTGGCAACACTGCATTACATAGCCTATTATGTTATTCAGCATGTCTGTGGGTACAATGTTTGCTTACTATACTGTTGTGTAAATGTCATTTTGATTACTTTAATCATTTTGAAGTTCTTTCTGTGTCACTGTGTTTTTTGCATTGCTATTTTCACATGATTCTAGATTCTTCTTTCGTCTGTATCTCCTGTGTTTCTGGGTGTCGGGCCGTAAAATTTTGGATTTCTCACTTTTCTTCACTCCTTTATCGATTGCGTATTGTTTCATTGGGCAATGCTACTATCAATATAAGATGTTCCCTTGTCAGACTATGCAGGTGGGTTCAAAACAGGCAAAAAGTAAACCTTGACAGCTGTGAATACTGAATGCATCGGCAGGAGGTCAGAAGGATTAAGAATCGCAATTTTCGTGGTTTACGATAACGCATGCTGGATTTGTAATTTTTTTCTCTCGATTTGGACAGCCCTAATTCCGACACTATGCAATTTCCCCCACACGGATTTTTTTCTTATTTTTATGTGAGGAACTGTCTCAGTGGCGGATCTTGCCTGGGGCCGAGGGGGCGTAGGCACCCCAGTTTTTTGAGTGACACAAATAATTTAAGCTATTATTTATATATTTTTTAAAGTTTATAGTAAACTCATGATGTACCTATCATAGTTTGCGTTCTGGCTGCCCCCAATTTTTACCTTCTAGATCCGCCACTGAACTGTCTCTCGAAGTTTTTCGGTATAATTCATTTACATCCTGTATATATATTGGTCATGTATTGTCTTGTCAGACTTCTTCCGTTTTCTCCTACATTGACATTTCACTATTTTTTAAAAATAAACGTTTACTTTCATTAATCACTGTCATTTTTAGCTTAAAGGGCATAAGAGCAGCACGTTGAAATATTATAAGTTTCACTTCACTTTTTCGTACCAAGAATGTACATTTCTTCAGTGTAAACAGAAAATGATAGGTTTCCTTTTCTCCTAATTCTTCGTTTCAAAAATAATACGAATATGGGTACGTACAGTTCGATCAACAATGACAGATGCCCAACCCACCTTGAATCCTCTCCAGACTCTACAAGATCTTGTCTGTCTGTTTCAAGTCTGAAGAAGTAGAGTCCCTTGGCATGGACGAGAGGAGAATGACCCAGAATTTGAGTCATGTTACTAAAGAAAACCTTGACTGTAGTCGCCTAATCGAATGAGTTACCGCCAAATTAAAAGTTGAAAACAGTCTATAGCACCGACCGATTCACATTATGGTGTGAAATCCTGGAAAGATGGAGGGAATTCCAGCCTCGTTTCATATTTTTGGAATAATAATTCCCATGCTAATAAGCTACTGGGGGATAAATAAGCTATTGATAGAAGTTTGCAAAATTAATTATAGTATTTAATATGCAAATTATAACCGTTTCCAAATTTTTCTGTACTATTCACCATTCTCTATAACGTACAGGGTAGAGGTAGTGATGATTTCAGGAGTTAGCCCAGGGAGCCCCGGGTAAAATCTCCAATAATATTTAACGTGGGTTATCAGTATTCTCATTGTACTACTTTCATTTCCCGTGTATTGTAAGGCCCAAAGAGGAAATCTGAAATCACAAATCACAACTGGTTAGAGGTAGTCCTAATTCCACACGGTTTACCCTAACTCTCAGCGGCGCAAATCTGTCTTCAATATTGGAAGGGGGGGGGACGAGTAAGACCGTTCGCATAACATTTTTCTAAGCGCTGTTCAAAATATTTATGAAGCTGAATAACAATGCTGTGGAGGAGAGTTGTCTTCAATATTGGGAGGCGGGCAGATTTAAGGCTTATTCTGGGGAAGGGAGATGAGACGGTAGAAGGGAGAATCTGAGGTGAACCTGTTGCGTATTATACAGCAAGAGACACCAATTTTATCTCACTTTTCTTTTTGGCAATTGGACACAAGCTATCACATTTCTCCCTATAAAACACATTTCAAATCGGATCATTGGGGTGACACTCCCCCAAGTTCCAAGATTGGAGGGGACATGTATCTCTCATCCCCCCGGGATTTGCGCCAGTGCTAACTCTCTATGTCGAAGCATTCTAGCGCGAATATTTTTTTTAATACTATTGTAACCAAACCACTCCCACTCCGACTATGATAATTTTGTACCCAGCATCATACCATTTGTCAAATATTAATAAACTCTTCATAGAGAATAAAAAAACGTTATCTATTGTATAAGTTTATGTTTACTATAAAAATGATAGCATTACTTACATGTCAGTTTATATTGGATAGAATTTCTGCTCGCAGCAGAGATTCCCCCACCAGAAACTTCTCAGTTTTTCCAATTATTATCACAACCACCACTACCACCACAGAACAAAAGAGTAAAATATACGGAGACCGAAGAACACCAGCACAACCGAAACACACAACCTTTGATGAACACCAAACACAGTTTGTCACGTTAAAAAACAAAAAGTCACCACCGGGACGAAAGACAGTGCCACGAAACGAACAGCAACGAAGAATGCGCTAGTTTAAAAATGTCTCGCCGGAACTTTCAAGACAGCGCCCGAAACCAACACACGTGAGCGTCGTCTCGTTCTCTCGAATAAAAGTGTGTGGGCTTCCCTAGCCACGATTCTCCAGTACTACTATGAAATCACAAGATACTAGTATAAAACATACAACATACGCACGCTATATACACAAAAACGAAACGACGAACATTATATTTTACCACACACACACACGTGAAGGGTTTACGCGCGCGAAATCAGAAGAGAGTCTATTTTTAGTAGTTAAGTTAAATCAGAAGTAACGGGTATAAAGAGTTAAAAGAGACTTTCAAAATAAATCGGGGTTTAATCGGATGGCGAAACGGGAGGCTGCTTTTCTTGACCACGGTCTTGAGTTATTGACGAGCGAGCGAGACACACACACACATACTGGTATGGTCACCAACTATTTTCGGTCTTCCCTCATTAACTCGTCGGATCTTCCTCTATCCGAGCAACTGAGAGTTCCTCTATGTATGTGTGTGTGGTGTTATTATGAGAGACAGAGGGAGACAAGGAGGGTGAGAAAGAGATGAGACAGAATGTTCTGAGAGGTCCGAAACGATAACAAATTTACACATAACGCAAGTACAGTATATAAACAGAGTTGTTATTGAACTTGAAAGGTCCTTTCTGACCACTACAAAGAAGACCCATCAAAGAATGTAAACAAAAATGTACCAATACAAGCATCAGCACTGATCAACTAAAGTAAACTTCACTACATCTGAAAGAAAATCGGCACCTGACATAACTTTAACTTTGTTTCATCTTCCAATGATCGGTTACACTCAGAAAAGGTCGAAGAGGAATGAGAGTCCTTCTACTACTAACCTTGATGCACTCACAAAGAACCACCTATACGTACATGTGCCCCGAAATTCAATTTATTTTAAACTTAGATAACAACATACGTCCTATCACTCGTAACAGAGAAGCACAGATATTATTAGGATAATCTGAAACAGCTCAAGGAAATACACCGCTCTAATATTCACTTCGTAAAGAGATTCAAGTTGTCTTCTTTAAAAATAAAAATTAAAAAAAAAAAAAAACTGAAACATACTCCGCTGGCTCGTTTGACTTTAATATATATCAACTACCAAAAGCTTTATACTCATTTCTAAATATATATATTTATAAATATATCAATTAGATTTTTTTTTTAATTTTTTTTTAAATAGGATCACTTACCACAAGCCTTCGACTTTACAACAACACAATTATAACAAAATTAGCTTCTTATAAAAATTTCTTGCATTTCTGAACACATCTCCCGAAGTAACTTCTATAATCTTATTCTTTATGGCATATATATACCGGATGCTGAGATAATGGTGACAACGAAAATACCCATCTTGTAGGAAGCCTCGAAAAAGAAACAAACAAAAATTTAGTAAACATAGGGCGGAAAACCGAAGTTATAAGCTGGCAAAAACGACAGAAAATAAACATTAAAGGCCTTATGCAGAGTAGTTCTGACGCGTGATTAGTGTCATACTAAAGAATTCGACTAACTTATGTTTCCTGCAGTAGTCAGGCCCTTAGTATGACACTAATGATACGTCAAAACGACTCTGCATAAGGCCCTAAAGCTCTATAGCTTAGAACTAAGGGACGTATCGTAATCGAGTCAAGGAATTACACAGGCAGTATGCAGTATACTATACACTCTACCTAAATATCTATGTTTCACAATCTTGTTGTAAAGGCGCAACGAATTGTATAGAGGAAGTTGAGGTACAGGGGCCACTTTTAAGAGCTAATTTAGCATTAATGACAATATTCACGTATAAAAAATGTTAGTAATTGAAAATAGCTAATATAATTTTTCTCTTTCACGTAACAAGCGATATTATTTTCAGGAGTTATCCAATCACACACATGTTTAACTTCAAAGGAAAATTTTTGATAAGGTAAAATCAAATTTCGGATTTAAAATATAATTATCGTTTTTAAGGATGTACTTGCTAACTGGTTCTTGTTTAAGAAAGAACATTACAAAAATACTCATATCTTAGTCCGACAATCACTTGTATTTAGAAATACATGTTTCATAAGAGCTAACGATTGTAATTCAGTGGGTCATTAGACAGCACAAATGTTTTGAAAAACAAAACAAAATGAAACAAATGTTATTTTTCAATTGGCAGAAAACTGAAGCCAGGTCTCTCGTTTGACAACCATTGCTTTATCGCTTAAGTACTTTGGACCAGTGACGACGGAAGATGGGCAAGAGGAAGAGCGTCCTCCGGTGGCTACCGGGCTAGGCCTAGCACCCTCGACTGTTCCTCAGGCTTATTTTAATATAGGTCAAGATGTAAAACAACCATTCTCGGTGTATAAAAATTGCTGCCCCCCGCAAAAAATGTCTCTGCTCCTCCACTTGTTCCCAAAGAAATAAAAGCTGGTGTCACTTTTGCTCTGGACATCTTTTTTTTTTTTTTTTTTTTTTTTTTTTAAATCTAATATATTGCCTTCATTAACGAAGAAACGAAAACAACTAAAATATAAATTCTTATTTTGCACTTAACTATCTGCAAATACAAAACAACGGTGGAATAACAAATATTTCTAGATGTTCAAATGGCAATGGAGAGAAACTTCGATCTTCCATTTTCATGGGAGCTGTCTTTTCTTATTCTGCCTGTAAAATTTTAGATATTTAATTTAAGATGTCTAGAAAAGCTCTGTTGCCTCGGAATTATTAGCGCACGTCTGGTTATTTGAGGTTTAGTTGAGAAATTCTTTGTTCACTGACGAAAGATTGATACATGGAAGACAAGGATTCTGTTCGTCCCCACTCCAGTATCTGATTTTCTTGAATTTCACAGCATTGTGAGCTGTACTGTGTGAAGACAAAATTTAAATTTAGAACACAAATAGTTATTGGTATAGTCTTGAAACTTATTTGTCAGAAAGTTATCCGAAGAAATATTCGCAATATTTCACTTTCAAATACAAATACAGTTTAGTTCACCCTCCGCCATGTAACACTGGAACACATTCGTGAAGCAAGGATTCGTGTTTATGTTCAAAATGAATCACTTTTGTGGCCTACAAGATATATTGCGTATTAACGTACACGTCCACAAATTATATATTAATATCAAAATTTGATTTCACTTGATTATGAAAATTTTTTCCTTGAAGTTTAAATAATATCTACATGAATGTTGTCATTTATGTTTAATTAGTGCTTAAAAGTCTCCCTGTACCCCACTTTCTTCTATACAATTCGTTGCGCCTTTACCGCAGGATTCTGCAACACGGATATTTAGATACTAGTTCCTATGTAATTCTTTGACCCGATTACGATACGTCCCATAGTTCACGCTATGGAGTTTTAAAATGTATTTGTCGTCGGTTTCGGAAGCTTATAACTTTGAAATAACTCATTTTCCGCCATATACTTAGTAAACATTTTTTTTTTTTTTTACTTTCTTCAGGGTCTTCTAAAAGATGGTTATTTTCATTGTCGCCAAATTTCAACACCCGGTATATATACGATACATACAGATTTGTATTTTCCCCGTAGCCTCAATTTTTAAAATCAATCTTCTATTTCAATTTGAATCCTATTTTGCTTATTTATTTATTTCTGTATTAATACCCATAGGGTTCATCTCTCTGATCTAGTGCGCTTTTGTGCATATGAACCCAGGTTCAATTCCCAGTGGGGAACCATTGAAATTTGAATGCATTACAGAGGTTCGGAATCCATCTTAAACTGCAGGTCCACATCTCATATAACTTCTGTGATAAAAACGGACGCAAAACTTCAATCAGCAAACAAACTATCAATATCCAAACGGCGAAACCACCGCAAATTCAAAAACGTTAATGCAAGTAATTAAAAAAAAAAAACATTAACACTAAATAAATTACTAAGAATTCCTCCACTACACTATATTTCTCAGTTTCTTATGTTAAAATCTGTGGAACATAAGAAGTTTCGAGTGACTCAGTGATAGAACACCCATCCTTGCTGCGAGGAGTCTCAGACCACGTAAGTTTATAATAGACAACATCGTGTCCGTGAGTTTTCTCGGGGTTCTCACATTTCTCCCAACTTTCACTCCACCAATTCATCTATAATCATTCACTTCCATTGACCGTTCGTCTTCGTTAAAATAATGAGTGTAACGATCGGTTAAAAATGTAGTGTAATTTTATTTTCGTGGGGCATAAATTACGTGTCCTTAATGGTGTGTTTCTTTTTTCACAAAATTAAAGAGAAACTATTCCAAACAGTATTCCACTAATCAACATATACTCTTTACTTCAATTGGTTTGATTACAACTAGAGATGATGATTTCTCAATTTATATTCCTTGCAGTTCTTGCTTTTCAAAACAACCTAAACAGAGCACCGAATCCACACACTGCGCTTAATTTTTTATTGTTCCACATCACTTCCACAACATACTGGACAAACATAACAGAAATCGTGTTTTCTTTAAACTAATATACCAGTACCTGAAATTTGGAAATATTACGTGAAATGTAACAGAATAAAACCCAAAGAAATATTTGAGTACTGTCTCTTGATTTAAGCTCTGATTTATACGAAACGAAAGTCTGATATTTGGGGGCTGTTTACAAGTTGCAGCCAAGACAGCCAGAAATAAAATTGAAAAATGAAATTTTTAAGTCTTACGTCCCACGATTATGTCGGCTAGGCTAAAGGAGACAATGATGATGAGAAATGAAAGAAATGGAGGGATGAAAAAAGTGGGAGGAAACAGGAGAACCCAAAGAAAACCCACGCACATGGTGTTTGTCCACCACAAGGAAATAAAATTCTTTAGAATTGCTTAACACAGAAAAAAAGAAGAAAGGACTTTCGTATAAAATTATATAAGAACAAAAGGAAAGTCCGAGTTTCGCGATATTTTTCTTGTTATATCCGTATTTCTTAAACCTTACAGAAAACCATAAAAATCTTGAATTACCCAAAATTTCTGTTATTTCGAGACCTATACGTACTTTTGCTCAGAGCCGAAATTCACACATCATATTATGGTCCATATAAGCAATTATATTTACAGCAAACAGTAATTTTCAATATTACCATGATTTCGAAAAATCTTGGTCCCTACTTAAGAACTCACAAAATACACTTACCTTGAGACATGTATTTATGACAATTATCCTCTTCAAATCTCCGTAATAATAGATTAATAGCTCCCAAATATATGTCTCGAAGAAAAATTTCAACATTAAAATTTGTGATGGCATTACTTCTTCAATTAGACACGTCACGAATTTCCTGCAAATAAGAAAACACTAGGAATTAGGATTAAACGTAATACACATAACCACGTAAGATATGATACCATTTTATGAAGTTCTATTTACTACTACTGACAATATAAAACACAAAATGCCAACGAATGAACATAAAACTTACGAGCGTAACAAACTCCATGTGATATTTATAATACGCAATAACTACCACCTTGAAGTACTAACTTGCTAAGTTATAAGTAGATACCGTATATTTAGACATTGAAAACATGGAAAATAGGCAGGTAGGTAGGCATTGATAATTCATTAAGTAGACAGTAAAATCTAACTCGAAACATTGAACATAAACATTCAATGACATTTGAATGATGAATACTGTTCAAATAATCTAGAAACATTTGGAGAATGTCTTTTAAAGAAAGAAGAATGAAATTATTTCTGTATACTTCTAGCAAATAAGCTGTTTACATCTTATGACTTTGTAAAGTACAAAACTCAGAGAAAAAAATAATTTATAACTTAATGTTCCTAATTTTATTTTATTTGATCAATAAGATGAAAAAAATCGATTGTTCAATTCTCTTTCTTCCTAGTTTTATAATGAAAGACTACACCAGATTATAGATCAATTTCTTTACTTAATGTTGTACTTATGATTTTAACCAACTTATTTTTAAACATTTATATAATTCTGTTCATCGTCGCATTGCCTCCTAACAATATGGCTTTATAAGGATAAACCAACTGAATTGAATTTAAATAGATTTCTTACTTTTGTTACTCCTGTGTTCTCTAGTAAAGGTCAAGTGGATACTATCTACTTTGATTTTGCTAAGGTTTTCGATAAGATTTCTCGTTCTTAAAAAAAAAAAAAAAAAAAAAAAAAAAACAGAAAAAAACTTTTTGATGTCTCTAACTCTATAATACTTTGGTTTGCCCCTTAGCTGTTTGATCGTAAATTGCATATGCATTATAAACCATCTAAGTGTAGTATTTCTTCTAGTCCCCTAGAATGATCAATTTGGTCCTTTGTTATTTATTATGTATGTGAATGTTATTGGTAATTCGAGCTCTTCCGTGGCTAGCGGTTAGTGTACGCACCTTTGGCGTTGGAGACCTGGGTTCGATTCCCAGCGAGAGCTCATGTAGTTCAAACTCCACGTTAATCAGGGGGGCGCGATGCCTCAGTGGTAGAGCGTTCACCTCCGGTGATTGGGGTCCCTGGTTCGATCCCAGCTCGCGCCGTGTGGACTTTGTGGTGGACAAACATCGTGCTCGTGGGTTTTCTCGGGGTTCTCCCGTTTCTTCCCACTTTCTCCATGCTACCATTTCACTCATTATCACCGTCTCCTTTAGCCTAACCGGCATAACCGTGGGACGTTAAACTTAAATATTTAATTTCATTTCATTTTCCACGTTAATCAGTAGGTCCCGTCTCATATAGCCTCGCTGCTGAAAGGGACGTTAAACTCAAAATCAATCAATCAATTGGTAATTCTTTGAATGGTCCTTTTCTTTGATATATGGTGATGGTCTTAAGATTTTTTGTTGTATTCAAAATTATCACGATCATTTAACATTACTGACAGATATTAACTCAATCTATGAATGATCTAAATAATTTATTACCTCTGAATATGAATAAAACTTATATTCGCGGGGAAATCAATATATCAGTTTATCATACAAAATGACCATAAAATTGAAATGGTTCCAACTATCAAAGATCTTAGTATTGTATGGATAATAAATTATTGTTTAACAAACATGTTGACAATATTTTGTCAAAAGCTAGAAGGAACTTAGGTTTCATTAAATGGGTTGCAAGAGACCAAAAGCATGTTTTAACCTGTAAAATTCTATACTGTGCTTATGTTATATCCCACTTCGGATATGTGTTTTGATATAGAGTAGGAATTTGATCCCGATCTCCCAACCTACTGAAGCTATTCAAATTTTCTTCTTGACTTAGATTTAAATTTGGTTTAAATTTAAATTGAATTCCTTAACTAATGATGATATTCTTCTGAAACTCAATTTCATTTCCTTCATTGAAAGAAGAAATTTACAAGAGATCAAATTTACTCACAGTACAATTCCTGATAAGACTGATTTCATCGATCTGTTGTACATCAAATCTTGGATCCTAAAATTATAGAAATTTGCAACTTTCATCTTCTAACTATAATTTGGTTGGTACTTCAATATATATATATATAAAAAGAAAGAGTTCAAACAATAAACAAAAGAACTCATAATGCGTGATATTTTAAATCGATTTCCTCAAAGGGCAGCGGTGGCTCAGTGGTAGAGCGTTCACCTCTGGTGCATGGGTTCTTGGTTCGATCCCGGCTCGCGCCAAGTGAACTTTGTGGTCGGTGTTCTCCTACTTTCTTTATTTCACCATTTCATTCACTTCTCATAATCACTGTCCCCTTTAGCCTAGCCGGCATAAATGTGGATCTTAAAACTTAAAGATTTCATTTTTTCATTTCCTCAAATTACAAATAAATATGTCAAGAATATTACTACTGAATAAGACATCTTTTTTTTTTTCTAGGGCAACTGTAATTTCATAGTATATTGCATTGTCAATTTTTCATAAATTTTGTGTTTTACTGTTATTTTATGTTGTTTATGTTTTTAATTTTTGTGGAATAAATTTTTCATGGTTCTTTATTCATCTATCTTGAACTGGTTAATTGAAGGTTTTAGTTGTATGTTATCTTCCTCAATAATGAGTAGGGAATAAGGAATTATTATTATAACAATTTTTGTAATTAGATCAGTATGTTGAATTATTATTATTATTATTATTATTTTCATTTTGGACAACTCTATGGAAGTACAGTATATTGTGTTGTTAAAATTTACTAACGTTTGGGTTTCGTAAATTATTTTGTAGTGATTTTGGCATGTTTTAAATTTTGTTCAATTTTTACTCTCATATCTTTTTCTTTTTGTGTGTGACCAATTTAAGGCTTTGGCTGTAGTGTCACGTTAATCATTAAATAAATTATTATTTTGCAAAATGTGTGAATGTGTGCTGCTTGGATTCTTACAATAACTCAAACTAATAAATTTCATATAAGAAAAAAACAAGGAAAAGAAAAAATCCGACATATTAATTCCTACTAGGATATTTTTTCATAATTTTATTACTAAATACAAGGTACTTAACTTACATTACTGATAGATGATACCAATCAACTCTTGCGTATAAAGGAAAAAATAACATCGTTATTAAACCTTACAATTTATCTCAAAGTAAAACTCATATACGAGTTGATTATGACAAGGATATTGTATCCATGTAACTACAAAAGTGGGAGAAGATCATAATATCACTTCGTCACGTTATATCAATCTCAGTAGTTATATCTTTGAGCATAATCATGGCAAGCATTATATATTATTGTCGAAAATGTGGTCAAATGTCCCTTTCGGGTTGAGAGCTGATAACTGATTATTATAGCCAAAGGAATAATTTAAAATGATTTGAAAGCGATAAAAGGAGACATTCAATCATGCAAGAACCATCAAACGTAACAGGGATGAAATCAGATTACAAAGATAATAGAACCAATTCACAAATATATTTACCCAGGAGAAATAGTTATATATTAAGAAAGGTTAAACCCAATTCTCTATTTAAAAAATAGCAGAACGTTTCTGCAAGTTCGTTAATAGTCAAACAACGAAATATTCTATAACATGGCTTCCATAGTTGAATAGCTACGAACAATGTATATATGTGTAGAAAAGAAAGAAAAGAAAAAAGCAAAACGATATTGTTTGCGGAAGAATACAAGGAAAATAATTTGGAAAGTTGGATTTTTTTTTCATCAGATAAAATAAAATAGTAGAAAAAGGTGGAAATGACAAATGGAAGAAAAATAATTCTTTATGTCATGCTTTGAAATTCAGATCAATCGTGTTTGTAGGGATGTATATTAAATTAGTGGGAGAGAAATAGTGTAGTTCTTTCGATCCTCCCACTGGAAATTGAATTTAAGATCTCGTCAATCGAACGAGGGCCGCGGTGGCTCAGTGGTAGAGCGTTTATCTCTGGTGCATAAAGTCCTTGGTTTGATAACTCTTTGCGTCAAGTGGACTTTGAGATGGACAAACACAGTATGTGTTGGTTTCCTTCCACTTCCTTCATTGCACTATTTCATTCATTCTCATCATCCCTGTCTTCTTTAGCCTACATGGCATAAACGTGGAACATAAAACCGAAAGATTTCATTTCGGTTTTGTGCATCAAACGCATACACATTAGACACTAGACCAGAATAATAAAAGATGAGGGGTCATGTACTGGTCACACATCATCCACTTGAACACGTCATTTGACTACTTGTAAATCTTCGTTATTTGTAGCGACAGTAAGCTTAGTGTAATCGCGCAGAAGATAATAGGCTTATCTCTTTTTTTTTTTTTTTTTTAATTCCTAGTGACGATAGAAGAAAGTATGGTAATCGTGGAGAAAAACTCGAATCTGAGATATCAACATATTTACGCTCTAAATCCTGAAAAGGGATTTTCGAATGTCTGTCCCTGTGTTCTTTCGTCCCGATGTTGGCCATATCGTTCAACATACCCGGTCTAAATTTCAAACTTACGATCTGTATACGATTCTTTGGGAAGTTGAACGTTCTTCCTAACTTCGAAAAATAAAGGTAGTTCAGGGGAAGGTAGAAATCCAAACTTGTGAATTTCTTGAAGATAACTATAGAGATTGTGTTTATCTTCACAAATCAATAATTTATTAATAACTATAATATATTATAGTATAAGTCACTTTTGGGGACGACTCAGGCGATTTTGTAAAAACTTCATTCTTAATTCTTTCATTAAAAACCTTACAACACGGCATAAACATTTTCTCCTGAAAATCTACAGAGAATAATAGTTTACTCTTACGGGTGACTTAATAACTACGGAGGATTTCCTCAAAAACGGGTCACGCGATTTTGTCCACATTTCATACACCAATAGTTCATTAATAAATGCAGCATGATATGATTTAATTTTAAAGAATGGAAGCCAGAAAGTTTGGTGGCTCATGCCTTTTCAACATTTTAAACTAATTTGCCATAGAAATGTTATTTTTACATTATAAATGTCATTATTTGCTTATTTCCGTAGTCATGATGGATATCAATCCTCTTTCCAGGTATTTGTTTTTATCTTTGTGAGTGCTGAAAGAGTTCTCCCCGTACCCTGTGTATATCAATTCCTCTGTGAGTGTGTGAAGTGCCTCTCTTTTCCTTCCGTAACCAACTCTTGCAACCAGCTGTTCCTCTTTTCTTTCGTCATCAGTTGAGATTTTTAAAAGAACTCCACAAACCGTCTTCACCCTTGGGTTTTTTTTTCACTTCCCCTAAGGAAGAAAAAGAAGCCATAAGGAAAGAGACGAATTAAAAAGAAGTTCTCTCAGTCACCCTCGTGCTTGTGACGTTACTATAAATGGAGAGCACAAAAGGGAGAGAAATATATAACAGGAGGGCTTTCAGCGGAAGACATTGGTGTGCTGAAATTTTGCTATTGGTTTCTATTGTGCTTTCATTATGTTCTTAATTGAGACAATTAGCTTGGAACATAGCACTGTATATTGTGGTTTGACGATGATTTTTCATGTGCTTAAAGTTCAACATATGAAACGAAAATGAGAATATGTACTCTTTACATATTTATCCAAGGACAATAATTAGGCGGAGTCACAAAGCTAGTAGAAGGTAATGTAATTTCCCATGTAATTTAATAGTGTATTTCGAAAATTCAATTAGGAAGCTGAATGAGCAGAGAGAGATATATATTAAAAGTTAGGATTACGGTTACAACGTATACAAGAATTGATTAATTACGGTTTAATTATGCTCATCTCTCAGCAATACAATGGATGAAACATGGAAATATACCTATCACCACAATTATACGTAGCACCCTCTGTCAATATCAGCCTTTCTGATTCAGTAATAAAATCAGAACGCTTCGTGTAATACGTCAAAATGTCTTATAGCGGGCAAATATTATTTAATGTTCACTTATATGTATTATTTTTGCACTCTAGAATCATGTAGAAATCCAGAAAAAAAAACTTTTGATGTCAAGTAACCAATTAATATATTTTTTTCTGGTACACTTGACATGGGCAGACTCTTACATATTTACCCTGTCTATCCAAGTGTCGGCCCGGAAGACATAAAATCTCAAGAATTACTTGTTGCCCAGGATGTAGAAGCTCAAAAGATAACAATCGAATTCGTTGATAGACGTGATGCATCCAGTTGATCCTAAGATATGGACAATCAAAAATCGGTTCTCCATGTATTCTTATGCCAGTAATTGTGGATATCATCCTTGCTTTATAGACTACCCGCATTGCTGTTGAGATTAGCGGATCAGTATAATCAAGGATACAAAATACTAATATGTTCGTGGAATACAACGTTAAAATGAAGCTAAACAAATCGACATATCTAAAGACTCAAAAATATATTTTTTTTTTTCAAATATTTATTGATCTTACTAAATTTTTTGAGTGAGAAATCGAAGGTGTGGGGAAATATAAAAATTAACAAGTTTAATTTTCACGTTGTGCACATCGAGTCCTCTCCGAAGGCCTAGTATAACTAGTGCGTGTGCCTTTGGTGGTCCGGGGTTCGATCCTCGATGGAATACCACTACAATTTTAATTTCACAATCAGTCACTTTCATAAATCAACTTCTCCTTCAGCCTGAAGGGAAAAACCGTGGAACGTTACTGTGACACTGGTACTCGTTGAGTATTTTAATAGAAGAATCAATTTCTTTCTTAATTTTCAATTATCTTTTCCCTACGTAAACATTACTGTAGAGAGTTCTTATCATTTTAGGTCTATTTTCATCACTATAATTCTTGATAGTTTTTACGTCTGTCTTTTTTTTTATTATTGACTATTTCTTTCCCTGCAATAACACTCAGACATTTAATCAAATTTGGGACAAAATTTGTCCAATATAATGTGTACTTGTCAATGATTATGCCCAAAGATACAAGTTAGCTTGGTATAACACGACAAACTGGTATTAGGATATTTCTGCACTTTTGATTTACTTGAATATAATACCCTTGTCAGAGTCCATAGATATATGAGTTTGAGGTAGATTTTGAGATTGAGATGTCAGATTTTAGGTTTTCTCTTTGCACACAAGAACTAATGGGTACAGTTCACACATCAATGAAGTAAAGTAAGTACTATGTATTTAATAATATAATAAAATATTCTAGTAGAAATTTGTCAGCAGTTCCTCTTGAAATATTTTCCTTAATGTATGAATTTTAGTTCGAGTCATTGTAAATACAAATCAAAGAAAGACAAATTTTGCAAAAACATAATAATTTAATTATCTCAAACTACTTCCAATGAAGTATTTACTGTCATTCAATATATCCCTTATTATTGAGAAGGTTTTCAAACCAAGTGTGACACTCAGAATTGCCCAACGAACTGCGATGAGGGATACCTCAAAATCACTGAGGGCGTTATGCAGAGTCATTCTGTCGAGTGATTAGTGCCATACTAAAGAGTTCGACTAACATGTTTCCTGCAGTAGTCAGGCTTTTAGTATGACGCTAATCATATGTCAAAACGACTCTGCATAAGGCGGTGAGTGGTTTACCAGTTTTTTTCTTACTAGTATTAAGTAAATTTTATCAATTTCTGCTCTTTTTCTAAAGTCAACATAAATTTCAATTTGGCAACAAACCTGCATAAAAGAGAAAGGTAAAAAGTCACCAGATATAAAACCTGAGAGAAAGAGAACTATAACAATCGATTTCTTTTCTCTTTTCTTTCTTTCTTTTCTTTTTTCTTTCTTTTTTTTTTAACATTTTATTGGCCAATTCAAAGAAAATTCAGAACATTACGAAAATGTAAACAATGATTCTCTATTAGTTTCAAAACTACTGTATTATATTTGAATCTACTTCGTATAGTCTTACTGTACACTACCTAATAGTGAACGACAATTGTATACTATGCCGTGAGCGTATGCAACCCAACTAACACGTACACTGATTTCCCACAATTAGCATATGTAACTATGTGATCATCTTTAATTAATTTATAACTATGAATATTGCCAATCATGATATCAGCTCCAGGTATACAGCCAACATATCATTAATTGTTAAGAATGCTGGGTTGAGTTTACAAAATGAAATGAAATCTTTGAGCTTTACGTCCCGCGGATATGCTGGATAGGCTAAAGTAGACGGTGATGATGAGAAATGAAGGAAAATGGCGCAATGAAGAAAGTGGGAGGAAACAGGACAACCCCGAGGAAACCCACGCACATCGTGCTTGTCCACTACAAAGTTCACTTGGCGCGAGATGGGATCGATCCAGGGACTCCATGCACCCGAGGTAAACACTCTACCATTGAGCCACCGCGGCTCCCAGGTTGAGATTACAGTGGCGGATCCAACCCGACATCAGGGGGGTCTAGGATCACAGTTTTTTGAATGACAAAAATAATTTAAGATTTTTTTATATATATTTTTGAAATTTTATAGTAAACTCATGACATACCTAACCTATCATAGTCTGAATTCTGCCTGCCCCCCAGATTTTACCTTCTCCGTCACTGGTTGAGAATTTCTGACCTGCTGATTATTGCGATTTTTTTTGTCACAATTTTGTCTAGAAATTGAACATAACTTGACGGGCACATTCCGTAACGGTTTATGTCAACGGTAGGCCTAGAAAGTATTTAATTCTATAAAGGATTTCTAAGGAAATGATTAAATTACTGTCATTATCTTTACTAAGTCCCATGTTGCTGATTTGGCCCAAGGATGCTTATCTTAAAAGAATAAATAAATAAGCAAAATTCTGTTGTTTTTTTTCTTTCTTTCGTTTCTTTGTTATTTCACTTTCAATAGAAATCATAGCGTGTCCATTTGTAGCCGATGATGGTCTATTCAAGAATTCTTACTTCATGAACAGCAGTGTACGCAGAATTTCTTCAAGAAGAAGTTCAAGCACTCAATTTCATTTTAGGACAAACGTGATATGTACAGTATGTGTTTATTATTTTTCATATCTTGCTCAAGAGGAGTTTAAAGCCCGAAATCTCCTTTTTGCACGCCACTGTTCCTTAATATCTTTAGATTTTATTGTTATTTTAAGCTTTAAATACCTGCCTTCCTCAAATGCGTGAAGATTTTGCCCTCTCCCACCTCCTAAGCAAAACCTGAAATTATGGAGGTACTGCTCTTACAGTCCATGACAGAAAAACTATTCAATTTTTTTTTTAACTCATTTATAGCTTTCTGATACGACCTCAAAAACTGGCAGTATTAAATTTACAGAAATCGATCTAAACCAAAGTTCCAAACGTTTGATTGGTATGTACAACTCCTGAACTAGAGTTCTGGATGGGGAAATTACGAGTATGTCTAACATGTTGCTGTGGGTTAACAGACGTTAACAAATTCTTTAGTGCACCGCAAGGGCAATGAAATTATGAAACACGCACAAAAATAGCCTATAAATTATCTTAAAAGCTTATCAAAGGTGCATAAGATCTGTTAAGTGCTAAATAAAATAACCACGCAAAGTTATCTACCGCCGATTCCTGATTTTTCTCTCAGAAAAGCAATATTCTTCCCTTGAAATATATATATGCCTATCAAAACAGATCATCTGCCCATTAAGTTTCTGCTAGCGCAAGCAACTAGCATATCGGATGACAGCCAACAGACTCCTGCAAGCAACCGCATCAAAGATTCCTGTCCGGAGCAATGAACCTAAAATTGGATGATACATGTATATGACGAAATATAAAGTAAGAAAATACAAAGAACTCCTATCAAGTACATAAAACTTCAAAACAGTACTTGCTTGGTTCGACGAGTGAATGCTATCTGCAACATAGTGTTATTTGTAAGAGATGTACACGAGAAACTCTCTAGTAGCTCTTCTGTTTTTCCAAGTACGCGGAGTAAACTTATATAATTTTCTATTGTACTGAATAAAACGATATACAGAGGTGTAGTCAGCAAATTGTTCTGAGGGAAATGTGATTTTTCAAGGAGTAGTTTTTTTTATTATTTTATTTTATTTTATTTATTTTCTTTTTACGTATTAATAGCAAATCAAGTCTTCTCTCAGACTATGAAAGTATTAATAACCCACCGTACATACATACACACAAGGTGCGAATTACCGGGGGATTTTCCCTCTCAATCACATTTTGTTCCCCCAAAGAAGTCAGCTCAAATATCTCCACCGGGGATGCTCGCTTTACCACCAAACTATGCTTAGTATAACATCAGATTTCACTGATTTTTGTCATTTCTTGTAAGTTTAATCTTCTAGCTGTATTTCGAAACGAGCGGTAAACTATGTAAACTATTCAGTTTTGGTCATTTCTATTTACCACCTAATTACCCACTATTTTCAACGTTGTTTAGTTGAACAACATTATTATGACTACGGTTGTTACCTGCAACCGTACCTTTGTACCCTTCAGTTCATCATTGTTCGTGAATTTGAATGTACTAATTGCGTATAACAGTCACATATGGATTTATAAATGTTCTTAGCGATTGGCCAAGAAGTAAACAAATAGATTCTTCCACCATACTTGGCGAAGTTAGGACATGTCATATTCATTCTCTACATTTGTATCATTATCATCTTACTTTAATTTTTGTTATATTTCATTTTCCAGTGTACTCTGTTAGTACATGGTCCTAATTCCCTAGTAGTTTGTGTGTATGCAACTCAAAAGTTGCATTTAATTTGTGGTAATTAGCATAATAATCACTGCCTTTTACAGTTTCCGGAAATGAACTTTTGAAACTGTAGTCAAAATCTTAGATACAGGTATTCTCTCGTAACTATATGTTAACGTACACGCTGAGGATGCGCCTCTAGTGAGCAGACATGTTAGTGAAGATAAATAAGCGCATAATTGAAGATTTGCTTCAACACTTGTTAATACGACTTGTTCTCCGTCTGATTGTCCGTGTCTGTATAAGCACTTCAACTGGAGCGGTTTTTTTTTTTTTTTTTTTTTTTAAGTTAACCCTTCACTTTTGTATCTTTCTTTTCAGAAGTACAGTTTGTTGTCCATGCCAATAATGTTTGTTTGAAAAGCTTAAATGTAATGTTTTACTTTATTTGAATAACGTAGCACATAGTGAATCAACTCATCTGTAACCTAACAGTAAATTAATTGTAAGTGTTGACTTCCTGCGCTCCGTCACGGAATCGATATTTGGAGGGGAAAAAAGCGTGAATAGCGCAGCTTTAGCGGGGAGTAGAGCACAAGCTCGAAATTTGAATTGAGAGTTTTTAAATATTTGGCCTTTGATTTGACTTTCATGCCAGAAATTGGGACCTGCAACAATCCATTTCTCGTATGATAGGCTAATACCTAGATTTTTTTAAAGTATGTCCGGTTTAACTGATAATTTTAATGGTTTTCATAATACTGAAGTAGATTTTCTTTTGCAAGCTGTGTGTAATAACGTAAAGTGGAAGATTTCAACATGAGCGGAAAAAGTAACATATGCTTGTGATCATGGCTATCGCTCGGGCCGAATTATTAAGAAAATAAATCTTAGAGAGCTACGGGGACAAGAGTGAGTACAACATTTAAACACATTCATCTACATCTTTTACAGATTTTGCCAGTACCGCGCTTACCATTTCCATTCTTTTTCCAAGCAGAAACAGCAAGCACATTTACTAACAGACGCAGCGTCACGGAAAAGAAAACGCAATGAAGCAGCAAAGAGTCAGAACAAATCTGAAGATACTGAGAAACATAATGGTCTCCGAGAAATACAAGATCAACAAAACGTTCACTAGAAACTGCAATTAGTTCAGCAAAAACTGCCATAGGTGACTTGGTTTCTCATGTGTCGTCTGATAGGGATGAAGACAATTACTGTGCAATTTGGGGTGGATACTTCTATAAGAAAGGTCCAAAATGTGACTGGATACAATGTGTTCGTTGTAAGACGTGGTTACATGAAATGTGCAGTAGTTTTGCTTCCGTGTGTCCAAAATGTAATTATATTTCCAAAAAGAAGTAATAGCAACATATGAAGTACAGAGTTTGTCAGGGAAGTAATAGGACTGATTTTATTCCGCCATGACTGTACTTCGGAGCGTGCGCGCACCGACTGGATCCGGTAGAGGGCGTTCCTAGCTAACGAACGAGAGGCTGGTCAGTTGTCTCCGAGCACACGGAGTCAGTACAGGCTTTTTCGCGTGACGTGTTTCTGTGAGTGGTGCAAGCCGAAAATGCAGCGTTCGTTAGAGCAGAGGTACGCGATTAAATTCTGTGTTAAACTCGGTAAATCTGACGTTTGATATGATCAAGCAGGCTTACCCAGATGATGCTTTAGCAAGAAGTGGTGTGTTTCGGTGGCACAAGGCCTTTTCGGAGGGCCGGGAAGAGGTCGCCGATGAAGACCGTGCTGGAAGACCTTCGACTTCGACAAACACCGACAATGTGACTCGTGTGCGCGAAGTTTTGAACTCAGACCGTCGACTAAGTATTCGTTTAATTGCCCAGATGTTAAATTTACCAAAAACTGTGGTTCATGAAATTGTGACGGAGCATTTGAACATGCGCAAGGTGTGCGCGAAGATTGTCCCAAAAGTGCTCACTGACGACCAGAAATTGCGGCGAGTGGAATTGTGCCAAGAAAATTTGAACATGTGTGAAAGTGACCCCCAATTTTTGAATAATGTAATCACAGGTGACGAATCATGGATCTTTGAGTATGATCCCGAGACAAAGAGGCAATCTTCCGAATGGCACACGCCGGCGTCTCCTCGCCCAAAAAAGGGAAGAATGAGCAAATCCAAAGTGAAAACGATGCTCATTGTCTTTTTTGACATCAAAGGCATCCATGAATTTGTTCCTCCTGGACAAACCGTCAACGCCAAGTTTTACGTGGAAGTGCTCAAGAGACTCAAACGAAGGGTCAATCGGGTCCGACCAGACATCGGAGCCGACTGGAAGCTGCACCACGACAACGCCCCGGCTCACACCGCCTTTCTTGTGAACAGCTACCTGACCGAGGCCGGCATCCCAACGCTTCCGCAGCCGCCCTACAGCCCAGATGTGGCCTCCCCGGACTTCTTTTTGTTTCCTCACCTGAAACGCCCGATGAAAGGCAAGCATTTTGAGACGACAGAGGGGATTCAAGCAGCTTGCACCGCGGCTTTCAAGGCTATTCCGGAGAATGACTTCCGTGACGCCTTCAATGCTTGGAAATCGCGCTGGCAGCGCTGCATCGACGCAGAAGGAGCCTATTTTGAAAGTTTTTAAAGAATTGTAACGATTGGCTCAATATTTTTTCTTTTAAATCGACTCAGTCCTATTACTTTCCGGACAAACCCTGTATATCTGTGAAACATCTATTATAGTATAAGGTCTTCTAATATTTCAAAGTGTAGACTTTGAAGAGATATTTGTTATTAAGACATTTGAGACATTTGTTATTAACATAGGTTAGAGACAATACTTATAATCAGTGTTCGAAGTGGAAGAAAGCAGAGGTGGTATGTTTTATTATGATTTTGACTCAACATACCGGCTATTTAAATATTGTCTTGATCACTGAAAAACCAGAGACGGTATGTCCTCATTACTGAAAAACCAGAGGTGGTACGGCATACCACCGCATACCGTCTCACTTCGACCACTGCTTATAATGTTATAGTTAATGACAACAGCAGTGTCTGTGAATTATTTTATGTTGTTTGAACATAATAGTGTACTTAATTATGCTTTCATAAACTTTCATATCTCTGTGAATTATAGTTGGCATTTAACCCCCATGATATGGGCATTTCACCCACATCCTGAGCCGGTTTGCTCAGTTTCAACCGCTTATGTAATTTATTGAATAATTCATATGTCAGAGCACATGCAATTCTGTAACTTTCAGGCAATAACATTAAAAGATGTATTTTTCATTTGGCGTATTTTTCTTTGTACATGTTCTCTTGTACTGTCTATAATAACAGAAAATATTAAAAAAAAAAAGCATCCCCCAGTGTCTTACTTTAATAGAGGTATTACTCTGGTGCCCTTTCCTGGATCCAGAAATTCAAATATTTCTACAAATTTGGATATTTCGCGGCCTGTATGACACATGTTAATATTCTACTTCAGGCGCTCACCAGATTATTTAAATTAATATCCACATATTATTTTCTTAGTACTATTTGATTTCGTTTAGTTTGATTCGAGTTTAGCGCCCGTTTCAGCTACGAGGCTATATGAGACGTAGACCTACAGTTTAGCGTGAGATTCGAACCACATGATCTCCCATCGTTTCGCCATCGGCACCAGGGAGACTGCGTTGCAGCTGAACCATGGGTTGGCCACAAAGTTCCGGTTCCGGTGGAACCGGTTCTCGGGGATCCGGTTTTCAGAACAGGTTCCAGACCTGGATTCGAAAACCCGGTTCCAGGGTTTCAGAACCGGATCTAAGGAACCGGTTCTAGACCTTGATCCGAAAGCCCCCAAAGACCCGTAAAGGAGGCACAGAGTTCACCTTCAAAACACTGCAAAGAGGACCATGCGCTTGTGCCCTCCCCGCCCAGACCCGCTTGTGCCCCCACAAAAAATTTTGGTCCACCAGTGGGTGTTTAGCCAAATGAGTTGGCCAGTTTGCCTGTTTAGCCAATGAGTTTGCCAGTTACCCAGTTTATTTAGCCAAATAAAACAAGCGGCCGCCTCCTGGGCGCCTGCTTATCGAAAAAATGAAATGAAATCTTTGTTTTACGTCCCACGGTTATGCCGGTTAGGCTAAAGGAGACGGTGATAATGAGTAATGAATGAAATGGTGGAATGAAGAAAGAGAGAGGAAACGGGAGAACCCCAAGGAAACACGCACATGGTGTTTATCCACCACAAAGTTGCCTGCCTGTCGATTCCACCATTTCATCTAGCACACTATTCACAGCTTGCCAGCAGCCCGGGTTTAGCGTAGGAATGGTCACAAATTTTCGGTTCCAGCGGAACCGGTTCTTGACGATCCGGGTTTTCAGAACCGGTTCCAGATCTTGATCCGAAAACCCGGTTCCAGAACCGGGTCTTGGGAACCGGTTCCAGACCTGGATCCGAAAACCCGGTTCCAGAACCGGGTCTTGGGAACCGGTTCCAGACCTGGATCCGAAAACCGGATCCGTTCAGACCCGAAAACCAGTTTCACCAGGAACCGGTTCTGGCCATCCCTAGTATTGTATCCCACTCTTCTTAACAGTCTTTCTACGGTGCAGACTAGATGAGCAGGCGCCGCTTGAGAAATTCGAAAGCACAATAGTCCATCACACTGGCATCTGGACTCTTTTACATGGATATTAGAGAAGGGAATTGCCGTAATTCCAGTTTGCTATTCCATACGGCAATACAATTCCAGCAATGTTTTCGCCGTGTGGCTGGATGTCTTGCCTTGAAGAAGTTCAAACTGGCTTACGTCTTGTCCGTACAATACTGGGATTTCATACTGGCATTTCAATCAGGGAATGAGTTTGGTAGCACGCAAAACTGACTTTGACGTTTCGCTCCACCTTTTGGAGACGCAGCTTGTCCTCTACGAGAAACCGGCTACAATCATCAACCCAATTTGAGAACTCTCTCTGTGTGTAATTGCACGAACTTTATCACAGCTTGTGAAGTAAATCCACGCATCAAGAAAGAAAAGAAAAAAAATCCAACGAAATAGCCTCGTGCAATTTATTTTTCGCTCAGCGAAACGGTTTCAGACGTGCACACTGCTCTTGCGAACGACCGTGAGGCGTGCGGCAATTGCTGGCCATCGCACGCTGTGTGAGAGATTTTCAGAGGCTGCCATACGCCGAACCACACGCAATACTAACGAACTCCTCTTTACGGAAAGCCGATTTCTAGCTCCTTGCGTCAGTGTGGTGAGTCCAAGACTCTGTTTCGCATATTTCTGTATAACACTATTCACAGTGGCACGACCTATGCGAAAATTAAGAACTTTATACATTTCTACGATGCGCAACACCGTGAACTCAGCGTCGAAAAGGACCACAATGAACTCCTCCTAGAATCTGTTGTTTCGGCGGCATCAGACTACCCCCGACCACACTGCTCTATTGTCTAACGAGACTGTTTCTTGACTTGTAACAATCTCACGGCGATAGGTTGCGCACGCGCGATACTGTTGCACATTGAATTCGGCTCAATATAATTGAATCAACCTCTGTAATCAAATGGAACGTAAACAAATCTAACTGGAACGGTTTTAATGATCAAGTGTTTACATTTCCTTGTGATATTATGATAGTAAGGTTATATTCAGTCTCTAAAAGAGTAGGGAAACAATATATATTTTTGGTCAATATTTTGTTAGTGCACATGGTATTGGAGGAACAACATCCAAGGCTAAGGAATTCATTTTTTCCTAATTGTTGCAGTGTTCCTCAGTGTGTCTTGTTCCTTTTCCATATTTTTAGTGTTTCTCCGTAGCTTATGAAATTCGTTCGCTTCGGTTTCTTTTCTTCTAATGGGTTCAACAGAGCCAAGCCATCGTTAAGCTTTTCAAAGCAGAGCTTTGTCGCCGTAAATCCCTGACATTATAACAATTCTTATGATATACAATATATGAACTCTAAAGGTAATATAGTACAGGCAATGGATTAAAGGAAACTTTTTCAAGAATCTTACGTAATTTAATGTGAGGAATCGATTAGTCTAAATCCGATTTCTGAAATGACCGAATCAAGGTGAATAAAGGGCCAAATAGCCCTCCATTAGAATTTCTAGCTTCCGTATTGATTCTCCGCTTATCCTGCACTCTCCAAGCTTGCTTGAATTACCAATTCCGTAAAGGGGGTCGGAAAAGCAACATACATACTCATTCACAATTAACTTAGGTTAACAGATCAAGTATAAAGAATATTGAAACTATCCAGACAACATTGTTGGCATGGACACAGCAAAAAGAGAGAAAGACGAAGGGCGGAAAATGATAAAGTCAGTGACGTGGCGTGACACTTTGACGATTGTTACCGGTTGCTGATACTACAAGTAACTCTTGTTTCTCAATAACAGAAAATCTAGTACTCACTTTTTCTTTCAGAGTATCAACCATTTCAAACTATAGGCATTGGCAAAGGGGTCAAATCCCACTTCATTTACTCTTGACCTTTTTGAACAATGTGACTCTTCAGGTCCTTTCATTTTTTTACTAAATATTATTGAAACTGTCTCTCAATGGTCTTAGACATTCTTCAAACTCAACTGTTTTCTTTCTGCAGTAACCTACATCATGAACTTTCTTTTGTAAGATATTGAACAAGATTTCTTATCTTGATGCTATAACAGAAAACAGTTCAAGTAAAAAATTGAACTCAAAACTTTGAAATGTTTGATAGAATTTTGCTACACAAACTCTAGTTTGAGAATCCTATTCGTCCGTTTTATCCATCATGGATTTAAAGACTCCTAACAATTCATCTTTAAAGACATACAGCACATCATTTACCCTACTTCTATTTGAGACTGCTGGGATACTTTTGTTGACTAAATAATCCAGAGCATTTGTTCTTTTTGAAGACTTCGAGGAAGAAGAAGCAAGTCCCAACACAATTAAAAAAAAAAAAAAAAAAAGAAAAAGAAAACATTCTTTTTCAGTAGCGTAACTTGAAGCTTCAGTGTCCCCGCAACCTAGTTATGCACCCCTAGTTTCGATATATTTTGCGACCCTGGAGCTCGTGTGCCCCCCCCCTCCACTACGAAGGTTGCGGGGGTGCTATTTACGCCTGTGTCCTTTTGTATAATCAACGGACTTTTCTAAAACTAAATTAAGTCTATGGGCATAAGAGTGAAAATATAATTAACAAGAGGCTGCAGTTCCCTACCTCACCAACCATAACTGGAGTTTCATCATATGTTTGAGCAACAAGTTTTCCATATTGAAAATTAGTCAGACAGTCAAACTGCGGCACGACGAAGACGATTGCACAGTTCTTTTTCAACACATCAAACTGCATCAAAGTGCAAATTCAACTAGTAGGCTAGCGGCTAGAGTTGGAAATTTGTTGCATCGAAAGTTTTCTATACTAAATCAAAAACAAATATTTTCAACTTAATTAGCATAAATCCTAAATAATAATAATTACTCGAATTGCAAGGAGCGCGGGCAATATCTCTGCTTTGCTCTAATTATTACTATTCCCCCTTGCTCTTGAAACAGTTCCCATATAGCACAATGTGTTTTATCGATACGCATTTCTATATATTTAATGACACTTCAGGGACTGACAATATCTTTGCAGGCATGAGATAAAAATCTAAATTTATATATACCGTTTAAACAGAAATAAAATCTCATTTTTTAAAACAAATAATGCCCGTAAGCTCAAATTAACATTCAATGAGAAACTTTATTTTGAACCAAAGTAAACCTATATTAAATTTTTGTTAGAATATCCTATGGAATATATTCTTCTTGTTCACTGTTGCTGTATTATTCAAATTTAAAGATAACGTATTAACATACAAAAGTCGTGTAAAAATGATAGTTTAACATATAAATAATGCACTAGAACATCAGTCTCAGAGTAGCACGTGTTAAATGTTATTAGTATGAAAAACCTGCTACTTATATTTCTTCGAAATTGTATGCTGTTAAGACAGTGAAATAACCTTATGAATACTGAAATTACAGCCAAGTTTCTATCCTTAGAATGGGGAAGCAAACGAAACAGTATAGTAGAGTTACCGCCCGCTCGATCCTCTACACAACGCCTCTACAGCCAAAGGAGAGCGAATAGACTCCTAAGCAGGCGGTGAGTAGAATATACATGATGATATTCTAGATTCTCCTTGTTTTGACAAGGAACGTTCCTATTTTTTCCTGTTCCACTCAGCCGAACGGTAACATAAGGGCTATTTCGAAAGTCCAAATACGAGCTCGCAGGATGCTTCTGGCTGGCACGCTAAAAGGTGCTTCTGGAGTGAACGAACGCTATCGGAGTTCGCGTTACCTCTGAAATCTGCGGTATCAACAACAGTATGCTCCTATTTGGTGTTGGCATGTTGCATTCGTTCACAATGTAAATGAAGCACAGGCCATCCAAACTTAAAAAAAAAAAAAAAAAAAAAAAAGAAAAGAAAAGAAAAGAAAAGAAAAGAAATAAGAAAAGAAAACAAAAAAGAAAGAAAGAAAAGAAAAAGGAAAATGTAAACATCTTCCCATGTCGATAATGAAATTTGAAGATATATGAAAACAACGAAAAACTGTAATATTTTTACCGTTACCGCCGGTAACAGCGGTAATATGCACTACACGTCCCTGGCTAATTTCTTGAGGCCGCTCCAGATATAAAGGAAACGATTCAAATCAAAATTTGAGTTCAGCTTCTTGTTCATTGCTTCTCAAAACACACTGCCAAAGGTAGAGATCCGTAAACAATAGTCCATCAAAACGTAATGCTATAGTAAAGGTTTTAGATCTTTGACCTTTTGCGGCCATCTCCAGAAATAGGGACCTGCATTAATCGATTCCACTCAATTTTAGAAAAAAATTCGTAGAAAGTAACACAGGTAACTCCGGTTTAACTCAGACATTGACTTATTAAAGTGATTTCGAAGAGAGTGAATCTGAAGCTGAAAGTGTTAAACATGAACAGCATGCTCCGAAAAGATTGCGCGCTATCGATGGACAGCAAATTTCACCGCAAGACAACGAAATGGTTTTGTTCAACAAAAGAAAACTAAAGAAAATCACTTTGCAGCAATATTCACAGGAAATTAAAGAGTAACTAATCGCTAATGTGGAATTGACATTACAACAAAGTTGTGAAGTTCAAATGCCGACAGACAAGGGCGTCAATTCCAGGGGGGCCGGGCTCCCCAAAGCTCATGTGGGTTCCCGCATTGTATTTATGAATATACAATATTTGACATAATTTGAATGCATAATTTGTCTTAAAATCCTCATATATACCTTCTGCATCTGAATGGGTCCCCCAAATTTACAGATAAATCGGCGCCCTTGCCGACAGACTATACATTATTAAACGTAAGCTCTAAACTCCGATAAACAAAATATTTGTATCCTTCCGCTTGTCACAAATATGATTGGATAGTGATGTATCACTCCCACTCCCCACGGGGAGGAGCAAATTATACACGTGCATTTTGACAATACTGTCTCGTCTTGTCCAGATACTTACAGCAGCAGCAGAAAAGAAAGAAAAGAAACTCGAAAGATTTAAAAAAAAAAAAAAAGTATTTGAATTTCGCTCGTAAACAATTGCTGCTTAGTGAGTTAAAGGTTTGCCTTGTTGGTGTTTCACCACAACACTCGCGGAACCGGGATTCATGCCAGTCATCTTTCAGACTTTAAAAGCAGAACACCCGTCCACAGTTGAGTTGGCGCCATAATTACTGCGCATGCTTAGTGTTTATTTCTATTGTTTCATTAGCCACACTCGATTGCAGTATTATTAGATAATCCGTATTATGTTTTTGTCATTTATAAAAATATAGCAGTTTTATATGAAGCTTCATAGTAAAAGTAATAATGCAATCACATGAACTATTTTACGGAGGAGTACAAGCGTCAGTAGGACAACAGCAACTCAGCGAGATTTAGTTTCACGTGGCTTTGTTTATCGCAGTTTAGAGCTTACGCCGAATAATGTTTACATGCTCAGTGGTACAACACTGTTTGCCTAACAGAAGTGTTCCAGAAGCTTCGGGAACGGCGTCCAAGAACTGGATTGCGTGGGATCCTGCACCATCATGACAACGCGTCCGCACATCCGGCCAACATCACAATTCAGTTTTTAGAATCTACCGAGGTCAAACTTAAGACTCATCCGCCGTATCCCTGACCTGGCCCTGTGTAATTTTTCTTTTCCCAGGATCAAAGATCGCATGCGTGGGAAGAGATTTTGCAGCCCTGAAGAAGATGTGGTGGCTTACGAGAATGAACTTTCAACACTTGAAGAAAAAGACTGGCAACACTGCTTCCAAAAGTGGTTTTCGAGGATGCAAAAGTGTGTACAGTGTAATGGTGAATACTTTGAGAAAATGTAAGTGTTAAATTGATTTTAAGTATGTAAGTTATTTCACATCTCAAAACTTTCGTAGTGACCCTCGTATATTCGGTGGGGTGCTGACTGCCACGGGTGCTGACTGCCACAGCCAATTATTGGTGCTGATTGCCACGACTGGGGCTGATTGCCAATAGCAAGGTGCTGACTGCCACGATGACGTGCTGACTGCCACGAGCCTGAGAGAAAGTTGCTAGACGTAACATTACTGGACGCCAAGAAGCATGAAAGAGACTAGATGATCCTTAGGATCGTGTTGTTCAGACCAACACCTAACAAAGGTAAACAGATCTCTGTATGTACACTCATGTCCAAAATTATTGTCACATGATTATAAATATGTTTTTCTAGTAATATAATTTGATAACGAATTCGCCCGATATTTCTTATAATGTTAGTATGTGTATAATCGGCAAAGACAAGTATGTGGTAAATTTCATATCAAAAGAGCAGTAAATAAGAACAATAAAACGAAAATAAAATTTTCTTGTCCATTTATTTACATTTTATTTTACTCATTATGATTTTCGTATTTATAATTCTTTTCCTATGAAATTTATCACAAATATAAATTTCCTGATTATACACATAATATAAGTATTAAAAGTACTCTGCAAAATTATCAAATTATATTCTTACAAGAAGACAGTTATAGATATCCGACAATAATTTTGGACATGAGTGTACTTTCAGTTTTGACAGGGAGCGGTGCGTACAAAATTGGTACGATTTATGTATTCTCACTTGAACTCCCTATGTCAGCATGAACTGTGTACAGCTGTGCAAATTGTTTCGAGCAGCTCTTGAAAGTTCCATCAAAAAAACACTGCTGGCTGTACCTCACAAGGGAAGTTCAGGAGAAAGCACTCGCCCGCAGAGAAACTAAGCATGCCATTTGAAGTCCCAATTCATGCTAATTATAACAAGCTAATAAAATTCCTGTACGGTTGAGAACGGTTCGAGATATTCAACTTGGAAATTTATATGAGAAAATGAGGATATACGCATTTATACGCATTAAGTACAACATAATTAGTAACAAATATTGACATACGAATTGAAAGCTATCGGAAGTAATAGAAAAAAGTGTTTCGCAATAACTAACGGGTTTGTTAGATACAATTAGTCATTACATTGTTCACAATAATCCTAGGTTAGAGATGAAAATTGATCACTGTTGTTCTTCTGTTTTATGAAGAAATGACGCAGGCAAAATACTCCCTTGCACCATGAACATTTTATATGTGCAATTGTGTTGTATCAGTCAAGAGAACAGTTTGCAGAACCAAAGCAAAAAGCAAATTCGACAAGTGATTCAAAAGTTATAGGTCTATAATTTGTTCGTAACCTGCCTTGCAGAACGCAAACTGAAACAATCCAATGTATCGCGGTGATCGGAAGTGATTCGTATGGACACGAACTTTATTTGATTGTTTCGTTGGTACATTATAACGTCCAGATGAAGAAGATTCATTATGTACAAATCTCCTGTCATAATCTTTGATTGATCGGAATCAAAACACATCAAATGGTTGCACAAACCGTGTGCAATTCTTTGGTATCTTCTCAACCATTAGGTCTTTGCCGTATTGGGTACAAAACCCCGCCTGGCCAAAACCTCGCCGCCCAAAACGTCGCGGGCCAAAATCTCGCGGGGCCAAAACCTCGCCTGGCCAAACCCTCGCCATCCAAAACCTCGCGGGCTAAAATCTCGCCGGGCCAAAACCTCGCGCCCCAAAATATCGTCATACCTAAAATCTCGCCTGACCAAAATGTAAATGTTCCAACAGATGATAAGGATGACGGTATAAAAGACGCTGTTTCAGAAGAAGTATCACGGGTATTTGACCAAGTCCCGCGATACCATATGAAAATTCTATTTCTGTATTAGAGGATTTCAATGTGAAGGTAGGGCGACAGGATGTTTTTAAACTGGTTATAGGGAAAGAAAGTCTGCATAAGGAGAGTAATGACAACTAACGAGGTTAGTTTCGTGAACTTTGGAACATCCAAAAACTTAAAATTTTAACAAAAATCTAATAATATTTATGAAAATATGAAACAATATATGAGTTTTTACGACGTCCCTTGATTATGTCCTATAGGTTAAATGAGACGTAGATGACCAGGATGAAGGAAATGATCGAATAAAGAAAGTGGGAGGAAACGGGAATAACCCGAGAAAGCCCACGCACACGATGTTTTGTATTTTATTATTATTATTATTATTATTATTATTATTATTATTATTATTATTATTATTATTATTTGTAATGTGGAATTGCATATTAGGAAACACATTGGGTAAATTTTAAAGAAAAGTTTCATTCGCGGCGAGGTTTTGGGCGGCGAGATTTTGTCCCGCGAGATTTTGGGCGGCGAGGTTTTGGCCACGCGAGGTTTTGGGCGGCGAGGTTTTGGCCACGCGAGATTTTGGCCCGGCGAGATTTTGTCCCGCGAGGTTTTGGACGGCGAGGTTTTGGCCACGCGAGGTTTTGGCCCGGCGAGATTTTGTCCCGCGAGGTTTTGGCCGGCGATGTTTCGGCCGCGAGATTTTGTCCGTATACCGTCTTTGCCATCCGTCATGCAACTTGTAATGGACAATTTGTCTGTGAATGGACCCCAGTGATCAAGCAATAGCAAGTTCAAACCATCAGGCTTCGCCATGGGTGAGAAGACTTAACGCATTGAAACGTGCATCCACTCATTTTCTCATATAAATTTCCAAGCTTAATATCTCGAACAGTTCTCAACGTACAGGAGTTTTATTACCTGTTATAATCAGCATGAATTGGTCCTTCAAATGACATGCTTATTTCTCTGCAGGCGAGTGCTTCTCCCAAACTTCCCTTGTCAGCTGGCTTCAAACCATCATATCTATTAAATAATACGATAAAACAATTAATATAAACATGAAATGTGCAAATTCTGCATATAGCAGAAAAGACAATCCCTTTATAAACACCCAAGTGTATGTCGTTCCACTTAGTGAGCAACTTTGTAACTTATAGGATGCCACATAGATTTGCTGTGATGATTACTAAATTAATCCCTACTAAATTAATTAATAATCATAAATTTAGTATGAGTGATTAATTCCTCTCTTTCCAAATACAGTTTCTCCCAGGCTCGTGGCAGTCAGCACGCCGTCGTGGCAGTCAGCACCTTCATATTTGCAATCAGCGACAGTCGTGGCAGTCAGCACCAATAATTGGCTGTGACAGTCAGCACCCGTGGCAATCAGCACCTATCCGTATATTCTGAAGGTTGAAAGAAAAGGAATCATCGAGAGCAGACATTCAGTATTTCCAGGGCAATTCCTCATTCACACCACAGATGCCTAATTTAAAAAACTCAATTTAATTCAAATGTACTGGCAGTTATTTGGTGCACACACCCCCTCAGACAATCCTGGATCCGGCCATATATATATAGGGTGTTAATGAACTATACCGACAAACTGTAAGAGGTGATTCCTCACATCAAAATAAGAGAAAAAGTTCATATGGACCTATGGAGAAAAGTGCAGTTTCAGAGCTAGGGCTGGCTAAAATCGCGGAGAAGCCAAATTTCAACAGGACCTATTTCGAATTTCAGAAACTGTGGATGGTGGTCCTTATCAGCGTAAAGGAAGCCACGCATACACAATCCAAAAGTGCATATTTCGTAAATTTTCAATAGGTATACAGGGTATTCCCTACAGGGTGTAATTCTCAGATATGCTCTCAATAGTTTTAGATATACCCTGATTTCAAAGAAGGTTCAAAGTACGCAGAAGGTAAGCCTTGACAACAATGGACATCCAATGTTTCCAACATCGACATCCAATGGAAAAGTCGGAAGTGTTAGGAACCGGCAGCTTTTTTTTTTTTTTTTTTTTTTTTTTTTTTTTTTTTTTTTTTTTTTTTTTTGCTTGGAGTAATGTGCGATACAATGTATTTCGTTACAGTATATTTCACGTTTTCTTCACTTATAAGCGTGAAAGAAAACATTACAGCATGCGTTTCCCCGAGTACGAGAAACCGTGCTGCTGACGATCCTTAACACTTCCAACATCGCACACACACACACACACACACAAAAAAAAAAATGTGTTCATTGCTATCAAGGCTTATTGTTTGCCTGCTTTGAACCACTCATAAAGTCAGAGCGTATCTCAAAATGCGGTTGATGGCATGTCTGGGAATTTCGCCATTTATGGAATACTCTGTACACCTACTGAAAATTAATGAAATATGATTTTTGGATTGCGTATGCGTGACTTCCTTTACGCTAATAAGGACCATCATTCACAGTATCTGGAATTCGAAATTTGGCTTTTTCGCGATTTTGGACAGCACTAGCCCCGAAACAATGCACTTTTCCCACAGATTAGGTCCATATGAACTTTTTCTTTTATTTTGATATAAGAAATCACCTCTTACAATTTGTCGGTATAGTTCATTAACACCCCCCTCTCTCTCATATATATATATATATATATATATATATATATATATATATATATATATATATATATATATCGGGTGTTGCAAAATAAGTGGCAAATTTGTACTCAAATGCTCTAGAAAGACATCTGGAGTGTCGGTAGAGCGCAACAGATGAAGCAGGGTGATTCACATGTGTGGAAACACTTAACAAAAAATGCCCAGAAATGCAGTCAGTAAACGTGAGTTCAAAGCGTCGGAAATGTAAGGATTAGCGTCAAGAACATGAGAGCCATTGCCAATTCACCAATAAGATTCCCTCAAACCGATGCAATATGATACGCAAGGTTGCATACCAATAAGAAATGAAATAAAATCTTGAAATCTTTAAGTTTTACGCCACACGGTTATACCGGTTAGGCAAAAGGAGACGGTGATGATGAGAGATGAATGAAATGGTGGAATGAAGAAAGTGGGAGGAAACGGAAGAACACCGGGAAAAAACCACGAACACGGTTTTTGTCCACCACAAAGTTCACACGGCGCGAGCTGGGATCGAACCAAGGACCCGAAGCACTGGAGGTGAATGCTCTACCACTGAGCCACCGCGCGCCCATTGCATATCAATAAGGATGCAACAACTGAGGCCAAGTTGAAATTGTGCAAGGGGACTCACTAAGAAACTGGATAAGCTAAATGAATGTCACTAGTGGGATCACATGATCGATATTGAAATGTGGCGAATGTGTGTGTGTTGATATCAACATGTAGCTAATGAACAAATGTCAACATATCCCACTCAAGAGCGTCATTTCAGATTTTGCTTGGGGGGGGCAAGACCCCTTGATATAAGTAAAATTACGCGTTTTTCACTGATTTACTACTATTCTATTGATATAATCTATATACATCTCAAACTCAGGGGGGGGCAAATGCCCCTCCCTGCCCCCCCTAAATGACGCCTTTGATCCCACTACTGTTGGGACACCGTCCCACGTGCGAAAAATAGGAAAATAACTACTCGGGTCTTGAATCTAAGGACGTGGGCTACCAGTAAGATTGGAAACTGCGACCACCCTAAGGCTTCGAGGGAGCCTCACTTTCTCAATATTCATTTCTTTGAGGAGTACCCACTTTGTTTGGCAAGCGCTCTTGTACAGCATCCCGACATGCTTGTGTGTTTCATTTTGTTATTCCTACTGCACAGTTGTAAACAATCAGAGTTTTAAGACGTTCCTTCCTATTTCTCATGTCGTTTTATTTTCTATATGTATGGTATTCCAGCAGTACTTTTCCATGTTCCAAATTGGTTCATTTTCGTCTTTGTCTTGGCATGTGCACTGCTGTGTAAGATACGAATTTCTGGAGATATTTCCCTATATTTCGAGTATGTCATGTCCCAGAAGACGTGGGACATGATAGAAGTTTGTTATTTTTACGCTCTATCAGAATTTGAACCATAGATTAAGAGATTTCTTTTCATATGTGTCGACTGTGGGATCCCAAACAAAGAGCGATATTGATACAATCGTGTTCTAGTTACGTTCTACCAAAAAGTACACCAGATGTAATAGCAGAATGTACAACGTTATTTTCCTAGTTTTTGCACGTTGGACCGTGTCCCAGCAGTAGTGGGACATGTTGACATTTGTCCATTAGCTACATGTTGATAGCAATACACACATTCGCCACATTTCAATATCGATAATGTGATCCCACTAGTGACATTCCTTTAGTTTACCCAGTTTCTTTGTGAGTCCCCTTGCACAATTTCAACTTGGCCTCAGTTGCGGCATCCTTATCGATATGCAACCGTGCAGATCATATTGCATCGGATTGATGGAATATTATTGGTGAATCGGCAATGGCTTTCATGTTCTTGATGCTATTCCTTACATTTCCGACGCTTTGAACTCAAGTTTACTTAGTATAAGTGAATTTCTGGACATTTTTCGTTAAGTGTATCCACACATGTGAATCACCCTGCTTCATCTGTTATGCTCTACCGACACTCCAGATGTCTTTCTAGAGCATTTGAGTACAAATTCGCTACACTTAATACTCAGAACGTCACTGTTGGCTAGCATCTGTCCCTGGCGATTATGCAACCACACACACAAAAGCATGAAGGTGTCCGCCATTTTGTATTTGTTCCAGATATCGACTTAATACAAATGAATTATTGTTACCTGGTAGAAACCCCATCAATTCATATCCATTTAAACCAATTTTCATTTTGCAGATTATCCGGGACTCTCTACGTTCCTTTGGGGAATCCCCTGCGCGTGCATGGTAGGGTTGTGAAACATGTAAAATTCAATACAGCAGGCATGACTTCTTCAGTGAATTTTTTATCCGCCCTCTTTATGTTGGATAGTTTCCGAACTATTGGCGTGCGAAAGTCATTTTCCCACACTTTCGGCACCTTGTAAATCCGAAACTATGTCTGATAGCCGAAAGTTGAAAAGAACTTTTTTCTTATCTCAGTGGCAGGAGCCACCTCCCAAGAGTTGTAACACTTATTTTGCAACACACACACACACACACACACACACACACACACACACACACACACACACACACACATATATATATATATATATATATATATATATATATATATATATATATATACAGGGTGCGGCACGTAAAACCGGCCCGTAAAGTGAACACATAAAATGAAATGTAATGTATTAAATATGATTAACTACAACACATAAATGAAATGTAATGTATTGAATATGACTACTCACCTTCACAGCAGCCTTCACAGCAGGTGTTGAAAGTTCCTCCGCCCACTTCAACGCACATGTGAACACGATTGAGGAGATTCATATATACCCTTGTCAGTTCTTATGTTGTAATGCTATTGGTGACATCCTGGATCCTGGTCTTGAGTTCTTCAATTGTGTGTGGATTTGTTTCCTATACTCTTCCCTTTAACAGTCCCCATAAGTAAAAGTTACACGTGGACAAATCTGGTGACCAAGGAGGCCACAAGCCTTTGCTGATTGTCCTCTCTGGTGTAAACATCTCATGCACAAGGGACAATGATGCAGCTGATGTGTGGCATGTTGCACCGTCCTGCTGAAAGTAACATAACTGACGCTCCTCTTCGGTCAAGTGTGTATAAAACTCCTCCAGGATTCCCATATACACGTCACTATTCACTGTCGTCTCAAAGAATATGGGCCCAATAACGCGTGTGGCGGAAATGGCACACTAAACACCAATCTTCTCATCATGCAAGGGTACCTGGTGGATTGCGTGTGGATTTTCTGTCGACCAATACCGGTTGTTTTGAGAATTTACGTACCCAGACAGGTGGAACCACGCCTCGTCACTCATGATGAGCATTAGTGGATCCAAGAAACCACTGGCAACATTGCTCAACAGCCATGAACAGAAATGCACCCTCTTCTGCAGGTCAGGCTCCTTCAGTTCTTGCACAACACTTATCCGGTACGGTTTTAACTTCAGTCCCCTTAAAACACGTCTGCAACTTCTCTCCCTCGCATGAACCTGTTGACTCAATCTCCTGGTTGACTTTCGAGGCTTCTTGTCATTATCTCCTCCACCTGCATCCTTAATTCAGGTGTGCAGACAGATGGTCGTCTGTTCCTGGGAGCATTTTGAACCGATCCTGTACGCCGCCATTTTTCAATCAATTCCTGAATGGTGCTTTTTGCTGGCACACAACGTCCTGGAAATTTCTCCCGAAACAAATTCTTTGTTTTCACAAAAGATTCAGTGAGGATGAACCCTTCAACAATGGCAACACGCTCGGGTATCGAATACGGCATTATCACACACTGACACTCATCCGGTTTAACACAACGAGGCCTTTTTCTCAACTAGTCTAGTAGCTTAGCAGCATAAAAGGGCCGAATTGTGCAAAATGTGATACCAACATACCACTTTCAGGGATGATAGACCTATTAATAAGAAGTAAATCCTGATATAGACCCAAATCGGCGGGGGTCTTGTTTTAGGTATATGACGTCATCAATATGGCCGCCAACGAATTTCGACTTAACTGAGTTTAAAAATGTATAACTCCATTACCATTGAAGGTAGAAACTTTCTTTTACCTTTATTTTACAGAGAATACATTGTACCTTTATTGTCATTATAAATACTTGCCTTATATTCCCGCCATTTTTAAATATGGCGTCTCAAACTGGAAAAATGTTTATTTTCAAAACGATTTTCTATGTTTTACAGCAAATAACTTTGAAATTGCTATGATTATGGGAAAATACTTTGATATAATCGTCAGAGGTCATTTCAATAGCTTTCGAACGCGACCAGAATCATTGATGTATCTGAACAAATAACCGAGATAATCAATTTTTTGTAGGACTAAATGTCGAACTTTCGTGAATAATGTTCGAATGTATCCGTAGATGTAGTTATATGACATTTGTAGTTCCATTGCCCTTTGATAATAGGAACATAGTACCGCTACCAGTATGTTCCTTTTAACGTGGAGAATAGCAAATCACAAGTGTTTATCTTTTGTCCGTGCTGAAAACCCTTTATAATGTCATAAATCCAAGATGGCCGCCGCGGTTTATCTCCGGTACGAGAAGTGAAAATTTCTCGCCACAGAAAAATCATAGAAACATGCAACAAAAGCCAATCTCTTTCTTTGGATGTGAAAAAATCTTGACATAACATGCGATTGACTCTCCTTTGTGTCTACAAGCCAGTATATGACGTCATAAACACAGTATGGCGCCATGGCTTACATATGGATTATGAAAATTATTTATTTCTCGCATTAGAGAAACGATAGAAACGTACAACAACCATCAATATCTTTTTTCATATGTAGAATCATAAAGTAACATAAGTTATTGTCTTTCCGTTGATGCGAAAGGCGAGTATATGAATATATAAACCCAAAATTGTCGTCGACTCTTAAATATGCATGAAGAAAACTATGCCTTTCTCACCTAAGAAAGGTGATAGAAACGTGCAAACCCACTATTTTTACTCCTTAAATAAGTTGGATCATGAAGTAACACAAAGGTGTATCGTGTCTCTGCCCAAGGGTTAGTATTTGTCTTGTTTAAGTGTATGACATCGTTGTACAAAGTAGCCGCTGTATGTATTTTGAATATTATATTATGCATTAAACTAAAAAAACTAACAAAGCTGAAATTATGCATTATTCGAAAATAAATTTGAAATATATTCTCTTTAATACTAATTGTCCGAAAGTGAATATTTTTCATGTTATTAAACAAAGAATTATGCACTATATGAAAGTATAAGGCTTGCACTAGTATTTGCACTAAGTGAATATTTCAAGGAATATGGGAACTGTGCATTTCGAAAGACATATTTTACATTTAAAATATTTTTAATCAGTCCATTGAGAATGTAATTGTCTGAAAATTATGCTTTTCATATTATTTTACAAAATAGCTCGAGGCAAAAGACGTCACATTTTCAAACCACCGCCCAGCTTAATTTGATATTTTTGGAGTTTATATTAAAATGTTTATGAAACAGACTCAATGTACAAATTTAACAGTATATCAGCGAGAGATAAATTTGAAACACAATAAACAGTTATACAATTAAATATGTTAAGAATTTGGAAGAGAAAATATTTGTGAGATAGTATGACTATTAACTTAACATCTGAAACGTACTTCAGAGAACTAGGGGAAGTAATTTTTGTTAATCACATTTCTTATTTAGACAAGGCAACTCACAATAAAATGGTCTACTCTATCACACTGTCCATCGCAGAAACACAACAAAGTGCACACTAACCCCAAGTTTTTGACACTTGCAAGAATGTTGACAAGGAGTCTTGCAACCACAGCGAATAAGTTCTCTACAGTGCACAAAAACTTCTGGAAGTAAGGACCACAGAGGATAATAACCACGATCCACCTTCTTCCAACCCCTTTACAAATTTCGAGTATTATGGGCACTTTCTGGAGAGCTTGAGACCAGTAATACCCGGCCTGTAGGGCAGCTCGCAGACAGTGTTGAAATAAGGCTGTCTATGTAGGTGCGATCCCTTCGTAAGAACAATTCTTTTTCGTCATTAATCTTTGCCGACAGTCTTTAACATTTAGTAAAGAACTTCAGCGATCGTACAGGAGTACGGTGAAGCGTTGAAGAGCTGCAAAGTCCTGAGCTGAAATTTCAGCAGGAGTAACTGAAAGTTTGATAAATATATCTGTTATTTCAGGGAATTCTTGCCACACCTGCCAAGCTGTCTTCTTGCCATGACCACCAAAAGCGGACACTGTGTCACACCCTGCAAATGCGTGCCAAAAGAGCAGGGCTTTTGAGTGAGACTTTCCTAGGCTTGTTGCAATTTCGTGGACAGGAATATATCCCTTATTTTTACCACTCCCATATTCAATCCACAAGTGTGATACATTGAGCTCAAAGAATAAAGCAACGGCAATAACAACATCAGAAGCGACAGTTTTAATTGAGATATTCCTATGTCCGTGGTTGCTGGCATGCAATGCATGCAAGAACATGCGTGTGTCTGCTTCTTCTTATTTGCAGGGCATAAGGCTTATCACGTCCATATTAGAGTTTGCTGATTGCGGTATCATCACATGCACACACAATCTCTCTCTTACCACCAGAATCACTTATGTTCTGTGAGGGTTTACACAGAAGTCGAAATAAATCAGTTTTGTTTTCAGAATTATTCAAAAACAATGCCCATTGTGGAGTCTTTCACAAGTATTCTTGATCCTTTTCCTCGTTGGTCTCGTTCTTCTTTTTTCAGACTGTCAGGATCATAATTGTCAAAGACTATGTCTATTCTGACGACATCACTCGCAAACTTTTCTAAAAATGGTTGAAATGTGTTAGTGTAATACATAGAAAACGTCTGTCCCGGATTAGGCTTCAGCATGTGAGCTAATACTGCTTCATCAAATATAACACACGATACACTAGGTACATCGTATTGTGATGTTCCAAGTGGTTCTAAGCAAGAAATAATATCTGATTTTGCTCCCTTGCGCAATTCACCATTTGAAGAGAGTGACGGAGGGTACGAAAGGTTTTCGTGAGCAAAGAAATCTTTGATGTTTCCACCTCGACTTTGACAAGCTATGTATAAGCGAGAAAACAGGTTACAGTAACTTTTTAAAATTGACTCCTTGAGTCCTTTCTTCGTTCCTTCTTTTTGCGATGTGTGAAAAAGCGAAAGTTTATTTCTTTTAATCGGTTCTCTTAAAGGCGTCTGGCATTCGATGAGCCGTTTCCGAACAAATGTTTGTCCTGTTGCTTTCCCAATTCTTCTGCTTTGAAGACAGGCTCAGCTGCTTTCTCATGCATAACAGCATATGTGGCAACGCATATTAGGGCACCATTTTCTTGAGCAAATGTATTTCTGTCATCATCTTCACATGCATTTATTAAAGCTTTCACATGTTTTTTGAACCTAGAGGAAAAAGCGTCTGTATCTTCATGATGACTGTGATAATCTGAATCGTCACTTATTTCTGCGTCTTTCTCAAGTTCGGTTAGTAATCCTGCAATCACTGGACCCGAAACCATCCAACGCAGAAGAGCACATTCATTATCAAATAGAACAATGGCACCTCCTTCACATTTTAGATCCTTATTACATTGTTCATGTAACTGGTCGTGGGACATGTACGAATATTTACTGTTAGTCTTTCTTTCCACAAAATTACCTTTCTGAAATTCATCATATACTTGTGGGTTTCGTACATTCAATTCTCCCAAAGACTTTACGAATACTGACATCCAACGGGCATAATTAATATGATCCAGGGCGAACATCCAGGGACAAATCTGATCCAATGCACTACAATAAGAGGAGAATTTCACTGATCGAATAAAATCGATTGTCCAGCAAATAAAAAAGAAATGATTCAAGGTTCATAGCCGTGTACCAAAATTTGAATTGGGCCGAGAAAAATAAATCATATAATATTATGCATTACACATATTTAATAGTCGACGGCAATCTTGGGTTTATGACGTCATATACTCGCCTTTCGCCTGAAAGAAAAGACAAAACTTATGTCTTTATGATTCTACATATGAAAAATGATATTGATGGTTGTTGCACGTTTCTATTGTTTCTCTAATGCGAGAAATAAATAATTTTCATAATCCATATGTAAGCCATGGCGCCATACTGTGTTTATGACGCCATATACTGGCTTGTAGACACAAAGGAGAGTCAATCGCATGTTATGTCAAGATTTTTTCACATCCAAAGAAAGAGATTGGCTTTTGTTGCATGTTTCTATGATTTTTCTGTGGCGAGAAATTTTCACTTCTCGTACCGGAGATAAACCGCGGCGGCCATCTTGGATTTATGACATTATAAAGGGTTTTCAGCACGGACAATAGATAAACACTTGTGATTTGCTATTCTCCACGTTAAAAGGAACATACTGGTAGCGGTACTATGTTCCTATTATCAAAGGGCAATGGAACTACAAATGTCATATAACTACATCTACGGATACATTCGAACATTATTCACGAAAGTTCGACATTTAGTCCTACAAAAAATTGATTATCTCGGTTATTTGTTCAGATACATCAATGATTCTGGTCGCGTTCGAAAGCTATTGAATATTCGGGTGAAATTACCATAAAAATTTTAAATAGAACATAGCTATATGTGTGCCTCCTATAAAAGGAACGAATGTTGATCTATTTCTTGTATTATACATTGGTACCCTTATACCTATATTATGCAAGGAATATTCACTATAGGTCCCGGGTTCGATTCCCGGTGGGGTCACTCGGTCGAAAAAGTGTAACACGTTTTTTCAGGCAAGCCACCGTGAATGAGGTTTTCCTGGGTTTTCCTTATTCACACCAGGCAAATGCCGGGGTGGTACCTAACTTATAGTCCCAGGCCGCTTCCTTCCTTTTCCCCGGATTGTGTGCTCGCCGAGGGATGTCATCCCTCAAATCGTGACGGGCTAAATGGCCCTAGATGCCGAAAGTCCAGAAATTAAAAAAAAATATTCACTATGATAGATATTGTCTAGTCTTAATAAAGTCTCTTTCAATAAATTTTCTCCTGTCGCTCAATGCCTGCAATCCCCGAAATTGACACCAATATTCATAACTACGTGAGTAGTAATCTCTATTCATTTTATAGCAGAGTAACCTAATAAAAAAATGTTGTACTGAATCAATTTTGTTTGCCAATGTTACACCTACTGTATACTATTCCAGATAACTACACCGAACTCTAATTTTGATCTTGCAATCATCTTGTATAAATATACATATGAACTGGGATTTCTAAACTCAGGCCAATGTTTAAAAAAAACATATTATTCTTCTAGTCCCTTGGATTATATCATTAATATGATAGGTAAATTTCTTATTTCTGTCAAACACTATACTCAAATCTTTAATCTGTTCGGCTTTATGCAATGTTACTCCATTAGTTACATATTTGCTAACGTAGTATTGGGTTTTGTTAGTATATGATATGTATTTAGTTTCTCACAATTTATTTTCAATAGTTACTTTTACACCATGTACTAACAGTATCTAGATCTTCCTGTAGTAAGTAGTTATCATACTCACCATTTACTATTCTAAATAATTTTAAATCATCGGCATACATCAAGATATTTGAGTATTTAATTTTCTCAGGCAAATCGTTAATAAATATTGAAAAAAGAAGGGGTCCCAGAGGAGATCCCTGAGGCATGCCATTCTTTATATAACCGTAACTAGAGGTCATTTGACCAATTTTTACTTTAAACGTTCTGTTTGCTACAGTAGATAGCTTACAAACCAGCGAATGTACAATGGAGATAGACCTATGTTTCTTAATTTATCAATAAGCAGTTCATGCTCTATAGAATCAAAAGCTTTTGACATCTCTCTCTCTATATATAGTTCTACTTGTAATCTATTCTTAAGTCCTAAATGTGTAAAATCAGTAAAATGTACAAGATTTGAAAAAAAAATGAAATGAAATCTTTGAGTTTTACGTCCCACGATTATGCCGGCGAGGCTAAAGGAGACGGTGATTATGAGAAATGAATGAAATGGTGGAATGAAGAAAGTGGGAGGAAACGGGAGAACCCCGAGAAAACCCACGCACACGGTGTTTGTCCACCATAAAGTTCACCTGGCGGGAGCAGGGTTTGAACCCGAGACCCCATCCACCAGAGGGGAACGCTCTACCACTGAGCCACCGCGGCACCTGTGTACAAGATTTGCTCCAATCGATTTCCCTTTATAAAATCCATGCTGAAATTCACTTAATTTGTTTTTTACATTAAAATATAAATGTTTGTGTGTTTTAATTTCATTGACTAGTGTTATTGGCCTATAATTTTTTATAATTCTACGATCACCTGTTTTGTGTACTGGTACACTGTATACTTGTTTCCACATTGAAGAAAACTCACCATTTCTCAGGGATGTATTAAATATATTTGTTAAAACAGTTGACAATTCGGTACTACAGGCTTTAATTATATAATAGGGGGATATTGTCAGAACCAAGAGCTGTGCTCGCCTTAATAACTTTGATTGCATGAATTACATCAGACTCAGTGATATTCGGTATATCTATGACGTAATGGTTGATAATGAGCGAAGGAGAATTCATAACCTGGCTATCTGGGTAATGTCCTAATTCTAAATTAAAATTTTCCCTAAAAACATCTTTAAATAATTCCACAACCTCATTTAATTCTGTGACTGATTTGTCATTATGTTTCATTTCAGTATTTGCTTGCCATCAGAATTTTTAAAATGTTTTCCAGAAAAGAACATATTGTTATTGAAAACACTATTTTCCAGACTCATATAATATGATTTTTTCCCCTCTAAGTATTTCTTTTTGACAATTTTCCTTAAATCGGAGTATCTTTGATACCATGTATTACTACTTGTTTGTCTTCCTTTAACAAAATATTTGGTTTTCTTATTAATTAATGATTTCAGCTCCTTGTTCATCCAGGGGTCTTTGTATTTAGGCCTATGGCTAATTGGTTTCTTAGGTACACAATTATATAGCACATCATATATATTGTTATAAAATATATTGGTCAAGTCATTAATATTACTACTCTTTGTATCTATCCAATCTATTTCCTTAATTCCATTATATACACCTAGAAAATCAGCATATTTAAAATCATAAATTCTGGCTTGATTTGAGTTGCTTCCAAAGTCATTACTATCATTTTTTGTTACTTTCCATTCCAATAGAAAAGGTGGATGAAAATGATCAATTTTTGTTAACGGTGGAATCTCAAATATTATTGAATTATTTTCCATATTGGTTAACAGTAGGTCTAATACTTTATCCTTCTTAAAGGGGTCATATGATCTATTCAATTGATTTAACTGGAGAACATTACATAGTTCAACTATTTTTCAGCTTTTTTCTTAATATAATAATTACATATATTTATATTTCCGGTAACCCAATCTATTCCACCTATGTTAAAATCACCTAAAATTATAAAATTATTGTTTTTGTGAGTAAAAACGTACACAGCCAGTTACAATAAATAGTAAAATTCGTCAACGGTAAATCTGGTGGGAAGTAGTGCAAGCACAACAATAATGGTTTATTTTCAGGGATTAAAACTTTAATTATAATAACATTAAGTATTTCATCTGGAGGATTTATTACTTCATACGAGTATTCGTTTCTTATTGTGATCATACAGCCTCCACCCTTTGTTTTATTTACTAACGTCAAGTTTCTATCTTTTCGTACGACATTATAATTTTTTGAGAGCTGTGCAAAATGTTGGTTTGTTTCTTTTAACCACGTTTCAATTATGCAATAAACAATCATAGTTGGAACAGTTCATTTCATCTACTCACTACCACTTGTTTCCTGCTGTAATGTGAAAGAGGGCACTTCTCTGACCTTGACATTCATGTTTTCAGAATCGCCTTGTACCTTGTTTTGAACATCGGGTGTTGAGATGTTGATCACTTCAGCAAATGTTTTCGGTTTGTTGTTAGTTGATAGTAGTTCATTCAACTTAATATTTTCTTGTTTAACAGATATCACCTCTGCCTTCAGTGCATCATATTTTTCACTGATATCACTTAACATAATTTGAAATTGATTTGTCTAAGTCTTCATTTTCACTTAACTCAGCATCAGAATTTACAGTTTGGTCTCCTTTCCGAGATCTGATATGCTTCGTCACTGTGGGAGTAATGGCTGTGTTGTCATCACGGTGCCTTATGTAATTTAATAATAATAATAATAATAATAATAATAATAATAATAATAATAATAATAATAATAATAATAATAATAATAATAATAATAATAATAATAATAATAAATTTTTACATATAATTAAGCTAGCAGTACACATTTTATGTCTATTTTGCTGGCTTCATTGCCTTGTGCTCTAAAGGCACCATATAACAAACACAAGCTTCAACAATTATAATAGAAAGCAGCTGAAATCCACTATCGCTTCTCTTTCGTATTTGGATAGGGTGAATGTGCGGTTGTCAAGCCGCTGCCAGTAGTCAGCTATTTACGGATTGCGCAAACAAAAATAAGAAAAAGATACAAATGACCCTTAGAAATATGAATCATGGCTTCAAGCTATTTGTCCTATAATCAGCTGATCACGTTTTCCACACAAATGTCATTTATTATAACTTAGAACGAAGGAGCCGCTCTGTTGAGATCATAGATCAATTGTTTACCCCGTTTGCGTTTGAAGGGTCAATGGCTATAACGGCGCCTATGGAGAATTCCAGTAATTTCCGAAAATTTTGAAGGTTAAAGCTAACCAGGGCAACAGCTCACAGATGACGAGAAGAACCCTAAAACTGGGGTACCGAGGAAAGGTCAACGACACGGTCAAGTCCATTTTCGGTTTTTGAGGTGTGGTCTATACTTAGATGTTATCTGCCACTCCGGGTAAAGTTATATGTGTGCTATTCCGTTATGTCATTTGAAACCCCCATGCGAAAAGTGGGCGAGCCCATACCTACATCACACTACTTCTGCTAGGGTTCCTCTCGTCATCTGTGAGCTGTAGATCATTGAAAACAGCTGGTTATGTTCAAAAATGGAACTGGGATGTTATATGCTGTATTACTGTCCATAATCTATATTTTCTTTTTTTTCCTCCTTCGTCTTTCCACCATTCATTTCAATGAGCTTTTCAGTGCAAGTTCTTCTCAGACAATGACCCAACAAATGTTTGTTTCTCTGGGTGTGATATACATTAGTCATTTTCAGTCATTTCTTTAATTGCATTTCCTCAGGTATATATATGAAGGAAATATTTAAGTTTAAAACCTTTTTTCAGTCAGTGTAAGAAAATAATCATTAGTAAAAGCAAAGAAGTGAACATTTTAATATTCAAATAAACATTAGGTATATGCTAATTGTGCAACATGTTTCAATGAAAATTAATAAAATATAGTATACATTCTAGGTAGTGCTATAATTATTGCACAAAATAAATTTAAATTAACTTAACATTATATTTCTACAAAGTAAAACATTGTTTCATAACAAAAGTCCATTTTACATCTATTATTTTGTACAAAAGTCTAGGCCCTAACCATCAGGCTACAGAGAAGCTCATTTGTGGAATTTGTGAAATTTACAGAGGGAAGCTTACGGTTAACTGGCAAATTTACACTGGATAAAATAACTTGATTGAATTTTACACTACTTAAAGCGGCACTAAGAATCCCTCCCTCCACACATACATTTAAAATTCTATAAATACCACACTGAATATATTGGTATAATTCAGCACCAATTTAGACCTAAATAAGATGATTAAAAAACAGCAACAAAGAAACAAAATGAAATCTGTAAGTTTTACGTCCCGCGATTATACCGGCTAGGCTAAAGAAGACGGTGATGGTGAGAAATGAATGAAATAGTAGGAAACTGGAGAATCTCGAGGAAACCCACGCACACGGTGTTTCTCTACCACAAAGTTCACTTGGAGCGAACTGGAATCAAACCAAGGACCCCATGCACCAGAAGTAAATATTCTATCACTGAGCCAGAGCACCCCCTAGCAACAATGATTTCTACTTTTTATTTGTATGTTGGACTAGAATTTCCTATATTATTTTTATAGTAAGAAGTAAGTCGTACAACGATTAGCGTTCTCTCTTTTTCGGTATAAGCTACCGGTGGTATAACTTCTGAATAACACCGCATTGCCTATAAGCAATAAATTAAATTTTTGGATGATGTGGTCTTCCCTTTGTTACAACGTTGTTGATAGTGAAGACTTCTAAAAGGTTTTAAAAGCCAAAAATGATGTTATATAACCAAATAACAATAAAATAAGTATTTGAAACTTGTTCTAAAAAATTAAATAATCGTTTATAACTCGACAAAATGCTGTTTCTAACATACACTGTGACTCTTTCCCCCACCCCATGTTTATAGAAGATGCTTATCATGGTACACTTAATTTCATGTTCAAGAATCGATAACATTAAGCTTCTTGCAAAATAAATATTAATTATACTAAATATTTGAACAATTGAAAATATTAGTTTATTTTCACTGCAAAAGACTGGGGAGCAGGTCCCCGGCGCCATCCTAAATCCGCCATAGTATATCATCATTCCATATGTGATGTAGTTTTCAAACTGAATAATTCAGTGCACTATAATACCAATTTCTACAAATTGCGTATATATGTTGCTATTTTATGACTGTTCATTGCTTTTGTTCTTGTGGTGTACTGATATTCAGAAAGAAATACAATCTGGCTAAGCACACAGAGGCACACTCTGGCAAAGAGGATCATATAATATTTTCTAAATTAACGATGAAACCGGAAGTAGTACTAGATTTCTATATGAATGTGAAATATCTTCTAGAGACGCTAACTGATTACAGAAAACCTCTACCGTTTTTGCTGTATTGCTATCAACGTTAAAACCGAAACTGGTTGGTTTCTGCCACTTCCGGTTTGAATAGATGACTAAAAAAAGCATTTCTAACTATCTCTTATAGTTTTGATCTATGTAGATTAGAATTGAAACCGGAACTGGTAGTGTATTTCTATCATTTCCGGCCTCGCTAGAGAGCTAACGGTGGAGGCGCAATGTGTTCTTGGGGGACTTAATCAATTACAGAAAACCGCATCTCGATATCTATTACCGTTTTTACTATATAGCAGGGGTTTTCAAACTTTTTGCAGTTGAGGCTCCCCTCAACCACCAAAATCTAAACGTGCCTTCCCTGTCAAAAATGAAATATGTCAACAATATAAATACATATCCCTAAAAGAAAGACTATTACTATGACAAAACTATGTTTCATTTATATTTAAGCCAATGGTGAAAGGGACAACCCTGATCTTATGTGGAACAGAGGTGATATAAAATCTACGCTATGTATTACTAAAGAAGGGTGCAGATTTAAATATGCATTGCATTATAAATATATTCCTTTGTAGGATCATTTCTTAAAAGTCCTTGCGCCTCCCCTGACAATCTTCGGCGCCTCCCTAGGCAGACACGCCGCACAGTTTGAAAACCCCTGCTATATAGAAATCAAAATAAAAACCACAAGTGGTTGATTTCTGCCATTTCTGGTTTGAATACAGGGTTAACAGTTAAGATCGTACTTATTCTTAGAACGTTGAATCAATTGCAAGGAACAGGAAACAGATTCTCGCTATTTCTAGTAGTTTTTGATCTATATAGATTAAATTAAAACAGGAGGTTGTAGTTTCGGTAGAACTGTTGTCAATTTCTACCATTTCCAATTTCAGTTGTATTAAGGATGGAGAAGAAATGTATTTTGGAACGCTTAATTGATTCCTGAGAACAGCTTCTCGAAACCTATTAAAGTTTTGGCTCTACAGTGATAAACGTTAAAACTGGAAATGGTTAATTTCTACCACTTCTGCTAGGTGGATCACCTCCATTAACAAACCCCTTCGAGATAATTACTCCAGCGGTCGATTGCAAAAAAAAAAAAAAAAAAACATATTTTAAAAATATGCTTTCGTTCAAGAGTTATCGTGCGGACTAACGGACGGACGGACGGACTGACTAACATTAAAGTTCAATTGCATGATCGTAATAAAGATGTAGATATTTATTTATTTATTTATGCCTTCAACAAAGTAAATAAATCCAATTAAAGAAGGCTTACAAATACTGCTTACACAAATTAGATATATATCAATAAGCAATACAATAAAATTATGTATATACAAAATTAAATAATATAATTAAGTGTACATAATACAATTAAATAACACTATTAATTACATGCATATTGACCTTACTGTAGTAATTTGCTTTCTGCTGTATGATATATACCTATCATTTATTATCGAAACTTCATTGACAAGTAGATCTAGAAGTTCTGGTCTAAACACACTGATACATATTCTAATTACATAGTACATATCCCACTAATTATATAAATAGTAATTAAAGCGGGAGACCATTTAGATGAATATAAAATTTTTATTTTCTTAGATTTTAACTTGGCACTTAGAGTTATATACCTTTTCTGGAGGGAGTATTTTGCTCGTTTTTTCGGAAAAATTAGTATTTCTCCAAGTACATATGGTAGTTAGATATTACATGGCTCACATTTATATGTATACTAACTGAAACCGGAACTGTTATATGTATATCAACTGAAAAAAATGGTATCTTTCCAAGTACATATGGTAATTACATAGTACACGGCCCGCATTTATATGAATATTAACTGAAAGTAGGGACCATCCACATGAATATAAAACTCTTTTTTTGTTAGATTTTAACTTGACACTTACAGTCATTGGCGTTTGTGGAGGGACTATTTTGCACATATTTTTAGAAAAATTAGTATATTTCGAAGTACATATTGTAATTAGATAGTACGTGTCCCACATTCACATGACTATTAACTGAAAGTAGGGAACGTCTAGATGAATACAAAATTCTTATTTTGTTAGATTTTAACTTGGCAGTTAGAGTTATATAGCTTTCTTCCAGGGAGTATTTTGATATTTTTTCGGAAAAAAATTGTATTTACAAGTTCATATGGTGATTAGATAGTACATGACCCAAATTTATATTGATATTAGCTGAAAGTAGGGACCCTCCAGATGAATATAAAATTCCTATTTTGTTAGATTTTAACTTTGCACTTGTAGCTATATACCCTGTTTTAGGGGGTGTATTTTGCTCATATTTTTCGGAAGATATAGTATTTTCCAAGCAGTTTTGATAATTAAATAGTACATGGCACACACTTGTATGAGTATTAACTGAAAGTAAGGAGCCTTCAGATGAATATAAAGTTCTTATTTTGTTAGATTCTTACTTGACACTTGTAGTTATAAGGCTTTTTATGGGGGAATATTTTCTGGTCATTTTCCTAAAATATAGTAGATTTCCAAGTACATATGGTAATTAGATAGTACATGGCCCACTTCTATGTGCTTATAAACTGAGAGTGGAGACCCTCTAGATGAATATAACATTACTATTCTATTAGTTCTGAACTTGGCAATGAACGATTTTTAGCTTTATATGAGGGAATATTTTGCTCATCTTTTTCGGAAAAATTAGTATCTTTCCCTCGTATATATTTTCAGGAGATATACATAGCCCACTTTTATGCGCTGATGAACTAAAAATGGGGACCACGTAGATGAATATAAAATTATTATATTATTAGTTTTGAACTTGGCACCCATCGATTTTAGCTTTATATGAGGGGATGTTTTGCTTATGTTTTTCGGGAAAATTAGTCTCTTTTCTTCGTATATATTTTAATGAATTAGAATTTTAGAATTAGAATTAGAATTTATTAATATGTATATGAGTACAAACCAGTTACTTAACAATCTTTATAGCGATTCAGGGAGAGGCCGAGCTTCTGCTGTTTATGGTTCTCCCTTTCAGAATTTATTTACATATTGTAGGATGGCGGGTAAATACTTAATATATGTAGATAACACAAAGTTACATGAGGTTATAAATACTTCATTAGTTCATAGTAATAATAATAATGACACATGAACATGGTATTGTCGCAATTTTTTAAATTCTCGTTCAGCTGTTTTTTAAATTTGCTAAAAGTTTGTAGTTCTCTGATACCTAGGGGAAGGGCATTCCAGGTCTTAATACATTGGTACCTGATGCTTTTGATGCCATAATTTAATCGTGGTTTTGGTTTTTCAAATTCTTTGTTTGTCTTTGCACGCGTACTAACTGTTTTATTTCAAAAAATTGTGTTGAAAATATAATTGCATCTTTCTTGAGGATTCTGTACTTTAGACAATTTATCCTGTAAAGATAAAGTTTATCTAATTTTAGTATGTTCAGTTCATGGAATAACGGTTCTGCATGTGCAAGAAAATGTTCATTTTTTATTATTCTTATTACTCTCTTCAAACCAAACACCTAGGTATTTTATGTTGTCAACAACTGTTAGTTATTGAGAGCTTATTGTAATAGGATAGTTATTTATGTTTTGCATTTTATGTCTGTTTCTAAAAAATACGCACTTAGTTTTGTCAACATTTAAAGTTAATTTATTAATTCGAAAAAATTGTGATAATCTGTCTAACTCAAAATTAATCGATTTCTGTATTGTTTTAATCTCTGGTCCTTTCGTGAATATAACTGCATCGTCCGCAAACAAACAGCACTGGGAATTTTTCAATACACATGGCAATTCGTTAATATATAAAAGGAACAGTAATGGCCCTAATATGGAACCTTGAGGAATTCCACAGTTTACAAGTGCTGTGATTGATGTGTGTCCATTCACACTAGTGTATTGCAACCGGTTCTTTAAATAGCTTTTCATAAGATTGAAAGCGACTCCCCGTATTTTATAACTTTGTAGTTTCTGCAGTAATATTTTGTGATTTACGGTATCGAACGCCTTTTTAAGATCAATAAATACACCTATCACATAACTACTCTCGTCAAGAGCATCTGAGATGTAGTTTGAAAGACTATTAATGGCAAGTTGTGTAGACTTGTTTGTTTTAAAACCCATGTTGTTCTTGAGTTATTATTTTATGTTTTGTTATGAACTCGATTAATCTGGAATAGATTACTTTCTCATATATCTTGCTCAAAATAGGGAGTATCGAAATTGGTCTATAATTAGTTTTACATGTTTTCTTACCGCCTTTGTACACTGGTATTACTTTCGCGATTTTCAATCCATCAGGGAATATTCCTGTTTCTAAAGTTCTATTAATTGTATGTTCAAAAATGGGTGCTATTTCCTTACTAGAATCTTTGATAATTTTTGTGTTTATATTGTCATGTCCTGTACTTGCTTTGTTAGGTAAAGCCCTAATTATGCTACATATTTCAATTTCACTCACAGGCCTGAGAAATAGACTTGCCTCAACATTTCGAGATATATGGTGAGAAAGGTCCCTGGTAATGTTTTTATACTGGCCGCCCAGTCCGTCCCAACTCCTACAAAAAAACTGTTGAACTCGTTTGCTACTTTTATTGGGTCATTAATATGGGTTCCACGTTCATTAATGATATTTATTTCCGCATGTTTTCCCTTTGTTTGAATATTTATTGCCAAGTTGATGATCTCCCATTTTTTCTTGATATTATTCCCTGCTTCTATCATATTATTCATATAATAGGTGTTTTTGGCATTCTCGATAACTTTCTTTAAAGTATTGCGATATTGCTTGTATCTTTCGCGAAGCCCTAAATTGAATGGATTTTGAATATTTCTTTTCCAAAGAGTATCCTTTCTTTTAAATGAGTTAAGTATAGCCATCGTCATCCACGGTTGGATTTGTATGTTGTATTTATTAGTACACCTTTTCGTTACAGTGCATTCTTCTATACACTTCTCTATTGTTGTTTGAAGAATTTGTAAGGCTTTTGATGGGCATGCTGTAGTGCACACTCCGATTTCGGACTATTTTGTTTCTTTAATCTTCTGCTTTATTTTCTTGTAGTCCCGAGTAGTAACTTCCCTTACTCTTTTGTTTAAATTTCCTAATGTCAGTGACGTTGACATGTAAACAGGAAAGTGATCACTAAGTGATGTTGTTATTGCCCCTGATACTATTTTACTATTTATCATATTCGTCCCAATGTGATCTATTATACTACGTGTATTTCCTTGAATACGGGTGAGAACCGATATACACATTTTGTTACTATTGCTATTTAGCATATGTATGTACTCTGCGCTTTCGTGCTCATCATTCAAGTGAATGTTAATGTCCCCTGCATATACGCAATATTTATTTTCGCTATTAATTTTAGTTAGTATAAAATTTAAACAATTTTGAATTCCTCATAATTTTTATCAGGTGACCTATAGCAATGCAACTCTTATGATAATGCTATTTTTAAAATTGGCATTGGTTATTTCAACCCATAACATTTCACATAAGTTACGTTATTAATTTCGTTTAAGTCTTCGCGAATAAAATAATTTAATGACGTTCTAATGTACACGCCTACTCCTCCATATCCTTTTCGGATGTTGTTGCAATTATAATTTCTTAATTTGTTTACATAATTATAATTAGGCAAAGTTACATAATTTGTTTCTTCTTCATGTTTAAGATGAGTTTCACTTAGCAATGAGATATACATAGCAAACTTTCATAAGCTGATAAACTGAATGTAGGGACTCTGTAGATGAAAATAAAATTATTATTAATTTGCTAGTTTTGAACTTGGCACCCATCGATTTTTAGCTTTATATGAGGGAATATTTTGCTCATCTTTTTCGGAAAAATGAATCTCATTTCCTCGGATATATTTTAATGAGATATCCACAGTCCACTTTTACATGCTGATAGACTGAAAGTGGGGTCCCCGAAGATGAATATAAAATTATTATTCTTTTAGTTTTGAACTTGGCACCCATCGATTTTTAGCTTTATATGAGGGAATATTTTGCTCATTTTTTTCGGAAAAATTACTGTCATTTCCTCGTATATATTTTAATGCGATATACACAGCCCACTTTTATATACTGATAAACTGAAAGTGGGGTCCTTGTAGATGAATATAAAATTATTATTCTTTTAGTTTTGAACTTGGTACCCATTGATTTTTAGCTTTATATGAGGAAATATTTTGCTCATTTTTTTCGGAAGAAATTAGTCTCCTTTCCTCGTATATATTTTAATGAGATATACATAGCCCACTTTTATATGCTGATAAACTAAAAGTGGGTACTCTGTAGATGAATATAAAATTAGTATTCTTTTAGTTTTGAACTTAGTACCCATTGATTTTTAGCTTTATATGAGGGAATATTTTGCTCATTTTTTTTCGGAAAAAATTAGTCTCCTTTCCTCGTATATATTTTAATTAAATATACATAGCCTACTTTTATATGCTAATAAACTGAAGGTGGGGACCCTGTAGATGAATACATAGTTATTATTTTTTAACAAACATCAATTTTTAGCTTTATATGAGGGAATATTTTGGTCATCTTTTTCGGAAAAATTAGTCTGATCCCTTCGTGTATATTTTAATGAGATATACATAGCCCACTTTTATATGGTGATAAACTAAAAGTGGGTACTCTGTAGATGAATATAAAATTAGTATTATTTTAGTTTTGAACTTGGCACCAGGCCCGTGCTGGCCCACCAGGATACAGGGACATGTCCCGGTGCGCCCTCAGAAACACCACAGTATGAATAAAAATAGAAGTTTTTAATAATAAATTCTTACAATTTTGTTGGTAGAGACCCCGTGAAAGGTGCAGTGCACCCTTTACATTAGGCGCCCTTGCGAAACCACATCAAAATAAAATTATTATTAATTTGCTAGTTTTGAACTTGGCACCCATCGATTTTTAGCTTTATATGAGGGAATATATGAGGAACCCCTAGAAAACACACGCACACGGTGTTTGTCCACCACAAAGTTCACTTGGCGGGGGCTGGGATCGAACCCAGGACCCCAAGCACCAGAGGTGAATGCTCTACCACTGAGCCACGGCGGCCCCTGAAAAGCAGAAGTAAACCGAAGTGAATAAAAATTTTCACAGATATTGAATACGTAAAATGAGGATAAGAATGTCGTGTTTCCCTGGAAAAAACGGCCGCGTGGGGCACGGACCCATCCAAACATTTGACCACGAAAAATAAAAGTTCTTGTAACAATATGTCAAATGTGTGTATAGGACATGAAGAATTGCAACGAAACTTTGTGTATGAACAATAGGCAAAAAATGAAAGAATACGTTTTCTTAATGTTCTGCAGGAAAACGGTTTTAGGGGGGAAAATGAACCCACCCCCAAAGTTTGAAATTTGACGCCGAAAAAGCAAGAAGAAGTGAACCGAAGTGAATGAAATTTTTCACACATATTGTGAAAATAAAATGTGGGAATTCTAGTCCCGTATTTCCTGAAAAAACTGTTAGGTGGGGCACGGACCACTCCAAACATTTGCTCAGGAAATATCAAAAGTGCTAGTAACAGTATATCAGATTTGTGTAAAGGACATGAAGAATTTCAATGAAACTTTATGTACGGGCAATACGCAAAAAAAAAAAAAAAAAAAAAAAAAAAAAATGGAGAAGGGTTTTTCTGCGGAAAAACGGTTTTAGGGGCAAAAGCTCTCACACAAAATTATGAAAGTTGACGCCGGGAAGGCAAAAAGAAGTGAACCGAAGTGAATCAAATTGTGCACGGACATTGTAGACATAAAATGAGGGAATATGGGTTTGCTATTTTCCTGGAAAAAAGGAGTGGGTGCGGCACGGACCCTCCCTAACGTTTGATCACAAAATATCAAAAGTGCTAGTATGTCAGATGTGTGTCAAGGACATGAAAAATTGCAACATAACTTTGTGTATGGACAATACGCAAAAAGTAAACGAATACGGGTTTTTCTAAGTTCTGCGGGAAAACGGTTTTAGGGGGCAAAAGCTCCCACCCTAAATTTTGAAAGTTGAACTCGAAAGGCAAACAGAAGTGAATCGAAAAAAAATGAAATGAAATCTTTAAGTTTTACGTCCCACAGTTATGCCGGTTAGGCTAAAGGAGACGGTGATGATGAGTAATGAATGAAATGGTGGAATGAAGAAAGTGGGAGGAAACAGGAGAACCCCGAGAAAACCCACGCACACGGTGTTTGTCCACCACAAAGTTCACTTGGCGGGGGTTGGGTTCGAACCCGGGACCCCAAGCACCAGAGTTGAACGCTCTACCACTGAGCCACCGCGGCCCCAAGAAGTGAATCGAAGTGAGTGCAAATGTGAACATATATTGTAGACATAAAGTAAGGATACGGGTTTCATATTTTCCTGGAGAAAATAGTCGTGTGGGGCAAGGACCCCTCCAAACCTTTGATCACAAAAAATTAAAATGCTAATAACAGTATGTAGAAAGTGTATAAGGGACATGAAGAATTGCAATGAAACTTTTTGTATGGATAATACGCCAGAAATAAAGCAATACGGGTTCTTTTATGTTCTGTTGAAAAATGGTATTAGGGGGCAAAAGCTCCCACACAAAATTTTGAAAATTGACGCCCGAAAGGCAAAAAGAAGTGAACCGAAGTGAATGAATTTCTACACAGATATTGTAGACGTAAAATGAGGGAATACGGTTTTCTATTTTCCTGGAAAACAGGGTTGGGTGCTGCATGGACCCCTCCAAACCTGTGATCACGAAATATTAAAAGTGCTACCAACAGTATGTCAGATGTGTGCAAACAACTTGAAGAATTCCAACATAACTTTGTGTATTAACAATACGCAGAAAAATGAATACTTTTTTTTTTGTTCTGCGGAAAAACGGTTTCAGGGGCAAAAACCACCACCCGAAATTTTGAAAGTTGACGTCCGAAAGGTAAGAAGAAGTGAGCCGAAGTGAATGAAATTGTGCACAGATATTGCAGACGTGAAATGAGGGTACGAGTTTCGTACTTTTCTGGGAAAAACAGTAGGGTGGTACACAGACCCCTCCAAACCTTGTTCCCGAAAAATCAAAAGCAATAATAACAGTATGTCAGATGTGTGTAAAGGAAATAAAGAATTGCAACATAACTTTGTGTATGGACAATACGCAGAAAGTAAATGAATAGGGGTTTTGTTATGTTCTGCGGGAAAACGGTTTTTGGGGGGCAAAACCTCCCAAACAAAATTTTGAATGTTGACTCCCGAAAGGCAAAAAGAAGTGAACCGAAGGGAGTGAATTTGTGCACAGATATTGTAGACATAAAGTGAGTGAATACGGGTTTCGTATTTTCCTTTACAAATCGGTTGGGTGGGGCACCGACCCCTCCAAAGCTTTGATCACAAAAAATGAAAAATGCTAGTAACAATATGTTAGATGTGTGTAAAAGACATGAAGAATTGCAACAAAACTTTCTGTGTGGACAAAAAATAAAGAATATGTTTTTCTTTTTTGCGGAAAGACGGTTTTAGGGGCAAAAGAACCCAAAACCAAAATTTTGAAAGTTGACGCGCGAAAGGTAAGAAGAAGTGAACTGAAGTGAATGAAATTTGGACAGATATTGTAGACACAAAATTAGGGAATAAGTTTCCTTATTTTCATGGAAAAAACGGCCAGGTGGAGCATGGATTCTTCCAAATCCTTCATCACGAAATATCAAAATATCTAGTAACAGTATATCAGATGCGTGTAACGGACATGAAGAATTGCATCAAACTGCGTGTATGGGTTGAGTTGAGTTGATTTTAGTTTAGCGTCCCTTTCAGCAGCGAGGTTATATGAGACGTGGACCTACTGATTAACGTGGAATCCGAACCACATGAGCTCCCGCCGGGAATCGAACCCGGGTCTCCCACGCCAAAGGCGCGTACGCTAACCGCTTAGCCACGGAGGAGCTCTGCGAGTATGGGCAATACGCAAAAAATAAACGAATACATTTTTTAATTTTGGTTAAAAACGGTTTTGGTTGGCAAAAGCCCCCGTCTACAATTTTGGAATTTGACCCCAAAAGACAAGAAGAAGTGGACCGAAGTGAATGAAATGTCCACTAATATTGTAGAGGTAAGGTGAGGGAATACGTGTTTCGTATTTTCCTGAAAGAAAAAAAAATGTGAGTGAACCGAAGCTTTGAGTTGCTGGAGAAGTGGACCGAAGCGAAAGCAATTGTATGTAGATATTGGATATGTAAAATATGGCCTCTCGTGTTTCACAAGTGTCGTGTCTCCATCCGATTTCTTCAAATTTGGCAGATCAAGTAACAGCAAACACAAACAGTATAGCGTATTTTATAGTATTTCAGGAGGCACCTTTAACCCTTGCAATGTTTTTTCAGCATAAAGAAAAACACGTGTCGATTTATTTCCAGTTTGTTATTGGTATGCCAAATTTGAAGCAAAACGGATAGGAACACTTGAGAAAGCCCTTATTTTACATATAATGTCTACACACAATTTGATTTGCTTGGGTCCACTCCTTTCTGAACTATTACGGTAATATTTCCTTTTGGGGGGGGGATGGGACCTAGGCCCCAACACTGTTTTTCCGCAAAAATTAAAACACGTTTCATATACTGTTTTGCAAATAGTCCCTTTACGAAGTTTCGTTCCAATTCTCCATATTCTTTAGGAACTTTTGCGTATGCTTGTTTGCACTTTTGATATTCCGTAATCAACGGTTTAGAAGGTCCGTGCCTCACTCAACCGCTTTTCCCAGGAAAATACGAAACCCAATTATCTCGTTTTTCGTCTACAATATCTGCGCACAATTTCATTTAATTCGGTGCACTTCTTCTTTCATTTTGGGCTTCGAATTTCAAAATTTGGGATGGGGGCTTTTGCCCCCTAAAACCGTTTTCCGCAGAAAATAAAAGAAAAACCGTATTCGTTTATTTTTTGCGTATTGTCCCTACACAATGTGTCGTTCCAATTCGTCATGTCCTTCAAACACTTCTGTTATTAGCAGTTTTGATATTTCATGATCAAAGTTCTGGAGGTGTGTGTGTCCCACCTAAACGGTTTTCTTTTTTTTCTCAGGAAAATGAGAAAAACGTATTCCCTCATTTTATGTCGACAATATCTGTGCACAATTTCATTCAGTTCGGTTCACTTCCTCTGGCCTTCCGGGCCTTAACTTTCAAAATTTTGGGTGATAGCTTTTGCCTTCTGAAATCGTTTCTCAGTACAAAATAAAAAAACCGTGTGCCTTTATTTTTTGGTATGTTGTTCATACACAAAGTTTCGTTGCAATTCTTTGTGTCCTTTACACACATTTGTCATATTGGTATTATCACTTTCGATATTTCGTGATGAAAGTTTTGGAGGGATCCGGTCCCCACCTAACCGTTTTTTCCAGGAAAATACGAAACACGTGTTCCCTCATTTTATATCTGCAATATGTGTGTAAAATTTCGTTTACTTCGGTTTCCTTGGTTTTTGCCTTTGGGGTGTCAACTTTCAAAATTGTGGGTGGGGTCTCTTGCCCCTTAAAACCCTTTTCTCCGCAGAAAATAAGAAACACGTATTCGTTTATTTCATGTATAGTATCTACCTTCCAAATTTTATCAAGATCGGAGTGTTACACTTCAGAAGTGTTGCTTGTTAATAATAATATTTCTCTAAAATTTTATGAACAAATAGAGGGAATTAAAGCGAAAAATTGGGATTAATTGGAACTTCGGCTCCTACCAACATTGAAAGAAATGACAGCACAAGTATTTAGATGCAAGGTAGACATAAAATTTAGAACTGAGATTTAACTATATTTCTGTCATGATTTTAATGCAGACTTCGAAGTTCTTAAATGCTAATTAAGTCAGGATTTCACATCCAAATTAAGTTGCAACATAATAATTCTTGTTAGAAAACCCGAATCGGTAATGCGAATTTAAGATTAGCCGATACTTTAGATAGCATGGGAAAAAGGTGAAGAGTGTAACCTAAGTGTGCTGCCAAGTGAGTTGCGAGGCGGTTTAATAAATTGGATGTCTTCTACTCGGCAGAGTCCACTTCAACCGTTTAATTTTGTTTTAAAACAAAACATTTTTGTCATGAGTTACATTTAGGGATGCGCACGAGACGAATCGAGACAGGATTTTCCTGACAAAATTCGAGTCGAGACATGGCACTTCCAATAGAGAAATATACATTTTTCGAGTCGAGACATCACTTTTACAGCACATTTTCGAGACGAGACAGCCACAAATCTTGTCTCGTGTGCATCCCTAGTTATATTAGCACACACTACATGAGTGACAATTTATATTATGATAGAATATACTATGAACTTTAATAGAAAAAGTGTAGACACTCGATAATTATTTTATGTAGTAAGATTTCAATAGATTCAGTGCTTGATCGTGCCGTGCATGAAGTTATGAAATATGAATTGGTTTCAACAGGCGCGGATCCAAGAGGAATTTTATAGGGGATAGGGATACAGCCCCCCCCCATGACGCTCACTGGATAGAGTGGGTTTTTAATCCTACTTTATTTACACTGGGTAAAGTTGGAAACTATGGTTTAATCCAGCGTTTCCCAACCTTTTTCAACTTGCGGCACACTTCAGGGTAACTTGAATTCTCGCGGCACACATATTATTATTATTATTATTATTATTATTATTATTATTATTATTATTATTATTATTATTATTATTATTATTTGAAAATATAAAATACTGTAGTATTTTTTTCTGATTACTGACATCCTTCTCACAGAGAAGAAAGCTAGACCACTGTTTTTCCCCGTGGTAAATCATTGTGCTTATTTTTCATTTTAATTTAAAAATAGAAAACAATTACAATCAGATATAGGGCTCAAGTTGTTAAAAATACACTTTTTTTTTCGAAAACTGTATCCAACCTTTCATTAAGAAGGAGGATCACTAAATAACGAACGAACAAACGAATCTCTTTTATTTTTAAAACACAAATATAGGCAATTCGTATGCATGTTTACTTTGCCGGAAGGATGGAATAATATTTTAAAATTTCAAGTTACGAAATAGTCTGCAACAATAAAGAAGCAATAATGGTCATAACAATGATAACAAATACTTTTTTTTCAAAATTAGAAATGTACAGAAAAATGTTCTACAGAAAAGTAACACAGTATGAAACTTTAAATTTTAGATTCATAGTAGTAATTTGAAATACAAATATACCTTTTTCTGTATGTCTTGCAATTTGATTGCTATAGAATTAATAATTTTGTTCCGATTTTCTCGCGGCACACCAGCGATCCATTCGCGGCACACCGGTTGGGAAACGCTGGTTTAGTCCATCCCTTGATCATATTCTGGTTCTGCGGTGTTAATATCTGGTCAGAACTTGCTGTTCTAGAAGCCTTAAGTTCATACGCGATAAAATAGTATTTCCGCATTATGCACCTTTTTAAACTATTTTCAATATTTGTATGTATCTTCAGATAAACCCTCCGTGAAAAGTTTTATTTATTGGATACTGTATTTCTGACGATGCTTCCATTATCAAATAGTGTATGTAGTTTTATTTAACATAGAATTGCATACGACAAAACAGTAGAAAACATTCTCATTGTTTTAACTTTTCTTGAGTTGACTTTGAACTTAACGCCCCTTTCAGCAGCGAAGCTATATAAAACGTGGACCTACTAATTAACGTCGAATCCGAATCACACGAATTCCCACCGGTAATCGAACCTGGGTCTTCCATGCGTTAACTTTACTTGAATTTGGACTCGAACGCTCTGCAGCAGATTTAAAACGGTGGACTTGCCACCCCTGAGTTTTTCAATGAATGTATTTCTTAGTAATTATTTTAATTTTACTTTTGAAAAGGTGTAAGCATTTTGCTTTAAAAAAAATCCTTGAATTATACGTAGTCAGTGTTGAATACAGGTTTCATTTTTCTACGTGGCAATAGTAACTTCCATGGTCCCCTCTCTTCTACCTCTAGACACAGAAATTGTGTTTTTAATAACGCCAAATTACGATTTTTATCAATAAAGAGTGGCTGTCCTACTAACTCTTGTATCGATTTCCTGCTAAGCAAAGATAAAGTGAATCTGAAAAGGTAGGGGAGCGGTAGGTAGCGGCATGACATCACGCCGTTCCCCATGCCTATCTTTGCTCATTGTAATTTCTTAGGAACTAGGGGGACGCCGTACACATTTTTTGGAGGTGGGGGACGGCGTCCCCTGCATTCCCAAGCACTTTACCTCTGCTGCTAAGTATTAATTGCTGTAAGGACTAACGAAAACTATTATGTGGTAATTCTACTACTACTACTACTACTACTACTACTACTACTACTACTACTACTACTACTACTAATAATAATAATAATAATAACAATAATAATAAATGATCTGAATGATAAAGATATTTTTTTATCTTTCTAATACAATCTCTGTGGGCTTTCGCGATTCTGGATATATTGTTTTTATGAGGAATAAAGAGGCTTCAAACAACGACGATTTGTATAAAAGTATTATCAGGTGTCTGACAGCTGACCTTGTGTTTGTTTTTTTTAACACAATGTTACAAGGCACAGAAGCGTGCGGACATTTTGCTTTTTTTTGCCTGAGTGTAGTTCCAGTACTAAAATCAAGACTTTCGTTCTGTCGTTGGCACGTGTCGAAGCAGCTTGTTTGCTGTGCGATGTTTTGCCTTCAGGCGATCGACTAGATCGAAGAGTCAAGAAAGAAAGAAATAAACAAAACGATATGCTTGTTTCATGGAGATATGCTTGCTTATTGGCATTAGTGTTTGAAAACCAAAACTGTTCTGAGTATCCATTTTGTTATGTTCATAATAAGTATAAAGGGAAATGTTAATTCTCATATATAGTAGGGGTAAAACTGAGGGAGAACGCGAGGGTAACGTTATATATATTAGGGATGGCCGGATCCGGATCTGGTCGGATTCGAAGATCCGGATCTGGGTCCGGATCTCGGATCTGGATTCGAAATTCGGATCTGGGTTCGAAATTCGGATCTCAGATCTTGATTCTTATCCAAACCCACATCCCACCCAAATTGTGATAAACTTTAATATCAAAAATTCGCCGAAAGAAATTTCACGAAGTCCTGACAGTGAAGAAGAAAACAGGAAATTAAGAAGAATACTGGCAAGTCTATTTGTCTCCTTCAATCTACACTAACGATTAAATGCTTGCCTAACTAAAAAATAATCTGATTTGATCCGGATGAGAGTTCGAATGTCGAATCTAAGTCCACCCGGTTGCAGGACCGAGATGAAATACATACATATTCATATTTGAAACCGGAATACAAAACACGAATATTTAAAATTCCTCAATACACCTATTTCATTGACAGTTAAGAAAACATAAACAGTTAAGATAAGTATTGACTAGTTTTTACGTATATTTATCTTGCTCAGTCTGCTCAAAATATCAAATGTATACCTTACAATTAGATTTAATAATTATTTAATAAATCACAATATGAGCACCGAGAATAAACTATGAATTTTGGTGCCCCTTATCTAGATTTGAAATTTCGGATTCATACATAGAATCAGGCTGAAAGATAAATATTTGAGATCTGGAAACCGAAACAAGTGCTAGTACCAAGATCGTAGCCGTTTGTACCTAGGTAGTGCGAGCGGAAGGCACTTGCACTAAGTCCGGGTGTACTTTGGGGAACACGAGAAACTAAAAACAGATATATATTCTTTTTCAGGGGCAAGGCGCGCTTTAACATGACTTTTCATGAGTGTTGTGTTTAAATACGAAAACTGTAATGGCGACTTGTTTGAAATAAATGCCATTTTTTTAGCAATAAAGTTAGGTACTTTCACATTGAATAAAAATTACCAAAGCACATTTCACTGATGAGAGTGCTGGTTCTTATGGAAGCTTTCACACTGAACCGAAGATTTCCTCATGTGGGTATCGGATTGCCACAATTCACCTTTCTGAAAGACGTGGTTTATCAGGAGGTCGGCCAAGATTCTTTTGGACTTAGCGTGTAGACTGCTTCTGGTCTCAATTATTCAAATATAGTAAGACTAACCGTATATAAAGTTGGTTCGAAATGATTTAAAATGAAGGGTGCGGTGGCTCCGTGGTAGAGTGTTCACCTCCGGTGATTGGGGTTCCTGGTTCGATCACAGCACGCGCCGTGTGGACTTTGTGGTGGACAAACATCGTGCTCGTGGGTATTCTGGGGGTTCTCCCGTTTCCTCCCACTTCCTTCATTCCACCATTTCACTCATTTCTCATTATCACCGTCTCATTTAGCCTAACCGGCATAACCGCGGGACGTTAAACTTAAAGATTTCATTTCATTTCATGATTTAAAATATCACTAATTGACCTTAAGGGTATAATTGCGATTTAAATATTCGTAAATTAGAAGAGATGTAAAAATTAAGCTTTAAAATAAATCCGATAATTCCTAATGCCACCTAATAATAGCAATAAAACTCCTTATGTAACAGTTTCAAAGCTAAGATTAACAGTTATGTTATTGAAGAGGGTTTATGGCAACATAGATTATAAATCCAATTATCATAAGTAGTACCTCTGACAGCCCAGCATTTCACATCACCATCGCCCTTCATCCTGACAATTCCGGACATCCGGGCAATTCACTTACCCACAATGACTTTTCAGGCGTTCCAGTGACATCAATATCTCAGTTTGGGTTTGGGTTCATGCTTCGGTGAACCTTGACTATCACCATCAGCAGCTATTAGAGAATCAGAACTTATTTCTGTATTAGATAATGTGGGTAACTATAGTTTTCGTCTATAGAAGACTGAAAGCCTGCCTTCAGTGCCCGTGGTCATGGGTTCAATTTCCGGAAAGGCACTCAACAATTTCGATGTTGACCCAGCATCGTGGGGGAGTTATCTTAAGTAAGAGGTAGCGGATTCCAGTCTAGAAAGCCGGCATAAGGACTTCGGGTGTCGATGCGTTGACTACACATCCCCACTTTGAACGTAAGGCCGCTGGTAGGAACCAAAGGACTGTCGTGCCAAGAATTTAGTTTGTTTTAATTATCATAAATGCCTTCTTTATTATTAAATTTTATCCAATATTTTCTTTTCAACTAGTTTGCGAAACTCGGAGCTAGCTACTTGTTTTCTTTTTAATTCATGTTCATAGTTAGAACTAATCACTAAGGAAAAACAATCTTTTCAATAAAATTCGTCTCGCGTCTTTCGTAGCTCTAAGTTTAGTTATTTTTAGTTTTTTTAAAGTTGAAGGGCGGTTTATCATTTCCCCTCGCTTTCCCTACTTTTTTCTAGTTTTACCTATATTTCTTTGCACGGACATTGCACCTATACCCACGTGCTTAGTGTGTTCGTTTATAAAAGCGGGTCATTTTCCTGCCACTATAGAAAGAAAGAGTGCACTGTATAAGAGAAATATTAATTGACGTATGTAAGTGAATATATCTGTGACGAAGTCATAATTACTCAGTTTTTGCATCGTACATAGTTTCCTCATCCTCATTAATCTCTTTACCCCCGCTTCCTGAATTCCAGTTCTAGTATTCTTTCTTGATAGCGGACTGATGTCTCATGTAGACTTATTAACTATAACATCAGCAATAAATAAAGTACGGTTTAATTTGCACTAATTTTAAAACATTACATTAATTAAATAATAATAATAATAATACGGAGCGAGCTCAGGCTACTTGTTATGATTCTTGCTTCGCAATTGGATAATACCGGATTCGAATTCGGAGACCAGCCATCCTGACTGAGGATTTTCCAGGGTTGTTTCTCAGTTATACTGGGCAAATGCTAGGTTAGTACCTTGATCTAAGGCTCTGGAGACCTTCCTTCCATTCCTTTCCCAATGTTTTCATCTGTTGATTACTACAGTGTAAAGTAGCCTCTGAGGATGTATCTGGTAGCTTATAGTGAAAAAACAATAACGACGTAATATATCTTCACGAAACGTGTGGGTTAATTTAACTACAGCCTTACAGTCCCAATATATAGCTAAAGTTTTAATATCAATTTCCTGACTTTTAAATACTATTTTCATATTGTTTCAGCTTTCAATTTTCTCATGTATGTTCCCACCGAGAGTTGAACCTGAGATCACATGAACAAATGCGAATATGTTAAATATTTTTGAACACTTTAATATACAAAACACAAAACGCTTCAATGATACGACGCATGGATATGTTTTGGTTACCTCCTGCAATGTATGTTTAAAGGAACATGGAGGGTGAAGAAAAAATAATAGAAATCTCTTTTATATTTACTCCTTCAACAAACGACCGACCTCAGAAGGGCAAGCCATAAGTTAGGTAATAAAGTCATACAACGAACAACCATATCGCTCTCCTAAAATTCTCACGCCAACCAGTCTATATTTTTTGTTGTATATACCTTCGAAGTGAAAGATATTCATCATTACATTTGTTGATGGTTGGACTCTAGTGAGTCAGAAACTACTATTAATAAAGAGTTTGTTTTGTCTAGTATTCCTGCGATTAAAAGGGCCTTATCTAAAAGATATTTCATTTGTATCTGAGATAAGGAGAAAGTTTATTTTCTAAGAATAAAATAAATATTATCAATGTGAAGCTAACATTAAGTTTCGAAGAGGAGCTAAACAGAAGAATTTGTTACCATTTACATTAGTTTTCAGATAGTTCACTATACTCTGAAATGGGAAGAAATCAAACTTGGAAACATTTTACTAAAGCGACTTCGACAGAAAGTGCAACATGTAAATATTGCAAGGTTAAAATAAAATAAAGAACAAAGATAGCACAAACGTGTTACGGAAATATTTAAAAGCACAGCAACCTACTATATCAGTGAATCCGAAAAAAGTTTTAACGAATTTTAGATATTCAATTTTATAAGATCACAATTTCAGATGTAGGTTTGGATACCAATCAAGATCTGAGATTCGAATTTCGGATCCAGATCCGAGATCCGGACCCAGATCCGAGATCCGGATCTGAGATTCGGATCCGAGATCCGGATCTAGGTCCGGATCCGGCAAGATCCGGATCCGGATCTCACTGGATCCGGGATATCCGGATCCGAAAATTTTTTGCCATCCCTAATATATATAATAACATAGCATATTTCTTTCCAAAATTTTATAAAAACTATTTATTTTATAGAGTTCAAAATTCGGCCAAATGTTTATTAGTATTAATATTGCATGTTCACTTTTACTTTTTCTTGCTAAGGTATTATTATAGCGCGCTAATTAAAAATTAATTTTCTTCCATTTAAAAGCTGTTTAAGATATTGGCTGCATTTTGCAACAGTGCAGAACAGCAGATAGGAATCTAACCAGGTAGATTTCTTTCTCTCTCTTCCCTCGCTAGGTCACGTGCGTGAACTTAGGATTGTCCGCGGAGAAAAAGAAACCGATGAAATTCAGATTGACAGCAAATAAGAACAAAGTCTGTTTTCTTTCTCTTCATAGATCTTAAAGATTTCCTTGATTCTATGTAAATATCTCCGCGAATAATTATCTGTACAGGAATATTGCAACTAACAACGTACGAAAGTTTCAGAAAATCTGTCTATGTTGTTTTCAAGTGTGGGGAGTCTGTTCATCTTATAAAATCAGTTTCGAAATGTAGAGCGTAGAAAAAACTCACTTATTTTTTGCATCAACTGACAAAAGTTTACATACAGATCAAAGAGAAGTCTTAGTGCGTTTGCACACGGCAACGATAATATCGGTGGAAGCATCGATAATGTCGGCGGTGAAATCGACTTCAATGTACTCAAATCGTAGCTTACACACGCAACCGATATTATCGGCCGATCCTCCGACACGCAGATGCTGTCGGACAAGCCCCAGATAATGTCGGCGGTATCGCCGACACCGATTTTGTCGGTGGCAATGTTTTCTTATGATTGGATGCACATGTGGCCGATAATGTCGGCCGGCCATTGGGTTAGATGAAGAGAGTGAGTGACAAGGCGCTGTATATTTTTGTTTCGTTTCTTGTCTTTGGAATTTTGTTGTTTCCATTTTTTTCTATTATAATTGTATAATAATATTATTATCTTGTCCTATAAACAACTTCGGAACAGCTTATTATTTTTTTTACAGTCTCTGTTTTGAAGTAGGTAATTCCCTTTATTAAATAAGTATAAAATGTGGGAAGTTTGAAGAGTACTGGTTTCCCTCTAAATAGCTATTACCAAATAGAATATAGAAAATTTAGATAACCAAGTTCTTGATTATTTTCCACTAATTTTTAATTTTTGTTCTTTCTCTCTCTGTCTCTCTCTCTCTCACACACACACACTCTTTGATGATATATTTTTAATCTATTAATGCATTTAAATTTCAATACACTGCGTAATTAATTTAAGCGTAATTTTCAAATTTTGATACACTGTGAACATAAGCATATGGAAAAAATCCTGATTATTATTACTTCCTTTTATTTTCATTAGAATTGTGTGCAGATCACTTTTCCCGGTTCCACTCAATAAGCAGTGATTGAATACAATATTTTTTGACAAGTCAAAGTAGAATTATTATTTTGAAACGAAACCAACACAATCAAACACTCTTTCCCAAGCTCCAAGGACAAGTTACTCACTTGGCATTTTCTTGATTGTGATCTCAACAATAGGGATAGGACTTCATGCTTCACTTGTTACAGATTTTTTCTCTCACTTCCAAAATTATCCCAAATCTCCCATTTTAAAAAATAATGTGTAGAATGGCAATTGAAACAAAGACCAAAGCTATGTATCCAAGTTTTCCCTCTCCCCTTTGTACCGGGATCGACCCCCTGATAGAGTTCTGCATTTTAGCTACAGTGACTGGATCAAAAGGTTGTGTATTATTGCATTCTTACCTTTCTAGTTTTGCTTAGATTTTTAGAGATGGCAGGAATTTTTCCATTCGATATTTTAACCGTTATTGAACTTGTGGAATGTAGACTTTGCATATGGGATAAGATAACAGATTCTTTCAAGAACAGGATTGAAAAGCAAAAAGCACGGCGAGAAATTTATGCAAGCCTTGTCCAGGATTTTGAGTTCATGGACAAAAAGAAACGAGAAACGACAGGTATGTATGCAACAGCGCAAATCTGTCTTCAACATTAGGGGAGCGGGGGGGACGGGTAAGATCGTTCCCATATTATATATATACATATATAGCGATGTTCAAAATATTTCTGTAACCGAGAAACAATGCTGTAGAGGATCAGGGGAGCAGAATTGTCTTCAACATTGGGAGGCGGGCAGATTTGAGGCTTATTCTGAGTGGACATTAATTTCATCTCACTTTCCTTTCTAGCGATCGGACACAAATAATCAAATTTCTCTCCCAAAAAACACATTTCAAATCGGATTATTGGGGAGGACAATCTCCCCAGTTCCAAGATTGGAGGGAACATGTCCCCTTCATCCCCCCGGGATTTGCTCCAGTGTATGTATGGAGCAATGTAAAACAGAATTACTAATTCGAATTTTCATTTAATCTACTATGACATTAATGTTAACTACATGGAAAACAAAATAATATATATACATGTGTTTTCATTGGGAAGGCCGATGGGGGCTGAATTTGAACGTAAACACTATCGGGGTTGTCACTATACATCTGAGCAATCCCGATAAATATGGATTCGACACAAATATTGGTCATTTTCTACTACTTTTACATGTCCCGGTAAACGCCCCCTGAGACCCCCTGGGTTCGAATTGTGAAAAAATCGCCTCTGGCCTCCAGCCGATACCGCCAAAAATATGAATGTGACACTAAAATCTGCCATTTTCTACTACTTTTACATATTCCGATAAAAGCCCCTATGATCCTCTGGTTCCAATTTTGAAAAAAACCATGCCTCTGGCCAGCAGCCGATGGGGGCAGTATTTGGAAGTCAACGCCTGTGTGAGTATCACCATTCATCTCAGCGACAGTGAAAACTATTGATTTGAGACTAATATCGGTCATTTTCCATTATTTTTACATGTCTCGCAATTCTCCACCCCGGTGACTCCCGGCTCACATACTGGTGGCTGAATTAGAAAATCATCGCTAATGAAAGTATCTCCATTGATCTCAGCGACCGCGAAAACTATGAAATCGACACTAATATCGGTCATTTTCTACTACGTTTACATGTCTGGGTTAACGCCCTCCTGAGACCCTCCTGGTTCGAATTTAGTCAAAAACGCTTCCCCTTGGTCTGGGACCTGAACCAAGGTATCCGTGTCCAAAATTTGGTAACTCTTGGCCAACTTGTCTGGTTCCCAGGCCGGTCCCGGTTGAAAAAAAAAAACTCTTCGTCTTGATCTGTGGCCTAGACCAAGCTACCCGCGACCAAATTTTAAAAACTTTCGTCCACTCGTCTGGTCCACGGGCCGCACACAGATAGAGAGACAGACACTCAAGCAAACTCTATTTTATTTATATTAGAAAGGTCAGATCCACCGTTATTGTAATAGAGCGGTGCTTGAGTGATTGATCGTAGAAATTTAAAATCCAATGAGTGATAATTTCATAGCCTTGTTTTATTACAAGTTTAAACTCTTTAGTCAGTAGAGAAGAGGGCATGATTCGTGGGTCAGAGTTGATGACAATGGGTTTCGGTGGGTCTTGGGTCACAGTGTGTGACAGTGGTTCATGGTGGGTGGTGGGACAGAGTGGGTCACGGTGGGTCATGGGTCACGATGGGTGGTGGGTCAGTTGGTCGTGGCTAAAGTTTTCATTGCCCCACACTCTCTCTGAACTACAGTGTTGAAAATTAATCAGTGAAAATCAATTGCAATTGATCAATCAATTGAAAGTAATTGCTGTGGAAATCAAAAATTGCAATTGAATTAATTGCTAATTAATTTCAATTGCAATTACTTTCAATCGATTGATTAATTGCAATTGATTCTCCTTTATTAATGGGCAACTGCAATTAACAATTAACCATTACTTACTTCCGTTGTCAATTGCAATTAACAATTAAATTTACAGATTAATTGTTAATTGTCAATTCAATTGAAATTTGCCCAACACTGCCACTCTTCTCTTCACTGTCCCGATCCGGCCCTTCAAACTTTTTTTTCCTTCTATCGAAGCCAGTACTGCCTATTTGGGAAAAGTCTCAATGTAGAGTGGTAGTGGTAAAAACGATGCATATTCGCCGTTCTGTTGGAAGGGGGGCTGGTGTAATGTGCCGTAAAATTTTACGTTGCCCCCATAGGAAAAAATCTAGATTCGACACTACTAATATATATATATATATATATATATATATATAATTGAGAAACCCTATGTTTGTGACTATAAATCTCCCGAACCGCCCCACTGATCTTAATCAAATTTGAAACATGGATGAGTTTTACGGCTGGGCTGGTTTTAGGCTATTCACTTTGATGGTACAACTTAGGGGGGGGGGGTGTAAAAATAAATAAAATTTAATAATTCCTGAACCACTCGGCCAATCTTGATCAAATTTTCAACATAGGTGAGGCTCAGGCCTGGGATCGTGTTATTTAAATTTGACGAAGTAACGTGGGGGCGGAGAAGGAGAAGATATATATATATAAATCAATTTATATAAGACTGAAAGTCACTATTTTTGTAACTTAATAACTCTTGAACTATATCTTGAATATCCGACCGATCGCAATCAAATTTTCAAGATGTATGAGGTTTGGATCTGGAAACATTTTTGTAATTTTACTTTAACGGTACATCCTAGGGGGGAGGGGGGAACGTATAAATAGAAACTAATAAAACCTAATAACTTTTGAACCACCCAAGCAATCTCGATCTAATTTTCAACAAATATGAGGGTCGGGCCTTGGGTGTTTTTTTATCATTTCACTTTGACGAGCCAACGTAGGGGAGGGAGAGGGGGCAGATATATGTAAAAAAAATAAAAATAAAAATGCCTGTCTCTGTGACTTCATCACTCATGAACCACCCGACCGATCTAAATCAAATTTTCAATATACATGAGTATAGGGGCAGGGATTACTTTAGGCTATTTACTTTGACGAAACAACGTAGGGGAGGGCGAGAGGGAGAGAAATTTAAAAATGATCAAAAATGACCGATATTAATGTTGAATCCATAGTTTTCGGGCCCGATGAGACAAACAGTAACACTTCTGATGCTGTTTCAATCAAGTTCAGCCCTAATAGTTATGAAGGTGGAGGGTACAATGGAGGAGAGGGGGATAAACGTTTAAAAATGATCGAAACTGAGTAATATTAGTGTCGAATCAATAGTTTTAGGAGTAGCTGAGATTAACAGTGAGAATTATGATTTCGTGTGCCGCAGCACGGCGGAGGGGGAGCTATATATAATAATAATAATCGAAAATAACCAATATTAGTGCCTAATCCATAGTTTTCGGGATCATTCTGATGAACTGTGACATCTTCGATCCGGTTTAAATGCAAAATCAGCTCCACCACTTGCGGGAAGGGGAGAAAGTGATATATAAAATGATCGATAATGGCCACTATCAGTGTCAGATTTATAGTTTTCTGGGTCGCTTAGATGAGCGGTGGTACTTTCGATCATGTTTAAATTCAAATTCAACCCCACAACTTGGGGGAAAGGGAGGAAGAGATATTTAAAGATAATGGAAAATGACCGTTAATTAGTGCTGAATCCACATTTGTGGGGGGTCGCTGAGATGAACAGTGACACTTTCGTTGCCATGGCCCGCAACATAGGGGAGGAGGAAATATATATATAAATAACCGAAAATGACCATTATTGGTGTCGAATCCATGATTTTTGGGGTCGCCGAGTTGATCAATGATCTTTCCGATGCTGTTTAAATCGATGCCATTAAAAACGAAAACAGCATATTTCACGGGTACTAAACACATGAAATACGGAGTTGTGCTTTAAAATTTTCATTTTAACTTAGCAAAGCGGGTAATATATGCTAGTAATACTAATAAAGCTCAGGTACTGTCCTTTCTCTATTTCAAAACCACATATTTTTTAAACCTCTTTGCTATAATATCTATTACTGGAGCTATCAGTATATTTTTGTTTTTCGTCCTTATACAACACCAAGGTTATAAAGGAAGGTCTTTTATATGTGGGTTCGGAACTTGAATCTGATAGGTCGTTCCCAACCATACTATCTCGCCTCCAGAAAAACTGGATTACAGGGCAGAGTCTAAAGCAAGAAATTTCTCTCTCTTTTGCTAAAAAAACTTTAGTTCGCATACTAGTCATAGCACATGTTTAGAGGTTTTTCAACGAATCTGTATGAGACGAGACCTGCAAATGACACAATACTGAAAGTTGAGCTTACACCAGGAGTCGAATCTGGTATAATCCTAAAACAAAAAAAAATCCTAATGGCTGACTACTTTAATGCTCATAAATCATTCTAATGCAAAAATTTTTGGTGAGCCCGGCCCCCTAGACTCCCCGTGGATACGAGCCTGTGTGACCCCCCACCCTCGAACACAATTTTCTGGAAGAAAGCCTCTATTCTTCCTTTTGTCTGTCTAGTTTACTGAAAACATGAAAAGCAAACTAGATCACAGAGCATAGAGTTGGAAATGATGGACATGTTGCATTGCAGACATATTTCGTACCGTTGATGATTTTGGGAGGTTTTCCAGGGACAAAATTCACCTCAGAGTTATATCTCCTATGATGCTCAATATGAGTTGAGTTGATTTTGTCGTCCCTTTTCAGCAGCGAGGCTATATAAGACGGGACCTACTGATTAGTTGACAAACCCGAACTACATTAGCTCTCACCGGAATCGAACCCGGATCTCTCACGCCAAAGGCACGTACGCTAACCACTTAGACACGAAGAAGCTCGAAGCTCATATTAGAAAAGAAGAAAGCACATTATGGGAATTTCAGTGCAGACAACTAAGTACGACGACTGTTAAAAGAATATTTTTCATCTTGAATATATTGTAATAATGGTCAATCTTATTCGATAATGTCATTTTTTTAAAAAATAGAATTCTCTTTTCTGTAACTTACTACAGTATACAAGTTAAATTTCACACAGTGTGCAAAAGAGGGGAGGGATTGCAACGTACGATGGGCTTCGTTCGCTTCCTATCCGATGGACAAAACCTTTCTTGTAAAATTCAGCGTTTCAAAGAACCTGTGTGGTTGCTGATAGCTACACATAAATTGACAGAATTTTAGTACTGTCTGCCAGAAGCAGTCTTAATTTTAGTACTGAAGCTGCCTGAGGCAAAAAAGCAAGCACACCTCAGGCGTGGTGGCTTCTGTGCCTCGTAACATTGTGTTTAAAAAAAGACACAAGGCCACTTGTCAGTTCTTGCAACTGATAAGGCTTTTTTTCTTTTATACAAATCGTATTGTTGTTTGAAGCCTCTTTATTCCTTTCAAAAACAATATAACCAGATTCATGGGAACCCACAGCAATTGTAATAAAAGTTGAAAAAATATCTGTATCATTCAGATACTTTATTATTATTATTATTATTATTATTATTATTATCATTATTATTATCACATAATATTTTTCGTTAGTCCTCACAGCAATTAATACTTAGCAGCAGGGGTTAAAGTGCGTGGGAACGCGGGGGACCCTATCCCCACCTCCAAAAAACTGTGCGTCCTCCCACTTCCTAAGCAATTACAATGGGCAAAGATAGGCATGGGGGACGGCGTGACGTCATTCCGCTACCTACCGTACCCCTACCTTTTCAGATGATTCCATCCCATCTAGCCTAATCCCACCTCGCCGAACGATTTATCAGCCACTTATATCTCCAAAATAAGAATGTCTACCATTTTCGGCGAGATGGGAATTTCCATCTTACTTAATCCCATCTCGCCTAAAATGGCGGTAGGATGCAAGGAGGGAATTTCTGTACTGAAGAGGGAATTCCTCTAATAGAATTTTAACCAGATATTTCAATCAATATTGGCAATCTCTGTCAATTACAATATAAATATATAATAAGTACTATACAAGAAGAAAGCATAGGGGGAAGGCGATTTAGTGAATTTAGTTCACTTTTGGTTTATTTTGGGAATACTGGAAATTGATTGGCAAAGAGAAGCTAATCAGAAACAGGATAGAAATATAGAGGGTGTTTCAGAACAACACTTACAACGTTTGAGAGCTCATTCCTGACACCGTGATAAGACAACCTGGGTGCACAATGCTTCCTTTTGGCGCTATGACCAGCCAAAAACCAGTCGGAAAAATGCCCAAAACAGCCGTAACTCGAGAACAAAATGTCGGATCGAAGTCGGGGGAAAGAAAATGTATATTATTTTTAGCCATGGCTTCCATTAATGCACAACCCGATATGGTACAGAGGCAGCACAAAGGTCACCTCAAATAAATTGAAGAATTATGGGGATATTTTATGAAAGGGGGTTATAGCCCCACACAAGTTACTGGCACATGCAAGGAGCATTAGAATATTAATTCTGTGACATTTGTGAAAAATCTGACGCTCACTGGCATTTCCGGAACAAAATTTTGAATTTTTATAAAGGTACATCATCTAATGTTTCGTCCCCTGTGCCCCCCTAAGGCGGTGCGTTACCAAAATAGCATTCCATATTTCAAAAATGCATACTCTTTTGCTACAATGACGCCAAATTTCACACTAATTAACAAAAACACCTTCTTCTCGTATGTCCCCAAGGATATTTCTGGTGATTTTCTTACTTTTGAAAGGGGGCTGTAGCCCCATTATCAGTCACTCTTACATGTAAGGAGCATTGGAGCACTAATTATGTGACATTCGTGATTAATCTGACGTTTACTGGCACTCCGAAAATAAATTTTGGGATTTGGTAACACATCACCCACCAGCTTTTTACGGCCCTTGCCCCCCGAAGGGGGCCTTCCCAAAATAATGTTTAAGACGGCTTTATTAGCTTTGTGAATGAGTGTTTTTGCATTTCGTAACAAATACAACTCATTTGCCCCAAAATCTTTACGAATAATTATTGGAGAAAATTGCTTCCAAAATTTAACATTGAATCTCCCATAAGGAAAATGAAATTCTGTGTTTACACTTCCAAAAGGGGGGCTAAACATTAATTTTCTTCTGTTGCCTTTAGAAATTCGAAAAATTCAGATATTTCTCAATAAGAGTGCCAAATTTTATATTAATGGTGTGAAAACTTCTTCTTCTCCCAGTGCTGTAGAAAATTACACGAATTGTATAACAGTCTATATATATATATATATATATATATATATATATATATATATATATATATATATATATATATATAATTCAAAATCACGTTTTCAGTCGAAAGAAAAAAAACATTTCATTTGTTTACCTTTGGAATACCAATATCTAATCTAAATGATCTAGAACCTCAAAAGTATTGTAATATTTATTTTGTATATTACTGTTACGCACACGCCTTAAATGCCATGATTGTTCTTTCATTTTAGTACATATTTCTTTTAAAGTTATGTTTTTAAGTAACATTCCGTATTTTGGAATGCAAAATATTGATGATAATGCTTCTACAATAACTTTGCTTTCCTTCTGTCGTATCTTCCTTTCTCACCTCGCAAAAGTCGATTTATGGTCAAAAATGGTTGGAAAATAAAAATAGGGATATTTCACCCTGTTTGACAAGTCTTGTTATAAAATACTGTACTTAGAAGGTAGATTCTGTACCACCAGACATGTCAACTCTGACGCGAAATCGTAGCAGTTATAGTAGTATTAACTGTGGTCGTAGTAGTAATAATAGAAAGAGTAGTAATATTAGTAGTATTACAGTACTTTGCAGTCTTGAATAAAGAGTCAGTTTCCCAAACACACTACGATTAACATAGACTGACAGTAAGACCGTACGAACACGGCAAAGGCAGGGGTAGTGGAGGACATTTAAGGGAAAAAATGACAACATTAGTTTCCAATCCGTCCTTGAGTGCCCGGTTCCAACCCGGAAATACGTGCGCCCGGTTCGGCCCTATAGCATTTGTGTCCGGGCCGAACAGGACACGCCCAGCCCGTGCAGGGCAGAGCCCTGCAAACCCAGGCCCGAAGACGGCCCGGCCCGACCCGAATGGATCTGAATTCTTTGCCCGGCTCGACCCGGCCCGGCCCGAATCTCGAGCCGGGCTCTAACCGGGCCGGGCACATTTCGGGCCGAGCCGGGCCGAAACGGGCCGGGCACAAATAGGGATGCATTCGAGTCGAGTCGAGTCGAGATTTAAGCCTGTCTCGACTCGTCTCGAGAAAATGTTGTCTCGACTCGTGTCTCGACTCGAAAATATGTTTCTGTCTCGACTCGTGTCTCGACTCGACAGACTCTGTCTCGACTCGACTCGAATTCGAGTCGAGACGTCTCGAAATTCGAGTCGAGACAAAATATACGAGTTAAAATATACGCACACATCAGCCAGAATATTATGACTACCTAACTTATTGTGAGTGTGTCCAATTTTGGCACGGATAACAATGGCGACGCGTCTTGGCATGGACGCAATGACCCTTGAAAGGTCACTGGAGAGAGTTGATTGGTACACATAGGCAAGGGCGCCGATTTTTCTGTAAATGTGGGGGGGCATTCAGATGCAGAAGGCATATATATGAGGATTTTAAGACAAATTGTATTCAAATTATGCCAAATATTGTATATTCATAAATACAATGCGGGGGCTCACATGAGCTTTGGGAGTGTCCGGGCCCCCTCGGCCCCCCAGGATCGGCGCCCTTGCACACAGGTCATCTAATTCCCGTAAATTCCAGGGAGAGGGGCGATGCGCTCTGAAGTCATGGTCAATCACATCCCATTTGTGTTCGATTAGGTTCAGATCAGGCGAGTTGGGCGGCCAGCACATCACTTGGAACTTGCCACTGTGTTCCTCGAACCACTCCATCACAATCCTGGCCTTGTGATATGGTGCATTATCTTTTCGAAAAATGCCACTACCGTTGGGAAACATGGTCGTCGTCTGCAAGCAGTGTGTGATACTCCTTGGCCGTCATGGTGCCTTTCTCGACCTTCACTAGACACATGGATGCTCACGTGAATGTTTTCCGGAGCATAATTAAGCCACCGCCAGCTTATCTCCGTCCCGCAGTACAGGTGTCAAAGAACTGTTCTCTTGAAACACGACGGATTCGCACCCTCCCATCGTCATGATGAAGAAGGTATCGCGATTCATCAGACAGTGCAACGCTCTGCCACTGTGCCAAGGTTTAATGACGGTGGTCATGTGTTCATTTCAGTCGTAGTTGCCGATGTCGTGGTGTTAACATTCGCACATAGATGGGACATGGGCTTCGGAGGCCCATCGTTAGGGGTGTTCGGTGCACTGTGTGTTCAAACGCACTTGTACTTTGCCCAGTAATAAAGTATGATGTTAGTTCTGCCACAGTTCGCTGCCTGTCTTGTTTTACCAGTCTGCCCAGCCTATGACGTCCGACATCTGTAATGAGGTGGGGGCGCCCAACCCCTCGACGTTTGGACGTCGTTTTCCCTTGGTTTCGCGACTTGTTGAAGACACTCACCACAGCACTCCTCGAACATCCAACAAGTCCTGCAGTTTCCGAAAATCTCCTACCGAGTCTGCGGGCCATTACAACCTGCCCTCGGTCAAACTCAGATCGCGCGCCTTCCCCATTCTACACACGGCCAGCACTCTCACTAATACTGCATGCACCGTACGCGTGACTGACTAGCAGGCATTCGTCGGCAGGTGACACAGATATCGCCTGGACGGAAATTATATCGATAGTAGGTTGGTAGTCATAATGTTCTGACTGATCAGTACATACTAAATAAATTTAAAATGTAGGAAATTGTGTGAGCTTTGACCATGCCTTGTGAAATTTTGATGTTTGGTGCTCATCAGTCGCGCTTCCATTTTTTTTCTAATTGTTCCAGTTCATGATAATTAACAATACATTGCACAGTTCGAATACATGTTCATGTTTTCATTCAATCCAACTCAAGCCAGATACTATAGAGTTGTATTTGTTTACGAAGAATTAATTGCATATTAGAAATACACCCCAACAAAACATTCTGCGTGCTCATCTGCTCAGTATTCAAGGTTTTAATTACAACCTGAATTGTTAAAATGCGAACGTAAGTTGCATTAGATATCTAAGTAGTTCCTAGTCTATGGATAATTCAAGCAATGCTAATTAAGGTCTTTCTAGCAAGCACTTCTGCTGTTCATAAACCTTACGCATTGGAGTAGGAATAAAAAAGAAAAGAAAAGAAAGAAAGAAAGAAAGAAAGAAGTAAAATTGGTAATTTTGCAACCGTGACTCACTCGGGCTCATGCTCTCTATCCTCAATGGAGCTCGCGTTCGCTAATCTCAATGAGGATCACACTAGTCAAGTTTCTCACTAATTCGAGCTTGAGCTTGATATTTACTGTGAAATTCTCTTTAGCTCGATTTCGTAATGCCACACGTCCTTTCTTGTTTTTACATTTCTCTCACCATTTTCGATTTATACGAGTGGCCGTGGACTTTTCAATTATGTTTTTGTTTTCATTTTGACCCGCCGCCATTTTGCACTGGGTTGTCGTAGAGAGTCGAGACTTGTTCCATTTTCCTTCATTTTACAACAGATTTCAAACGATGTGCTACTTAATCCCCCTTGCCATTTGAAACTTTTTAGTTGGATCCCGTCTGGGGCCCTGCGGGGAACCCTGGGGCAAACTTTTTACCCCAAAAAAGTGTGGCCTTGAAAATGATGGGATACATGTTCACCGAGTTTCCCATTTACCCAATCGTTTCCGAACAAATGACTCGGTTCAAACTATTCTAGCAGGTAATTTCCTAGCTATGGCTTTTTAAATATTTAGAAATTGGCCATGTTTTGGCCAATATCACAGGAACGGTAAGCCATAGAGATATGATATTGGTGGTAATCAATCCCTAATAGAATGTTAAACATTTTTGTTCTGATATTAATTGGTGGCATAAACATTTTTGTTCTGATATTAATTGGTGGCCATTGGCCAAACCACTGGCCAGTTGGACAGTGACTACCGGTTACTATTTGGTACCAAAATGTTCACCATCCTTTTAGATATTGATCAACACCAATATGATCTCTCTATGACTTACGGTTCCCGAGATATGGCTGCTTAAATTTCTGTAAATCGGTCATTTTTTGGCCACTATCTTGCGAACGGTTAGATTGACGCGAAAAATTTAATAATTTTGTCTGATAGTTTTTGATGCTCTATCTAATGCAGTGTACAAAACAGAGAATTCAGTAACGAACTTTTTAAGTTCGTTGAATATGTTGTAACTCACGATATCCCGCCCGGTGACACGTATAACTTCGGGATTCGTCTAGTTATAACATATCCAATGCGAACACAATTGTGTCGTTCGGATCTCAGTGGAGCCACTCCCTTGTCAGTAAGCAACTGTCTTCTTCAAATAACAAGTTGTTATATCTCGAATTATTTTCTTGGAAGATATTTCTGGTAAATACGATAATTTATTGTAATACACTGTAATTCTAGTCTAAGATACACGATATCGAAAATATGGCATTATAGACTAACATAATAATATGCAAATATTACACTGGAAAATAAAATCTTTGGAAAATCGCAAAGAGGAACCTGACATTCATGTTCACAGTCATTCCTCATTATTTGATTTTAATTATTACTTCATTATCAACGAACTTAAAAAGTTCGATAGTGTCTGTCTGTCTGTCTGTCCGTCTGTCTGTTATTTGCGATTTTTCAATTTTTAACCGTGTATTTGATAGAGCTTCAAAAACTATCAGAAAAAGTGATTAAATTTTTCGCGTCACTCTTACCGTTCCCAAGATATTGGCCAAAAAATAGCCGACTTCCAGAGATTTAAGGAGCCATATCTCGGGAACCATAAGTCACAGAGAGATCACATTGATGTTGTTCATTACCTAAGAGGATGGTGAACATTTTGGTACCAAATAGTAACCGATTAACACTGGCCAATTGGCCACTAGTTTGGCCAATGGCCAGTTGTATAGTGGTCACCAATTAATATCGGTACTAAAATGCATACCATCCTCTTAGGTATTGACTAACACCAATATCATCTCTCTATGACTTACCGTTCCCGTGATATTGGCCAAAAATGGCCAATTTCTACCTATTTAAGGAGCCATAGCTCAGGGACCATAAGTTGTAGAGAGATGACATTGATGTTGATCAATACCTAAGAAGATGGTGAACTTTTTGGTACCAAATAGTAACCGGTGGCCACTAGCCAACTGGCCACTGGTTTGGCCAATGGCCAGTGGCCACGAATTAATATCGGTACCAAATTGTTTACCTTTCTCTTAGGTATTGATTAACACCAATATCATCTCTCTATGTCTTACCGTTCCCGTGATGTTGGCCAAAAATGGCCAATTTCTAGATATTTAACGAGCCATAGCTTGGGAGCCGTAAGTTGTAGAGAGATCATATTGGTGTTGATCAATACCTAAGAGGATGGTGAACATTTTAATACCAAATAATAACCAGTGTCCACTGATTAACTGTCTACTGGCCAACTGGCCACCGTTCCCCAAATACTGGCCAAAAAGTTCAAATTTCTAGATATTTAAGCAGCCATATCTCGAGAACTGTAAGTCATAGAGAGATAATATTTTACTAATTTTTGCTAGAGAGAAGGTGTTGCGGATGAAATGATTTACTTTTACATCTAGGAACAACGACAGTTATCCTTCCCGCTCCATATCTCCATTCTTTTTAAGTTCGTTCTGGCAATGCGCATGGAGCATTCTCAACTGGTTTAATTCTGTGAAACTGTTAGAATTAATTATAAGCTGTGTAGAAACGCTTTCAAAATGCATTAAAATTATAAATGACAAGTAAAAGATGCCTTGCTGAGCGTACGTTGTAGAGGCCCCCTCAAGTATGCTCCCCCGCACCCCAGGGTATGCGCGCCCTTTATCGCTGTCACTGGCTAATATGAATATGAAACATATGTCAGGCAAGGACAACTAGCGGTGTTTCCCATACGATCAGACGATGACTTATTTATGGCACGTGCCATAGTAGAAGGCGGCATAGTTGAAGAAACTACACCCTCTCAGTAACCTAAATTGCACGAAAATTTCCAAAGCAGGTTCATTGACCTGACTACCGCATGTTGCCCACTTTGTCCAAGAGCGGGATGGTTTGTTTCTAACTTTTCTACCGAAAAGCATTTGTCTGAAATGGTGTTTCGGAGACAATAAAATAAGAAAAATATACTAGGCAGAGAGAGAGCAGGGAGGAGGGAGTGTACCAATTATTCTTTCCTCTAAACCTACGTTTCCCAACCTTTTTCAACTTGCAGCACACTACGGGTGTAACATGAATTCTCGCGGCACACTTATAGATATTATTATTTGTAAATATAAAACACACTGGTATTTTTTAATTTGATTACTTATCTCCGCACAGAGAAGAAAGCTCGATCACTGGGCTTTCCTCGTGGTAAATCACTATGCTTATTTTTCATTCTAATTTAAAAGGAGAAAACAACTGCAATGAAATGTCGGACTCAGGTTATTAAAAATACGCTTACTCTTTCGAAAACTGTATCCAACCTTTTACTAAGAATGAAGATCATTAAATAACGAACGAACAAATAAATCTATTTTACTTTTAAAACACAAATGTAAATAATTTATCGAAAGGATTGAATAATATTTTAAATTTTCAAGTTACGAAATAGTCTGTAACGATAAAGAAGCAATAATGGTCATAACAATAACAAATACTTTTTTCAACATTAGAAATGTACAGAAAAGTAACACGGCATGAAACTTAAAATTGTATATCCATAGTAGAGGTTGATAGTAATGTGCAATACAAATATACATTTTCCCCTACGTTTTGCAATTTGATTGCTATAAAATTAATAATTTTGTTTTGATATCCTCGCGGTACACCAGTGGCCCATTCACGACACACCAGTGTCGCGGTATTTTCACTGCTAGCTTCTCATTTTAGATAGGTATATTTACAACAAAGGGGGGGTAGCGTGCACCTTTGCACCCCCCTAAATCCGGCCCTGTCCAGAAGTTATGTAGCCCTATGGCGTTCATGGAAATAAAAACACAATAGTTATAACTATGCTAAATTACTATAGACTGCCAATTGCTCATTCAGAGAATTTATGATGTTCACTTTATTGCAATGTTCTTATACAGACTAGATATAGGCTACGGATAATAGTTTTATACAAACTAGATAATCAATTATTATTATTATTATTATTATATTTGAAGTACAATCAAATATCACGACATTAATTACTAGTTTTAATTAACTGAATTGAGCTGAAAATTAAATCTTGATCTCGGAAGATTATCTATTAAATTTATGCGTTCTGTACCTTTCTAAAGTAATAAATGCTGGAATTGGTTTCAAGGCTGTTCCTGAGTGAATAATTTCTTCATACTAATATTAAAAGTTTTAGAAAAATTTTCGAGACATTCGAGTCGAGTCGAGATTTTTATGAGCTGTCTCGACTCGACTCGTGTCTCGACTCGAAAATTCGAGTCGAGAAACACGTTTGTCTCGACTCGTCTCGAATTTTACAAAGTGTGTCTCGACTCGAATCTCGACTCGAATTCGAGTCGAGTCGAGTCGAGATTCGAGACATGTCTCGACTCGTGCGCATCCCTAGGCACAAATCGGGCCGAAACGGGCCGAGCCGGGCCGGCCCGAACACTGTGAAAGACGGATTGGAAACTAATGTTGGCAGCCTGTGTTAATCGTAATGTGTTTGGCATGGGCGGCGATTAGGGGGGGCAAAGGGGGCAGTTGCCCCCGCACTTTTTTTAAGTAACCAATTAATGTATATAGTTTCATTTGGAAATGTAACGATTTTGTATGTGTTACTGATTAATAGGAAAAAATGCTAGCATATAATATTTGCTGTTGCGTGAATACGTATTGGTTGTCTTCCCGTGGAGTAAAGAAAGCTACAGTAATTGCGTTTTAATCGCCACACAAAATAACCCCAAAAAATAACCTATTGGAGCACAATTTCAGCATACTTTCATTTCTTCTTACAAGGGCTCGATATGTTAGTGAGCCGCTTTGAAGCTAATCGAAAGAACATTATGCAAAAAAGTAGGGCCTATTTCACAAGTTATTCTTTAATTGCACAAAAATTGACAGTTCCTAAAATGTCTTTTCTTCTTTCTAAAGTAAGGAATATCGATTAAAAAGAGCGTGATAAGAAACAACTTCTACCTTTTCCATTGTTTTGTAGTGTAATAAACGAGTGAAGTGTTGTGTTTAAGGATGTACGAGTGTATATACAATAAAATTTAGTAAATTGAACATAATTCTAGGTTTTAAGTTTATTTTGTATAACTGAAGTGTAGATTGTAAGTATTTTTGTGTTTTGATGTGTTCCAAGAAAGTGAAATCTGCACCTAATGGCAACGAACATATTTCAAGAAGTTGCAAAAGCAAATATTTCTTTAAATGTCGTAGCATATGCTTGTAGTATTTACTGTCTTTCATTTTCTAAGAGTAATAACATACATTTAATATCATGTGTGGAATTAAATATTAAGTTTTTCATTAATCCTCAGTTTCAATATAACTTTTGCAAAACAAGCATCATTATTCATTACTATGATTAATATTATCCTTTCTATTTATTTGTTTTGCAAATTTATTAAATAATCTGATCACACAATTTTCCAGACAGAATTTTAAGATGTTCATGAGCAAGGAATCAAATCTCTTCTTACACTTTCGTTGTTTAAGAGTACAAAGGGCTAGTACCTACTTGCGTTGTTCTTCTCAATTTACTTAATAAACTATTATATACTATATACGGTATTTTAACTGAAAATATAGTATCCTATTAGTTATACAACCTTTCGTCAAACAAAATGTTAGAAACAACCAGGAAAACTAACATTTATATACAAATATTCAGATCATGTCTTGCCCCCTCATTTTTAACGTCCAACCGCCGCCACTGGTGTTTGGGAAATTAACTCTTTATTCAAGACTGTAAAGTACTGTACTTCTACTACTCTTATTAATACTACTACTGTTACTGCTATTATTATTATTATTATTATTATTATTATTATTATTATTATTATTATTATTATTATTATTATTATTATTATTATTATTACTTCTACTACTACAACTGCTACGAGCGTCAGAGTTGACATGTCTGGTGGTACATACTTTACAATCTAAGTACAGAAAAAATCGAAGAAATACTAGTTATTATGGCCAGTCTGCGTAGTCTGGCCAGTAGAATGCATTCACATCTGGTGCTAGGGGTCGTCGGATCGATCCCTCCTCGTGTTATGTGAGCTTTGTTGTGGACAAAAATCGTGAGCGTGGGAGTTTTTGGATTAGACCGTTTTCGTCCACTGTCTTCATTCCACCAATTCATCCATCATCATTCATACGTCTTGAGCCGTAATTGCCTAAAGAACATATGAGAAAGTCAAGTCCTTGACCTACTAATTAGAATTTGTTCCGCTACATTAGACCACGGAGGCCGAAACCATGAACTGGCGTGTTCATAAGATTAGCGCAATTTGTAGTAATGTTCAATTAGCACGGCAGATTCCAAATCATATTACATGTTCCTGTATTCTTTATAATTCGATGCTACAATAATAATAACAAAAAACAATGATCAAATAAATCACCCAGACCCCAGGATCGATGAAGTGTTCCTGGAACGGTGCGTAACAAGTAAATAACAGAGCTATATGACGGAATGCGAGGCAGTAAATCAAAACAAAATCCACACATATCATTGTTGATCAAAAAATACCTCAAAAGTCCCCTGAATGAAAAATGTATAGATATCAGCTATCAAAAATGCCTCTTAACATCACATATAATAGAAGGGATAGTTGATATTAAGAAAATGAAAATATAAGGTTTCCTAAGAAACCAATAGTGCAAAATGAACATCGCTTTACTGTATGTCCTTGTACGGATCGAAGAGCACGGAAACAGATTCAACAGTTTCAGGCTTTAGAGCATTTCTCCGTTCCTGAGTACTAAAATCTCTTTCAGTAGACGCACTAGAAGCAGGGATGACGAGATACTGACGCGTTAATTTACACAATTTTGGTAATGTTTGTTCTTGTTGCTTCCACCACTGCAGTATATCTAGTTCTCTTACACATGATGACATGTTGAGGTAGATGTCTACTTCATCATCAAATTCACCAGAGACTGAATGTCTATCTTCCCAATCCATTAGTTTATTCTTCTTGGTAGGTGGTTCCAAGTTATGCCAACTAGCCTAAAGGAGACGATGGTGAGAAATAAATGAAATAGTGGAGTAAATAAAGTGGAAGGAAACAGGAGAACGCCGCGAACCCCCCACACGGTGTTTGTCCACCACAAAGTTCACTTGGCGAGAGCTCGGATCAAACCAGGGACCCCATACACCAGAGGTGAACGCTCAACCGCTGAGCCACCGTTCCAGGAACACCTAATCGACCCTGGCGATTTGGTGATTTATTTGATCATTATATTTTGTTATATTTGTAGCATCATACTATAAACAATACATGAACATGTAACACAATTCGATATTTGCCTTGCTAATTGAACATTACTACAAATTGCACTGATCTTATGAGCACGCCAGTTTATGGTTTTGCCCTCCGTGGTCCAATGGTAGCGTACCAAATTCTACTTACTAGGTCAAGTACTTGACTTTACCATACGTTCTTTAGGTAACTACGGCTCAGGCTGAATGGATGATGATGGGATGAATTGGTGGAAAGAAAACAGTGGGAGGAAGCGGGACCACCCCTGAAACTCCCATGCACACGATGTTTGTCCACAACAAAGCTCACATAGCATGAGCAGGGATTGATCCGACGACCTCTAGCACCAGATGTGAGTGTTTTTTCTATTGAGCCACTATTCTCCCTCGTAGATCAAGCATCGGTTCACATTCTACGCAGACCGGCCATAATAACTAGCATTTCTCAATATTATTCTGTACTTAGAAGGTAAATTCGGTACCATCAGACATGTCAACTCTGACGCGAAGTCGTAGCACTTGTAGTAGTATTAGCAGTGGTCGTAGTAGTAATAGTAGAAGTAGTAATAGTAGTAGTAGAAGTAGTAATAGTAATAGTATTACCAGTACATCATAGTCTTGAATAAAGAGTCAGTTTCCCAAACACATTACCATTAACATAGGCTGACAGTAAGACCGTACCAACACGGCAAAAATAGAGGTAGTGGAGGACATTAAAAAAACAAGTAGGCTGACAACATTAGTTTCCGAACCGTCTTTCAGACTATCGGGCCGAGCCGGGTCGGCCCGGCTCGGCCCGGTTCGGCCCGATTCGGCCCGAAATGTGCCCGGCCCGGTTAGGGCCCGGTCCAGTTTGATATTACTTGAAACGGGTCGGCCCGGGCCGGGCAAAGGGCCGAATCGGGCGCGCCCGGCCCGTGCAGGGCTCTGGTGCAGGGCTCTGATTCATATCCACTGCAAACGCTGTTTTTGTTCCATTTTGACTTTTATTTTAGTACTCAGACGAGAATTGTGTTCTATGTCTTAATTTTCTGCATTCTTTCACATATGGAAAGATTCGTTTACGTATCTAAATGTTTCATTACGTATGGAGAGCTAAATGACAAACAGGCATGTGCTGATATTAATACAAAGTTTCGAAATATTGAATTAATAAGTATTTCAATCAATGTTGCTTTTTTATACAATTAATAACAAGTCTTATTATATTTAAAAGAAGAAAAACACATCTGCAAAATTTCTCCCGATTGCAAAGGTTGACTTCGAGGTTCGAACCTGGTTTACTTTTTCCCGAAGATACCCGAAGCTGGACTTAGAAAATTTTTTCCTTAAAATAGCAATAAAGAATGCCCTCGACCTTTGAGACAACATGTACCTTTCGGGAGTCAACTTTCAAAAGTTTGGTGTGGGTTTTTTGCTCCATAAAACTGTTTTTCTGCAGAAAATAAAAAAGCATTCCTTTATTTTTTTGCGTATTTGTCCATACAAAAAGTTTCGTTGGAATTCTTCGTGGCCTTTACACACATATGACATACTGTTACCAGCATTTTTTATATTTCGTGATCAAAGGTTTGGAGGAGTCCGAGCCCCCTAACCGTTTTTCTCAGAAAAATACGAAACCCGTTTGCCCTCAATTTAAACCTACAATATCTGTGCAATATTTGATTCAATTTGGTTCATTTCTTCGCGTCTTTCGGGCGTCAACTTTTAAAATTTTGGGTGGGTCTCTTGCCGCCTAAAACCGTTTTCCCGCAGATCATAAAAATCCCGTATTCCTTTATTTTATGCGTATTGTCCATACAAAAGGTTGTGTTGCAATTCTTCATGTCCTTTACACACATCTGACATACTAGCACTTTTCATATTTCGTGATCAAAGGTTTGGAGGGGTCGGTGCCCCACACTTCCGTTTTCCCCAGGAAAATACGAAACTCGTATTCCCTCATTTTATGTCTACAATATCTGTGCACAATTTAATTCACTTCGCCTCACTTCTTCTTGCCTTTCGGACATCAACTTTCAAAACTTTGGGTGGGTTCTTTTGCCCCCTACAACTGTTTCTCCGCAGAAAATAAAAAAAAACGTATTTCTTTATTTTTTGCGTATTGTCCATACAGAAAGTTTCTTTGGAATTCTTGGTGGGCTTCACACACACCTGACAATCTGTTACTAGCACTCTTGATATTTCGTGATCAAAGGTTCAGAAGAGTCCGGGCCCCAACTAACCGTTTTTTTAGGTAAATACGAAACTCGTATTACCTCGTTTTATGTCTACAATATTTGTGCAAAATTTCATTCACTTCCGTTTACTTTTTCTTACTTTTTGGCGTCAAATTTCAAAATTTTGGGATGTGGTCTTTTGCCCCATAAAACCGTTTTTCCGCAAAAATAAAAAACCCGTATTCCTTTGTTTTCAGTGCATTGTCCATACAAAAGTTTCGGTGCAATTCTTCATGTCCTATACACACATTTGACATACTGTTAGTAGCACTTTCGATTTTTCGTTATCAAACGTTTGGAGGGGTCGGCGCTCCACCCGACTGTTTTCTCTAGAAAAATACGAAACCCGTAACCTCATTTTCTGTCTGCAATATCTGTGCAAATTTCATTTACTTCGGCTCATTTCTTCTTTTCTTTCGGGTGTCAACTTGACCCCTAAAACAGTTTTCCGCAGAAAATAAGGAACCAGTATTCATTTATTTTTTTGGTTATTTTGCATACACAATGTTTCATTGCAATTCTTCATGTTCTTTACACATATCTCAAATACTGTTACTAGTACTTTTGATATTTCGTGATCAAAATGTTTGAAGGAGTCCGTGCCTCACCCAACCCCTTTTTCCAGGAAAATACGAAACCCGTATTCCCTCGTTTTAAGCCTTCAATATCTGTGCAATATTTCACTCACTTCGGTTCACTTGTTCTGACCTTTCCAGCTTCAAATTTAAAATTTTGGGGTGGGTTGTTTTGTCCCATAAAACAGTCTTTCCGCAGAAAATAATAAACCCGTATTCCTTTATTTTTTGCGTATTGTCCATACAAAAAGATATGTTGCAATTCTTCATGTCCTTTACACACATCTCAGATACTGTTACTAGTACTTTTGATATTTGGTGATCAAAGGTTTGGAGGGGTTGGCGCACTACGGAACCGTTTTCCCCAGGACAATACGAAACCCGTATCCTCATTTTACGTCTGCAGTATCTGTGCACAATTTAATTAACTTCGGCTCACTTCTTCTTGCCTTTCGGGCTTCAACTTTCAAAAGTTTGGGTGGGGCTATAGCCTTTAAAACCGTTTTCCCGCAGAACATAAAAAACCCGTATTCCTTTATTTTTTGCGTATTGTCGATACGAAGTGTTTCTTTGGAATTCTTCATGTCCTTTACACAGATCTGACATACTATTAATAGTACTTTCGATATTTCGTGATCAAAGGTTTGGAGGGGCCGGCACCCCACGCTTCCGTTTTCTCAAGGAAAATACGAAACCCATACTCCCCCATTTTATGCCTACAATATCTGTGCAAAATTTCGTTCACTTCGGCTCAATTCTTCTTACCTTTCGGGCATCAACTTTAAAATTTTGGGGTGGATTCTTTTGCCCATAAAATAATTTTTCCGCATAAAATAAGAAACAAGTATTCATTTTCTTTTTGCGTATTCTATATACACAATGTTTCGTTGCAATTCTTCATGTCCTTTACAGACATCTGACATACTGTTACTAGCGCTTATGAAATTTCGTGATCAAAGATTCGGAGGAGTCCGTGCCACACTTAACCGGTTTTTTTTTAGGTAAATGCGAAACCCGTATACCCTCATTTTATATCTACAATATCTGCGCAAAATTTTATTCACTTCGGTTCACTTTTTCTTCCCTTTCGGTGCCAAATTTCAAAATTTTGGGGTGGGGCCTTTTGCCCCATAAAACCATTTTTCCGGAAAAATGAAAAACCCGTATTTTTTTTTGTTTTCAGCACATATCCCACACAAAAAGTTTCGTTGAAAGTCTTCATTTCCTTTACACACATCTCACATACTATTAATATTATTTTTGATTTTTTGTTATCAAACGTTTGGGAGGGTCGGCGCCCCACCTAACTGTTTTCTCTAAGAAAATATAAAACCCTTATCCTCATTTTACGTCTGCAGTACTTGTGCAAATTTCATTCACTTCGGCTCATTTCTTCTTGTCTTTCGGGTGTCAACTTTCAAAATTTTGGGTAGGAGCCTTTGACCCCTAAAACAGTTTTTCCGCAGGAAATAAGAAACTCGTATTGATTTATTTTATGGTTATTTTCCATACAAAATGTTTCGTTGCAATTCTTCATTTCCTTTACACACACCTCACTGTTACTAGTACTTTTGATATTTCGTGATCAAAACTTTGGAAGGGTTCGTGCCCTTTCCAACAGTTTTTTCCAGGAAAATACGAAACCCGTATTCACTCATTTTACGTTTACAATATGTGTGCACAAGTTCATTCATTTAGATTCACTTGTCCTTGCTTTTCGTTCGTCAACTTTCAAAATTTTGGGTGGGTGCTTTTCCCCGTAAAACCATTTTTACGCGGAAAATAAAAAAAAACAGTATTCGTATGTTTTTCGCATATTATCCATACATTAAGTTTCGTTGCAATTCTTCATGTTCTTTAGACACATCTCACATACTGTTACTAGCACTTTTGATATTTCGTGATGAAATGTTTGGAGGGGTCCGTGCCTCACCGAACCTTTTTTTGCAGGAAAATACGAAACCCGTATTTCCTCATTATAAACCTACGACGTCTTTGCAATATTTCACTCACTTCGGTTCACTTCTTCTTATCTTTCTCGCGTCAACTTTAAAATTGTGGGGTGGGTTCTTTTACCCTATAAAACTGTCTTTCCGCAGAAAATAAAAGAAAACGTATTCCTTTATTTTCTGCGTATTGTCCATACAAAAAGTTTTGTTGTAATTCTCCATGTCCTTTACACCCATCTGACATTTGTTACTAGTACTTTTGATATTTCATGATCAAATGTTTGGAGGAGTCCGCGCCCTACCCAGCCGTTTTTTAAAGGAAAATAAGAAACCCGTATTCCCTCATTTTATGTTTATAATATCTGTGCAGAATTTCATTCAGTTCGGTTCACTTCTTCTTACCTTTCGGACGTCAAATTTCAAAATTTTTCGTGGGGGCTTTTGCCCCCTAAAACTGTTTACCGCAGAACATTAAAACCTCGTATTCCTTTATTTTTTACGTGTTGTCCATAGAAAAAGTTTCGTTACAATTCTTCATGTCCTTTACACACATCTGACATACTGTTACAAGCATTTTTGATATCTCGTGATCAAGGGTTTGGAGGGGTCCGTGCCCCACCCTACCGTTTTTTTCAGGAAAATATGAAGCCTGTATTCCCACATTTTACGTCTGCAATATTTGTGCACAATTTTATTCACTTGGGTTCAGTTATTCTTGCCTTTTGCGTGTCAATTTTCAAAATTTTGGGTGAGTCTTTTATATTAAACCTTTACTTTATGTAACTTTTTCTTTTTTAAAATTCTTTTTTTTGGGGGGGAGAAGGAGAGATATGTTTTTTCTGATATGTGTCTTTTGCCATTCATCTTTTTTGAACTGCTTAAGTAAGATCATTTTGTAACTTTTGATGTCTTCCAACTCCGTCACGATAATAAAATTGTCATTCTTAACAATTTGTTTTATTTCCTTATTTTTCAGTTTGCCACACTGATATATTTTTAACAAATTTGAGGTTTGGTCCAACGCCTTTCGAATTCGGAACCAACCCAACCGCCGAGCTTTTTGGGTTGCCTGCTATTGCAGGAAAACGAGAATTGCAGGTGGTAATGCACTTTTGGAGTTGTGTATACATTTCTCTTTACAGACACAAGTGAAAGACGTCTTGATTTTAAAAAAAAATCGGCAAGGGGTATCATAAAGGGAAGATTTTTTCGATTATTTTTTCTCAATATCTCGCACCGTTTGCAAGATTTGAGCCTACTTCCGGTTGGAGTTTCTAATTCATGTATAACCAGTGTTTTCTTTCTTCTCGCATGCAGTATGTAATAAGCAAATACATTACATATACAATTAATTATAATGTCAGTTATATATGGTGTTCATTGGGCAAAACACTCAAAAAATAAAGATTTATCTTAGACTGGAGAAATGGTTATCCTTCCTTTTTCATTATTATTTGGCCATGAAACAAACGCCTGCGACATATACAACTCCAATATACAACAATGTGGTGTTGTCATGAATAACGCATAGGGTATGATGCTTTAGTTTTTTTAAATTTCAACGCTTCCAGTGTACCCTAAAAAATGTAATAAAGAAATAATGGCCATGGTTTTTTAAATATTCAATTAGAACTGGACAATCTTCGCAAAATTTCCAATCGATCAGTGAAAACGTCATCTTTCTAGAGCCTATAGTTTCCGAGATCTCATTGTCGAAAGGATTGACCACAAACATATAAACATAGTTTAAAAGAACTCGGAAGATGGAAGCACAATTCACATGCATTGATTTTAGAGAAGGCTTATTAAAATACAAAGACTTTGAACAATAATTTTATATCATATACTTTATGAAAAAGATATAGTTAACTAATTTAGACTATTTAAAGTACAAATACTCAAAATGTTTGTCTCTGTTAAACGTGAAATCACACATAACCGTAAATGAAAGATTGGAAAGCCAAAGTTATAAGTTGAAGCTCAGGCGCTTTTAATTGCTATTGTACCATTCTAATAGATAGAGCAACTATATCATATAAGTGAAATCATTTTCATTTCTGCTACTTGAAATGCATTGAGAGAAACATATCTCAGCGTGTCAAATACAGTCGCTAGGCTGTACGCCAAAATGCGGAACATTAGCCCGTTTCTATTCTTACAAGTGTTACAGCTGAACGTATGTTACTACTGCAAATAATAATATGCGTCTTTTCCTGTTTCACATGTGTTAAAGCAGAATGTTGAATTAGGAAAACCAATTACGAAAATTCTTTCAAGTTCTCACTATACAGAATGTAACATTTTACTTTTGTAGCGATGTTACAAAGTACAATACTATTTTCATAAGACATTAGCTTTTCTTACATATTTTCAATTTGTTTGCACTGGAAACCACACCCGAAAAAAACATCGAAGTTTATATATTTAAAAATAGGCTAAAAAAAAAAAAAGAAAAGAAATCCTGCGTTAGCTTAAGAATCTCGGGAGAAGAGTTTCCAGCCAGTACATTCTGCTCGATGCAACTTGGAAAGCTGAAATTTTCTTTCTTCCATTAGTTAATGTTTATTATAAGAAATTGAAACAATTAGCAATTGCAGATAACTGATCGAGAGAGCTTGTTATGAATTATTTATTATACTTCTCTACGTTTAGTTGCAAAAGAAATGTTCTTTGATACTGTAGAAAGTGTCACATTACGAGAAATTAGTCAACAACTGTTGTCAACACTGCATGTTCAACTCTGTTTTGAACGTTCGGTGACCAACGTTTCTTCGTCCCGCTTACGTTCTACACTACACTCACAGAGTGTAGCTCCATCCCGTTCGCAGCCCTGTTGTGAACGAGGTACGATGATGGAAATTATATAAATACTAGCAGAATACTCGTTCTTCACACGGGGAGAATACGTTTCATTTTGAACATAAAGGGGTGAATTTGGATTTAAACGGCATCGGAAGTGTCACTGTTCATCTCAGCAACCCCAAAAACTGTGGATTCGGCACTAATATTGGTCATTTTCGATCATTTTTCTGTCTGCCCCTCCCCAAGTTGCAGGGCTGAATTTGGATGTAAACGGCATCGGAAGTATTACTGTTCATCTCAGCGACTCTGAAAACTATGGATTCGGCACTAATATCGTTTATTTTCTATCACTTTGATGTCTTCCCCTCCCTAAGTTGCCTGGCCGAATTTTTATTTAAACAGAATCGGAAGTGTCACTATTCATCTCAGGGACCCCAAAATCTATGGATTCGACACTAATATCGATGATTTTCGATCATTTTTAAACGTTTCCCCCTCGTTTCAGTTGCACTGTCAAAGTGAAACGATAAAAAAACATCCCAGGCCCGAAATTCATCTATATGTCAAATTTGATCGAGTAATTTAGCAAGTTTTATTAATTTTTATGTATCTCCGCCTTCCCCTCCCCTACGTTGTATCGTCAAAGTGAAATGATAACATCTCTCCCAGGCCCGAACTCATCTATGTTGAAAATTTAATCGAGATCGGTTGGGTGGTTCAAGAGTGATTATATCACAAACATAATTACTTTCGTTTTTATATGCAGTATATAGATATAAGCAAGGGGTTAAGCAAGTGGAGAGTGTATATGTAATATTAAAAAAAAATCTTTTATTGACTGTAATTTGTTACAGGAAAGAAGAAAGAAAGAAACGACACTGTAATATACAAATTTTAAATGTTATTGCATACATTTTAACGAAAAATAACAACGCACAAAATTTGGTAGTTCACGTGATCTTGTGAACTGCATATTAAGGCGAATATATTGATTATATGATAATAAAACAATATGTACTGCAAAATGATATTGTGCAGTCAGTGGTCTCCATATCACATTTTCAGAAAATTTCTCAAAAGTAGAAGAGCAATATAGATATACTTAGTTCATTATTTTTATTTTCGTTACTGACTTGCAATTATTATTAATTTCAATAACAAAAACGAAGCAAATTTATATACTTTCTAATTTATTAATATGTATTAGGATCAAAATTACAAACTGAAATATAATTAGTGTATACAACAATTAACAAGTAAAACCCTGAATTTTTAATTGAATTTAGATTGATTCATCTATTGTGTATATTGCTTTTTTGTCTGTCTACTATTACTACTACTACAACTACGAGCATTAATACTACTTTTTTCTACTTTTTGACACTCAAACATTGTAAAAATTTAACGTTGAGAAATGATGAGAAAGTTGTCCTTTCGTCCATTGTTCAATTAGCGAAAGAAAGTTCCATAATGCAGAGCCAAAATTATTCAAAGAATAGCCCAAAATTCAAGCCAATTTTCCAAAGAAAAATAAAGGAAAAAATGTATCCCTTAATGTCAGAAGATGGAAACTAATGGTGCTGCTAATAAATCGGGATGTAGAGTGGTACTGGAAAACTCATGTATAATACTCCCACCACAGCTTCAGCGCCTAAGATGTTTGTCTGCAGCAAAGTCTTGCGGTGAGGTTAACATCAGCCTTTATTATTTCCTTGTCTTATGTGTTTGCTCCTCCGTTTGTAAAAGTGTTAATTTGGATTTAAATCACTGTGTTATAACTTCATTTTATTCTCCTCAGAATATTTGCTGGTATAACACTGATTAACTTTCCATTACTCCATGACATTTAGATGTGTATTAGAAGTAATCGCTCCTCTCTATTTTGGCATAGTTCAAGATTGTTTCAGATACACAAAGACGATCTTCTTTGGTTCCTTATTCTGGTGGTTCAGCAACATTTGATAAATCGGCGGAAGAACCTCCGACACCTGTTTCTAAATCTTCTTCTGGGGCGTGGAACATTTTCTGTCATAGAAACTTGACGTGGTTGCTCCCTTGCAGATAAATCAGAATAGACTGTCGAACAGTCAACTCTGCCTTCTTGTTCTCCAGCTGGAATCGTCTTCTGTTCAGATGTTCCGAACGATTCGTTCTTAAACAACATAGTTGCCCAATTTCTAAATAACTTCGGCTTTTTTGCTAAGCCACACTTTAACAATCTGCTGGTTCTCAGGTCGAATAAAACAAGCAAAGCCGTCCAGTGACAAATGTCGTCTGATTCTCTGGTTATCGGATGAATTTTAATTCCCAGTAGGTGATCTCGTATAATCCATTGAACAAAGGAGAACAACGCAACTGGGCCATAATCAATAATGGTGCAACCAACAATAACTTTGTAATCAACAACTGTGGGAAGACACATTGTTCCACGCCAATCACTTCCAACAACAATGACGCAATTGTTGGATAGGTCTAACAAAATGCTAATCCGGTCAGAGAAGGCATAAGGCAGTCCCTGGTCTCTGAATTGTTCTTCTGAAAAAGAAGGCAAGATGGAGAGCTGGCCCATACCTTTCAGCAACGTTTCTCCTTTTATGGTGAAAAGTGTGCTGATCAAGGAAACAGATCTATATGTGAAAGTCCATTGCATCCGATTGATGATCTTTCGGAATAGTATTCTTCTTCTCTTTTTAAGTTGACATTTCGATATCTCGAATGCCTCATGTTCTTGAATGTTATCCAGAATATGAGACTTAAATCGTTTTCTCCATCTGCCTATCCATTTTCTGAATCGAGGAAACAATGCTCTCATAAACAATCGACTTTGATGCTTGTTCACAGATCTAGTCATCGAATCAATAGGGTGGTCTTTCTCAGTTTCCGACGTAATTTCTTCAGATGCTTCGAATGACAATAAGCTTACCCAATTCCTAAATAACTTAGGTTTCTTTATAATACCACATTTCAGCAGCCTTCTGGATTTCAGATCGAAAATAATAGCAGCAGCAGCCCAATGACAGATATTGTTAGATTCTCTAGTAATTGGGTGGATCTTAATTCCTAATAGATGGTTCCTTAAAGACCACTCTATGAAAGAAAACAGCATAAGAGGTCCGTAGTCGATTATGGAGCATCCAATAGTGACTTTGAAGTTTTCGACAGAAAAAAGGGACACTGTCCCACGCCAGTCACTGCCAAGAATTGTAACAAAATGCCTGCTCAAGTCGTAGAAAACGTGCAGCTGGTCACAGAAGGTATAAGGGAGACCTTGGTCATCAAATTGATAAGGTGAGAATGTGCGTAAAACTGAAAGTTCTCCCATTCCAAGCATTAATGTTGTTCCCCGAATAGTCATCACATGTTGGGTTGAAGATAGACATCTATGAACAATTGAATATCTCAAATGATGGATAATCTTCTTAAGGGCTCGTCTTTTACTTTTCGTACAATTATTGATTGAAAGATGGCTCTGTGATGTAGTAGCTACTTCATGGCAATTTCTTACAGTCATAGCAGTAATAGGTTCAGCAGTGTTTCTCATTCGTATACGGGAAATCACTCTTTGCATCCACGCTGTGCACCTTGGTAACCAGCGGCGACAAGATAAGAACCGTCTTTCTGTTGTACAATCAGTTGTACTCGTATTCAGCAGGCGAGTAGAGGAGATAGTTTCTTCATGTTTTACCAGCGTTGGAGGTTGATTTAGTAGCAAACACATATCGGCTGATGTAGAAGAGACCAAGATGGTATTCGCTGGTCTCAAATTCACCGAAGTGAAAGAAGGAGATGTGCAGGAATTCATTATATTTCGCGCTCAAAAAATTTCACGTGTACTCTATAATATTCCTATCGCTCATCTGTTGCTTAGAGATTTTAATTCACAAATCTTATTTCTGGATTATTGTTGCAATAATTTAGTAAACTAATATTGATATTTTATTCTGTATTGTTGTACAAATGTTTTGATTTTTTTTTTTAAAATATGGCTTAACATGTTTTAACATCTCTTTTTAGCATCGACGCTGTATGATTTTGGACCTAGAGCTTTGGGGTACGAACCACATGAGCTTCCACCGAGAATCGAACCTATACTGTCCCATTTCAATAGTGTTTGTAGTAATCATATTGTAGCATGATAAAAATCGCATAAGGACAATACTTATTCTTTTGGTATATTTAAGATGATTTGTGAAATATCCTCATTTTGAATTTCATAATAAATCGTGGTCATCCACTGGTGCTACAGGTCAACTCTTACCAACAAGGAAACACTAATACACACACATACCGTCGGTTGGCTGACATAACGACGTGTCTAATTTTTTACGTAAGTTTAGTTATTGGTCTCTGAGTATATATACGGGTACTCTACAACACCTGACGAGGCGACGTAACTCAAAACGCAAAAACACAGGAGTTACAGCACTTAACGCCCTATCTCAAGTTACGTCTCTTTGTCAGGCAGAGAAAATTTAAGTTAAGTTTCAATATAGGCGTATCTCATAGCATTGCGCCAGTAAAAGAAAGGAATACATCAATCGTAGCGCTTCTAGTAACAATAGTTCCGGTAAAAAAAGAAATGTTTTATTTTCTCTTTGTCGGCAAGAAGAAATAATATTAATCTGGTTTTGGTGTAGGTGTATACCAGTGGCGTATTTAGGGGGGGCTTCCGGGCTTAAGCCCCCCCCCCCAAAATCTTATCTACTATAGTAAAGTATATGAAGTGTCTTGCAGAATTTTCACATTTTGAGGCAAAGCTTCCCCCGAAAGTTAGCAAAGCCCCCCGCGAAACAAAATCGTAAATACGCCACTGGTGTATACAATAGCATAGCGGTGGTAACATAAAGGGATGTATGAATCGTGTCGCTTGAGAACTAACAATTGTTCTCATATACAAAAAGGAGCTTTATTTTTTACAAAATTTTTCTTTCTGTTTTCAATTTTGAGTACACATGTACTCTATTACATTGAACTTCATTTTGCGGTTGCTGTTTGCATCGTTACGATGGATGTCTTGGTAAAGTGGAAAGACGGCAGTGAAAACGTCGTTAGTTCTGAGGAACTTCCACCAATAGAAAGATAAAAAGTCACAGAATTTGGGGCAGAAGTTAAATTTTACTGGCCACAGGATAGAAAATGGTACAAAGGAACAGTTGTTGAAACAACATGTGAATCTGTATCATCTGATGAAGATATACCTCTTTCTGTGATTGCAAACAAATTGGAGCGCCGACGGTGCGAAGCTGAGGTCACGTCTACCAGCGATAGTTTCTCTGATGAGTCAATAAGTGATCCTGATGAACCTGATTACAATCCTACATCATTTAACCGTAACGTCTGCGAAAAAGTCTGCAAGGACGAGGTATTTTCAAGATGTACCCGTTGCGAAATATTACTTTGCTGGGATGATTTCATTAATGATACAAACTGTAAACATCACACTACCAAGCATCGTGTGTTATTTAAAAAGAGAAGTAAATTTGGCAATATAAACAAAGGTTTTTCAAATGCAAATACCAATACATGCGTTCCAGTAACAACAGCTACACCTGAACAGTTTCAAATAGACGGTTCTCCAAAAGAAAATACTATCGTTGCTATTGTTCGAGGTTCGAAGAAGGAACGAAGCCAAAAGTTACGGAACGAAGGGCACGAATATGTCAGTTCGACTACAGGAAAAGTTGTTCCACAGAGAAGAGTACTAAGACCTTCATGCTCAGGTTGTACATCCAAAGGAAGAAAATGTTATTTTTTAACATCCAAAGAAATAAAATGTTATTTTTTAAAAGATAACCAAGAAACCAGAGAAAATATTTTGAATGCATATTACAACACCCGAAATCTGCAGGCTCAAAGAGAACATATAAGCCGACATGTAGAAATTGTCGAAACTCTACAAAGAACTACAAAGAATAAAGGATCTCGACGTACAAAAACCATGTTTTACTATCTTTCAGTAAAAGGTGAAAGAATAAAAGTTTACAAAAAGATGTTTTTGAACACCCTTGGTATAAGTGAGCGCGTTGTTCGAACAACAATTAAGAATCTTCAAGAAACCGGCGTTTTGGAAGGCGAGAAGAAAGGAGGAAGATACGAACATTTGAAAGAAGAGGACAAGAAGAAACGATACAATAAAGGATCACATACATCGATTTTCGAGATTGGAGTCTCATTATTGCAGAAAGGATTCATCCAAGGAGTATCTGCATCTTGACCTAACGATTCAGAAGATGTGGGAAACGTACAAGAGCGACGAAACAGTTCCTAGAGTGTCACTGCGTACGTACACAAGTTTGGAAGGAAATGAACCTTGCATTTCGGAGTCCCAGAAAGGACCAATGAGGTCTTTGGAAGACCTATTTTGAAAGTACTGTGGAGGAAAAGGAAGGCCTTCAGAATATTTTTAACATGCACGTGGCGGAGAAAACTGAAGTAAGAAAACTCAAAGATGAAAGTAAGAAAAATGATTCCTGTGTAGCTGCTTTCTTTGATTTACAGCAAATAATTTCACTGCCAATTTCTGATCATTCATCCTTGTTCTACAAGCGATGTCTGTCAAATTACAATTTAACAATTTATAATTTACGTACAAAAGAATGTCATTGCATTTTATGGCACGAGGGAATCAGTGGGCGTGGAGCATGCGAGATAGCGATTTGTCTTTATCCCTATCTCATTATTCTTGGTCAACAGAAGGAAAGCACAGTTCACCTCTACTTTGACAGTTGCATTGGTCAAAATAAGAATAGAATAGTGATTGATGCATTATTGTATGCAATCTTAAAATCTACAAATTTGTCTGAGATTGTGTTGCGATTTTTTGAACCACACCATGGGCAGAACGAGGGTGACTCTGCACATAGTGCTATAGAGCAAGCAATAAAATGAAGTGGGGAAGTGTTCCTCCCTGCCCAACTGGTACCAATCATACACTTCGCACGACGCAAAAATTCCTATATTGTTCACACATTAGAAACTAAAGACTTTCTGGATTTCAGAACCATAGCTGAAGAAATGCGTCTTTTCAGTATTAAAAAGACGGATGATGATACAAAGCTCACATGGAAGGACATCCGTGAACTAAAATGTGTTAGAAGTTCGCTTAATGTAATTTATTTGAAAACAAATCATTTGTAAGAAGATTACAAGCAAATCTGTCTGAAACGTTTTGACATTCAGCATTTAGCTTCAAGAGAGCTGCAACCATGTAACCCTACACCAGTAAGAATTTCAAAGGAGAAATATGATGACCTGCTTTATTCTGTTCAGAGCCTTTTCCTGTAATCGAAAATGCTAAGTACAAGCAATTTTATGTTAATCTTCATCATTAATACAAATGTGTTTCAATAATGACTGTAATGTTTATATTGAAGTACTATTATTTGTGACTCTATCCACTCCTGCAGTTCCAAACAATATTTCATTATCATAGCACCTCTTATGTTTTCAAATCTGATAGGTTTACATTATATAATAGTCATATTTTATTTTTGTAATGAATAATTAAATGTAATGTTTATTTGGGTACAGGATAAAAATAAAGTGTATCTGTACAAAATGAAACAATGTAATTATAATAGATGTTATCTATTAAATATAAAATGGAAACAAAGCTTTTCTTTCTTTGTATTATTATTGATAATGTATATATTTTTTCTTACTATTAAAGTCTCTTATTAAAGTTTCTCGTGAACTTTCCTAAACAAAATACGTACACATTTGATTTTCAGATTATATATGCTTATACGTATCTCATATTTATCGAATTCAAATGTAATAGGTCTAATTACGGGCAGACATAGTGACGTATCTCTGAAAATTATAAAATTACGGAAATCCAAATGTAGGTAGAAGAATGAAAAACACGACGGATATAAGGCTTATCATTATATTTTTTTTGGTACCAAATATAATTCTTATTGGTTAAGATCTATTTAAATTACAGCTTCTCAACGAGAGCTCAAAAACTACTTGTTTTGCTCTCCTGTAAAATCGACAAAACTGAGTTACGTCGTTATGTCAGCTAACCGACGATACATTCTTCATACATAAGACATTTCTAATAAGGAAACAACAATGGCGGATATAGCCTGGGGCCGGGTGGGGGCAGTTTTTTGAGCAACAAAAATAATTTTAGCTTATTAATTATATATTTTTGAAAGTTTATACTAAACTCATGATATACCTATCATAATCTGGGTTCTGGCTGCCCCCCCTCCCCCCATAGTTTTTACCTTCTAGATCTGCCACTGGAAACAATATGTAAACTTTCCTGATTCGAAGAAATATAACTGTCTTCCTGTAAGATTGTAAAATAGAAAATAAAACTTCGTTAGGTGGAAAAACACCAGGCCATCTATACCGGTGCGGGAGATTGGTGGATGCAGGCACGTAGCCAAGGGGGGGTCCGGACCCCCCTCCCTTCGAGACCAGAAATGAAAAAATTAAGGAAGGATGAAACAAAATGAAATCAGAAAAAGAAGGATCAGCGTTAAAAAAAAAAAAAAACTACAGGAAGCTTTTGGTTACTCTTTCTTATGACGAGATTTCTATTACAGTAAAACCTGTCTTCAACGGACCCTTTATTAAACGGAAAACTGTCTTAAACGGAAATATTTCACGGTCCCATGAATTTTGGAGAACAAAACGTGTAAGAAGTCCCTTCATTAAGCGGAAACTGTGTTACGCGGACAACGGAAAGAAAAATAAACATTTAACGGAAAATTCTGAGTTCCGGACTACAGCGTTTAGAAGATGTTTAGATATTTTATGAGACATATACATTACACTGTCTGCGATAAAATGTTAGTTCTTTTGTTAAATATTTCTGGACAGTGTTTATCTTCCCCAACCACTACTCATATTCACCTCCACAAATTGTCCTTAATCCCCGCAACTTAATTAAAAATCATACGGAATGTCGGAAAGAAGAAAACGAGATAGAGGAAGAAGAGGAATACGATACCGAGTTCGAAGAGGAGTGTAGAATAAATACATATCAAGATGCTCTCAGAAGTTTAAAGGAATTGACAAATTTGTCTTACGGAAAAATGATTCTGATTCACTTGGTATAATTTCTCAGGCTAAAGTGTATGCGGAAAGTCAAGCTGCCAAGTAGCAATGTACAGAGAAAACCCTGCTTGGCTATTAGAAAAATAAATAAAATGTGTGCATAGTATATTATGTATTCATTTTATTTTTTGTGTATTTATTCGTAGAAGAAAGAAGTACTGTAATCGAACAATGTACGTACAGCAATATGTTTTCTCAGTATGCCCCTTTATAAGCATGTATTTTTTAAAAAAAGAGTAAAGGTCTACCTCCACTAAGCGGAAACCTGACTTTAACGGAAATTTTTGCAAGTCCCGCTCGATTCCGCTAAAGACAGGTTTCACTGTACTTGGAATACATGGTTGCGAGGTGAGCGAAATATCCTGGAAGAGTCAGGTAATTAGAAATTTCTAGAAAAGTTACAGAATTCTCAGGATTTCTGCTACTAACAGGCACGTAGCCAGGATTTCGTGAAGGGGGGGGAGGCGTTACATGAAATTCTGAAGGCTCAGGAGCTTGATCGATGTAAACTACTTTACTGTCAACATATATTGGTTTGTTAGGACAATAAAATGAGAATATGTTGGTATGTACTTTAATAACAAACTATGAAGAAATCTCGAATAATAAAAGAATAAACAAAGTGTAAAAAATCGAGATTTTTCGAGTTTTGCATTTTCCTTTTAGTTTTTTTCAGTATAACTTCATTCGTTTTAGAGAGATCTACTTAGGACTTGTCAAGTATATACCTCACATAGATACCTAATTTTTAGACCAATTGGACCAACTCACAATCAGTGTTTCGAACTAGAGAAATTAAAATTTTCCTATTTTCCGGTCAAAAATTCGAAAATTTTCGAAATTTATATTTTAAAATTTGTACCTACACCTACGAAAGCAAGTCAACTTACACCAGTCGAACATCAGTCTTTACTGAACAAAAGCAAGTACAGATCGCAACAATTGGGTAGTTAGGAGGCGTACGAAAAATTCGAATTTAGGTTCTAAATCTTGATTTTTTACTTTTCTCTTTACCATAATCTATTTTTTTTTTTTAAATTACAAGCTTCGTTTCTTAGATATCTACATGATACTTGTAAGATATGTTAGTGGTGTATGAAGTTTATTTTAAGATAGTTGCGTCTGTCTAGTAACAGTGTTTCCAGGCACAGAAAATTTTGATTCTCTATTACAGGAAGTACAGTTGAGGTTTACAGTAGATCTTGTTCTTTAAGCGGAAAGATAATTGTGATTTTTTAGATCTTTTTTAATGACATGCTTAGTTTATAAGATATCATCGTGATACTTCTAGGATATATTAGGGGGTACCAACGTTTAAGATAGTTTGCGTCTGTCTGGTAGCAGTGTTTCCAGCCACGGAAAATTTAAATTCCCGAATACTCGAGTTTCACAAAAGTGTTTTATTCCTGGCGAAAACCGGAGAGACAGTGAAGGACAAAAAGTAATCGAAAGAATAGAAGTGTCATTGACCTTTTAGCAGAGGAGGCCAAATGTAATCATAACAGTTACAATAGCTTCTTTGTTGTCGAGAAAATCAGCAAAGTTGGGACACCTGTGGATGAAATTAGACTCCAAGCCTTCAATACACTCACTTAACATATTGATAGTAATGATGGATATCTGGTTACTCTGACAAGCAATTGAAGAAAAGGCTTATTTATTACTATGGAGAGGGATTGGTTGTAAGTTCATATTTAAAAAGTAATATTCCCATTTAGAGACTATACCAATAAGTTGTTGCATGAAGCACGGTAGCCATAGACAAAAGGATAATAAATCGGAAAAACTTCGAATCATGCCAAAAGCAGTAGAAATTATTAGAGAATACATCCGAATTCAACCGTACAATTGAACCGTACTATACACCTTTGGATGAACAAACAATAACTGGTGATGAACTGGTTCCTAAATCCCTGAAACTTTTGATTCGTGAAATAACAAAGAAGAGGAACAACGATGACAGTTCAGAGGCTAACTGTAAGCTTTCAGTGATAGCTCAGCTTATCATTTCAGGTTAGGCATGGATAACTTAAATCTCCCCTCAAATTATAGTTATGTGTTCTCAGCTTGCGTCACTACGCATCTAGACAACTTAGTCTTGGAATAAATGTCCCATACCAAGAGATAAGACGATACGAATATTCAAAAATAAATGCAAAGGAGTCAACAAAAAGTAAGTTCATTTATTCAATTCGCATTTGACACTGCAGATTTTAATACAAGGATATTTGACTATCACAATACGTTTCATAGTATGGGAGGAATAAAAATATGCACACCTCCAGAAGTAGTTGAAAGAACTACAATTTTCAGAGTCACTGAAGTTCCCAAATCTGATCATGTTGCTAGTCTTTGTAAAGAAACAAAGTCTACAAAATGCTAGCTGAGTTAATATGGGAATCAATAGTTCGATAATGAAGGATGTATTATCAGGAATATATGTAAACCCTGATGTTAAGAACCTAGAGTTTCTAGACAATATATGGTTATGCACTCGTTTCTTAATTGTCTCCAACCCCTCTATGGAGTGGTTTTATGCATATCTTGAGAGCAAAGTCTCTACAATTCACTGGATAAGGCACGTTTCATTGAAAAACTTACTCCATTGTTGCTGTCTCAGAACATTAACATTTTGCAAACGGAAGGAGATGCTGATGAAGGATTGTGTCGACAACTATTGATATGTGTGCTACACAGCTTGGTAACTATGATAGGACGCTCAAAACCAGAAAATCGCCTGTACTTCATAAAACCAAAATCTACCACGAGGGAAATTAAGTGTTACGATTTAGGATGATTAGTAAGAAAATGGAGCCTCTTTCTGCTTTGATACCTGCATTACACTCATTAACAGGCTGTGACTCAGCATCAGTTCTTTTCAAGAAGGGCAAAATGTCTGCTCTCAAACTGATTGAAGCATATAACGAATTAGCTTATTCTCTAACTCTTTTTAATAGTAAAAATCAATACGTTGGACTTATAATGGCTACAGAAGAAAAAATCTTGGTGAGACTGTACGGTGGTAAGGAAGGCGAGGGTCTTGATTCCCTTTGATACAGATATACAAAAACACTCTTCGGTGACTGTCGTTCTTCTTCACCTTTGATCTTGCACACCTACCTCCAAAGTCTGCAACCGCTAAACAACATTTACTAAGAGCATACCTTCAAATCCTGTTTTGCTTTGGAAATAAGCTCGAACCCACAGAATGGGGTTGATATGTGAAAAATGAAAAATTGGTTTCAGTATTACGGTAACAACTTTCCCAGCGGTGCCTGATGAGTTCTTGAATCAAATTAGTTGTCAATGTAAAATATCTCTTCGTAGTGATTGTTCCAGAAGATGTGAATGTCGAAGAAATGGACTGTCCTGTTCTAAATTTTGCAAAAACTACAGTGGAATGACCTGCATTAATGCTCAAAAAGTTATTTCTTATGAACCAGATGAAGTTGTCGACGATGTCTTATAAACTACACTTGTAGCTCCTTGCAATTATGAACTATTATGTTAAAACATTTCTAATACATCCTACGTTATTGTAAATACATCTATTCACAATAAGTATATGAAATTATCTAAAAATTTAAAAGAACTTGAAATTACAATTTATTATTTACAATTTTGGAATGGTATTTATATTTACGAACGAAAATAAAAGATTTTTCCTCGATAAAAATTTCTTCTGAAAATTTATCTTAATCTAATAATTAACATAAAATATCCCATTTTACTTTGCGTAATTAGGCATTTAGAAGATGAAAATCCATGTGTACTATATTTGTTTAAGTTATAGGAACAAATGTGAGAGAGGGAAATTATAGAGAGAAAAGTGGGATATTTTCTGAATTTTCCTAGGGGGCAGGGTGGCTCAGTGGTAGAGCGTTCAGCTCCGGTGCTTGGGGTCCATGGTTCGATCCCAGCTCGCGCCGTATGGACTTTGTGGTGGACAAACACTGTGCTCGTCGGTTTTCTCGGGGTTCTCCCGTTTCCTCCCACTTTCTTCATTCCACCATTTCATTCATTTCTCATAATCACCGTCTCTTTTAGCCTAACCGGCATAAAAGTGGGACGTAAAACTCAAAGATTTCTTTTCATTTTTTTCCTGAATTTTCCTCCTGTAATAGAGAATCAAAATTTTCTGTGCCTGGAAACACTGCTACTAGACAGACGTAACCATCTAAAAGTAAATTTTGGTACACCACTTATATATCTTACAAGTATCATGTAGATACCTAAGAAACGAAGCTTGTAATTTAAAAAAAAATAATTATGGTAAAGAGAAAAGTACAAAAAAAAATATTTAGAATATAAATTCGAATTTTTCGTACGCCCCCTGACTACCCAATTGTAACGATCTGTACTTACTTTTGTTAGTAAGGACTGATGTTCGACTGGCGTAAGTTGATTGGCATTCGTACGAACATAAATTTCGAAAATTTCATGAGATCTTTATTTATTGTTAGAACGTAGACTTTAAAATTAAGAAGAAAAACGAAAAAAACGTTTATAAGATGAAAGTCCATGTATTTTTGTTCAAATGTACGAAAATGTTCAAATGTATAGAAACATATGTACGAGAGTAACGACTTATTGTGCTACCATCTTTAGACGCCATTTTGAAAGTAAATCCGGCGTGAGTCGATGGGAACTTTTAGTATGTTTTAAGGTTTAGTTTGAAATACCGATACTGAGAAATTCAGCTTTCATTTAATTAGTCCGATACGACCCCTACATTTTGCTTATCTTTCTTTTAGTAGTCTACCGGACACCGGACAAGGTCAAAAACCAAACTGTCCGGTAAAGTACCGGACTGTTGGCAACTCTAGTTATATGTAGTCAGGGGTGTAACCAAGGGGTGGCCCAGCGGGGCCAGGCCCCCCAAATGATTTCCTGCCCCCTTCAAATGACCAGCTTTTAAAACATTATAGTAAAATTATCTCGCTTCATTAATTTAAAAGTAACAAAGTTTACTGACAATTAATAATTTACCGTAAAATAGTATGGAAAAATATTGTTCTTCCATACCGATCGCAAAATAGGATACTTTTTTGTGACAGCAGATTACACAATTTACTGTCATTTATATTTGACAGTTTGAAGACAAACGTTTTAACAAGGTACTACAAATACAACTATAAAACAAAGGTACTAAACTGATTTGTAAGTACAGTATATTTTTATATGCTTTAACAAGTATTTTGAAAGACATAGAGGATGGAAAATTTGGTGAGAAACAATGTTCTTATTCAGTTTGGATTTCATTCGCTCTCTCTTTTATTTCTACTCAGTATAATAAAATAATTGTTTTTTTTATTTTTTTAGTCACGAATAATAAATAAATATTTTTGTCAGGAAACCGTAAAGAAATTAAGTGAAATTTCAAAGAAAATCAATCTTGTGTAGATAGATTCTGTATACAAGATCTCAAATTTAAATACAAAGGTAACCAAGAAAAGTATTGTTGCTTTTTCACCCACCACCTTCGAACATCGATATGTCACCTAACCTGGAAGATCGAAAATAGTCCCATCAGCAACGACGACCTTCTCCTAACATTCTGAAAGGCCATGGATTCCATCGCGGTAGAACATGGTGGGCCGTGAAACGAAGAAGGTATCAGGTGCATTTTGCACTTTTACTAGGGATTTGAACTGGCGTCCTCTAAGGCGATTGTCCAAAGAATGGAACAGGTCATAATCGGACGGTGCAATACCAGGGGAATATAGTGGTTGCAATATTGTTTCCCATCCAAGGCGTAGAATGGTGTCCTGAGCCATTCTAGCCACGTAAACGAGGACCCGTTTGAAATTCAGAAGTGATGGTTCCAGAGTTTTGAGTTTTTCTTGAACACAGCTCAACTGCTGATACTACACAGTTGCATTGATACTCTGACCAGCTGGTAGAAGTTCCCGATGCACGATGCTCCAAATATACAGAAGGACCTTCTTCTGGTGCAGTGCTGGTTTCGGCTGTTTTGAAATCGGTTCATGGGATGCTGACCAATGATGATGGCGCCGTGGAGCTTCGTATAGGACCTACTTTTTATCACATGTTAACGCCCTGTCCAGAAATGGCTCCGAAACAGTAAATAAACACAGGCGACTGCCGCGTTGCTTTCTGCTCCGGAGTCAAAATATGTGAGACCCGTCGACCCAACTTGTAGTGCTTCACAAGTTGATGGATGTGCTGCCGAATGGTTTCTCCACACACTGAATTGTACTTCCAGTTCCTCTTTGTGCATATGTTGGTCTTCCGGCACGTGGTGTTTTCGAGTGTTTCATCATCGTCCTTAAACTTGTTAAACCATCGCTGCACAGTCCGCGTCGTCACGACACCCTCACCAAAGGCCTGGCATATATTCTGTCCCGCTGCAGCGGCGTTTGACCTCCATTTGAACTCGTTCAGCATACATGCGCTTATGACGCTCTGTGGATGTCCCATGTTCCCTCTGTCTTTACCCAAATTCACGGTATATCTGAATTGCCACAACTAGTAGTATGTTGGATATACCCACACCAACAACTGACCTTCGCCTTATTTCCATTCGCATTCAACTCATGGTGTGAGGACCAATTGAACACAGACCTCCACGAAAAGTGACAGAACTTTCTTGGTTACCTTTATAGTTATGCACAAAAGTGGATCCCGTTTGGTCCCGAGCAGTAGTTCTTGTTTAAGCATAATAAAATCTACCTTGAATGTAATTTATGGAGAAAAAAATAATAATAATAATAATAATAATAATAATAATAATAATAATAATAATAATAATAAGCTAAAATAGTGTGTTTAGTTTCCCAGAAGGAAACCAAAATTTTCCTTTTTTTCAGGCCTCAGAAACACTAGCAGCAACACATTTTTGGACCCCTCCTACATAAACCTGCTGGCTACACCCCTGTATGTAGTGCAAATTCATTGTGAGAAATCAAGAAAAATCTACTTATCTAGTTAGACTTGAAGGAGAAATCATTAAGATTCCAAATCATTCCAAAGAAAACAGAAAAATAACTACATGAATCAATTCGCTAACTTAGAAATATTGCGTTCCTTGTAACGACAACGTGCTCGAAATTTCTTCATAGTTTGTTATTAAAATACTTGCCAACATATCCTCATTTTATTGTCCTAACAAACCGATATATGTTGATAGTAAAGTAGTTTAGATTGATCGAGCTCCTGGGCCTTCAGAATTTCATGTCATCCCCCCTCCCCCCGTTACGAAATCCTGACTAAACGAACCAATATATGTTCCAGTAAAATAGTTTAGAGTGATCGAGCCCCTTTTGTGATGAGCACAGTATTTCATGTCACGGATCCCCCCCCCCCTTCACGAAATCCTGGCTACGTGCCTGCGTCCACGAAAGTGTTTCTTTCGGATCCAAACAAATGGTAGTCGGAAGCGGCTAAATCTGGACTATACGGAAGGTCAAGAATTTCCCAATTGAAAACGGTGTAGGGTCCGTTGGGCTTTATGTTGCCGGCCGTTATCGTACAGTAACAACACCCTTCTCTAGTACCCCTTTTCTTTTTTGATGTATTGCTGCTTGGTTCCATGGTTTGGCAGTACTCCTCCGCAGTAATGCTCGTAGTCTTTTCTAGAAATTCAACATGAATAACACCCTGACGGTCCCAAAACACAGTAGCTCTTGTTTTCTCGGCAGATGTTGTGGCTTGATTTTCTTGCCCGGATATTATAATAGAAGTTTTAATATCATGCTCTGGCGTTTTTATTCAGGTCCCCATAGAGGTATTGGGGTTTCATCGCCCGTTGTGATGCAATGAAGGAATGAATTTCGTCGTTAACTTATCATGTGGGGTGGCTCAGGAAAATACCCATTCGAAGATGTTTTGGTCCTCACTCAGAGTTTTGGCACCCAGCGCGCACACACTTTCTTGAAGCCAAGTTGGTCATGGACCAAAACTGAACGATATGAGACTTCTTACTGAACGATAGGAGATTCGCAATACCTCTACAATGTCATACAACCTCACTCTTCTATCCTCACAAATCATCAAATCAACGTCACACACATTCCTGTCAGTGATAAACGTTGCTGATCTGCCACTTCTGTCATCATTTGTTGCACTCCTAACTCTGCTAATGCGATACACCACACATACATTTGTTTCTGCGACATAACACTCTCTCTATAGACCTCCAACAATTCTCGATGAATGTCAGATGGTTTCTGTCCTTTAGCCCATAAAAAGTGAATAACACAGCGCACCTCCTCCTCGGAGTAATGTTCGAGTCGGTGCACCATCTTTAAGTTGTTCTACGTACTAGACGGGTTAACATAGAAAACTGCAATTACCACCAAACTTCCCTCACCTTGATATCTGCAACATACAAAAAAATAATTAGCTTCTCAAAAAGCTCTGAGTTTTAGAAACAAATTCTCCTTATGTTTTGATACATTTTGTACATTATGCATAGTTTACCTAAGAGTTCTCCAGCAAAGTTAATCAAATATTTCGCAAACATTGGATTCACGGAGTTAGCACACCATGTTTTTACTTTTTATCTTTCTGTTTATCCCACTTTCTCAGAGTGTACCCCTGTCTCTTGGCTTGGCTTATGTATACCCAATGTTGAAAATGGGCAATTTCCAAAATTTAAGGGGTGGGCCAAGGTACCCCTCCCAAATTTTTCAAGGGGTGTATTAATATACCCATATGTTATGAAAGGGAATGGACCCCTGTATACGCCCATATAACCATGTAAGGTAATAACACCTCATCAAAGGGGATAAATTAGGTCAAAAACCCTCGAAATTTGAATTTTTGGCAATTTTTTTACACATGAAAGGGAACGACATAGACCCCCAATACTGATAGAGGTACATACTATCGTCCTAGGCTACCACACCCAATTTTTAGATTTGGCAATTTCCAAAATTTAAGGGGTGGGCCAAGGTACCCCTCCCAAATTTTTAAAGGGGTACACCAATATACCTATGTCTTATGAAAGGGAATGGACCCCTGTATACGCCCATATAACTATATAAGGTAATAGGACCTCATCCAAGGAGATAAATTAGGCCGAAAACCAAACACGTGGTATAACGTATTGCTTACGTTTATATTTTTGGCAATTTTGTACCCCTAAAAGGGGGACGAGGTGGACCACCCAAATTTATCATGATACATATTAGGGTCCTGTACTATAATACCCAATGTTTAAATTGGGCAATTTCCAAAATTTAAGGGGTGGGCTAAGGTACCCCTCCCAAATTTTTCAAGGGGTGCATTAATATACCCATATGTTATGAAAGCTAATGGACCCCTGTATACGCCCATATAACCATATAGGGTAAAAAACACCTCATCGAAGGGGATAAATTAGGTCAAAAACCTCCGAAAATTCAATTTTTGGCAATTTTTTACCCATAAAAGGGAACGACATAGACCCTCAATACTGATAGAGGTACATACTGTGGTCCTAGGCTACCATACCAAATTTTTAGATTTGGCAATTTCCAAAATTTAAGGGGGGTGGTCCTAGGTACCCCTGCCAAAATTTAGGGGGTGGGCCATGGTACCCCTGCCAAATTTTAGAGGGGGTGGTCCTAGGTACCCCTAGGTCATTGACCCCGGGCCAAGGTCATTGACCTTTGACCTATGACGTCACAAAAATTTTGCTGAGTCAGTTCGCCATACGGGGGGGCCTACTACTCTGGGGTCCGATGATTATGTTTAAATAATGCATCTTTGTCTTCAATTTTTTTCTGAATCATAGGATATTTCTTTTTATGTTGTTTCGAGCTCATTTTTTGCTTTCAGTCTCTATACCATTGATAAAATAGCATAAACCAATAAAATATCATTTTTGAAAAAAATGGACACCTTACATTTTTACCTCTGAGCTACTGAGATTATATAGGCATCAGTAGTGAACTATATTTATTTATTTATTTATTTATTTATTTCTTCAGAACAGTTTAACTGCTAATTCAGGAACGTCAGAGCCTTGTCTATGACAAGCCTGGATTCAACTTGATATGTCTTTTGTTGAGATACCAGAGACTGTCGCTACTGGTAAGGTAATAATAAATACAACTTTCCTATAGAATGTTGTTGACAGTAGCAGTTATTGGCAGCAGGTCATTTTGTTATTATATTACAATTAGGATGTTTTGTTTGTGGCTATGATTGATATTTACAAACCTTGTTCCATTACCAAACATAATGACTTGTTGGTGACATAATAACAGCGAGGAAGTAACATCTGGTGAGAAAATGCTCGAAGAAATGTGTTTTGTACATTTTTGGAAAATAGGGATAGCAAGACGATTTGGCTCGAAGAGAATGACAATGATGCTGAGTATAAAGGAAAAACTTCTGAAGAAGTAGCTACTAGAATACCATACACCTAGAAAGATGCCGCTTATGCAAAAGAAAAATTGAGGATTTGACCTATGATTAGCAGGTTAAATATCCTCGACTCTCCAAATATTGGAACCATGGCCCTTTTCCATGGAAGTTACTACAATTTAATGCCTCCAGTACCTATAAGAGGAGGAAAATTTATTCTGAGACTTGAGTGTCTGTTGGTAGAGGATGAAATTCAGCCACAAACTAAAGCAAGTAAACCTTCAGTGCGATTGGTCCAAAAGTCCCGAGGACTTCTGGAATAAGCCAAGCCAAGAGACAGGGGTACACTCTGAGAAAGTGGGATAAACAGAAAGATAAAAAGTAAAAACATGGTGTGCTAACTCCGTGAATCCAATGTTTGCGAAATATTTGATTAACTTTGCTGGAGAACTCTTAGGTAAACTATGCATAATGTACAAAATGTATCAAAACATAAGGAGAATTTGTTTCTAAAACTCAGAGCTTTTTGAGAAGCTAATTATTTTTTTGTATGTTGCAGATATCAAGGTGAGGGAAGTTTGGTGGTAATTGCAGTTTTCTATGTTAACCCGTCTAGTACGTAGAACAACTTAAAGATGGTGCACCGACTCGAACATTACTCCGAGGAGGAGGTGCGCTGTGTTATTCACTTTTTATGGGCTAAAGGACAGAAACCATCTGACATTCATCGAGAATTGTTGGAGGTCTATAGAGAGAGTGTTATGTCGCAGAAACAAATGTATGTGTGGTGTATCGCATTAGCAGAGTTAGGAGTGCAACAAATGATGACAGAAGTGGCAGATCAGCAACGTTTATCACTGACAGGAATGTGTGTGACGTTGATTTGATGATTTGTGAGGATAGAAGAGTGAGGTTGTATGACATTGTAGAGGTATTGCGAATCTCCTATCGTTCAGTAAGAAGTCTCATATCGTTCAGTTTTGGTCCATGACCAACTTGGCTTCAAGAAAGTGTGTGCGCGCTGGGTGCCAAAACTCTGAGTGAGGACCAAAACATCTTCGAATGGGTATTTTCCTGAGCCACCCCACATGATAAGTTAACGACGAAATTCATTCCTTCATTGCATCACAACGGGCGATGAAACCCCAATACCTCTATGGGGACCTGAATAAAAACGCCAGAGCATGATATTAAAACTTCTATTATAATATCCGGGCAAGAAAATCAAGCCACAACATCTGCCGAGAAAACAAGAGCTACTGTGTTTTGGGACCGTCAGGGTGTTATTCATGTTGAATTTCTAGAAAAGACTACGAGCATTACTGCGGAGGAGTACTGCCAAACCATGGAACCAAGCAGCAATACATCAAAAAAGAAAAGGGGTACTAGAGAAGGGTGTTGTTACTGTACGATAACGGCCGGCAACATAAAGCCCAACGGACCCTACACCGTTTTCAATTGGGAAATTCTTGACCTTCCGTATAGTCCAGATTTAGCCGCTTCCGACTACCATTTGTTTGGATCCGAAAGAAACACTTTCGTGGACGCAGGCACGTAGCCAGGATTTCGTGAAGGGGGGGGGATCCGTGACATGAAATACTGTGCTCATCACAAAAGGGGCTCGATCACTCTAAACTATTTTACTGGAACATATATTGGTTCGTTTAGCCAGGATTTCGTAACGGGGGGAGGGGGGATGACATGAAATTCTGAAGGCCCAGGAGCTCGATCAATCTAAACTACTTTACTATCAACATATATCGGTTTGTTAGGACAATAAAATGAGGATATGTTGGCAAGTATTTTAATAACAAACTATGAAGAAATTTCGAGCAAAATAATAAAAAAAAGTATTGAAAAAGATTTTACAATATTTACGTCCTTCTCCTGTTTATTCAAATATAACAATTTTTCTTTCGTTATGACCTCAATTATAATAAAAAGTACATACTGAATACTGTCTTGTAAACTATCTTCTAATATAAATAAAATAAAGTGTTTGTGTGTTTGTCTGTCTGTCTGTCTGTGTGCGGCCTGGGGACCAGACGAGTGGACCGAGAGTTACCAAATTTGGGTCAGGGGTGCCTTGGTCCAGGCCCCAGATCAAGACGAAGCGTTTTTTTTTTTCAAATTTCGAAACAGTGGGGTCTCAGGGGGGCGTTTACCGGAACCGGCTTGGGAACCAGACAAATTGACGGAGAGTTACCAAATTTTAGTCACGAATACCTTGGTCCAGGCTCCAGACCAGAGTTAAACGTTTTTGTCGAAATTCGAGCCAGGGGGTCTCAGGAAAGCGTTTACCGGGACATGTAAAAGTAGTAGAAAATGACCGATATTTATTTATTTAAAAATCACCAGATACAGCTCAGAGGCCATTTTACATTGAATATCCAACAACATTAACAATGGAAAGGATTTGGGAAGGTATCGGCCAGGGCCTGTTTAGTATGTGCCATCCCGGCATTTGCCTGGTAGAACTGAGGGAAACCCTGAAAAACCTCAGTCAGGATGGTAGGCAGCGGGATTCGAAGCCACGACCTCCCGAATGCGAAGCCAACGCTCTACCACTTGAGCTATTAGTGTCGAATTCATATTTTCGCGGTCGCTGAAATTAATGGTGAAACTCCAGTCGCATTAACTTCCAAATTCACGCTATTCGGCTCCAGGCCGGGAGTCACCGGAGGGGGATGAGATACCAAGACATATAAAAGTAATCCAAAATGACCGATATTAGTGTCAAATCCATAGTTTTCGCGGTCGCTGAAATCAATAGTGACACTTCCATTAGTGATGACTTGCAAGTATGCGGGCCGGGAGGCAGCGGGCGGTGGATACCGAGACATGTAAAAAAGAAAAATAGCACAAAATGACCGATATTAGTATCAAATCCGTAGTTTTCGCGGTCGCTGAGATCAATGGTGATACTCCCACAGGCATTGACTTCCAAATACAGCCCCTGTGCGAAGCATGTGTATATTTAACTAGTTGTACTGTACAATATATGCATTCCTTTCTCTGCTGAATCAAATGCTAACAGAGCTTTCTTTCAACATATTTTTTTTGTTTTTATTATTCCGTCAACTACTGTCGGTTCCAAATGACAGGTTAAAGGGGCAACAGTAAATTGTCCTTGAAATAACATGTTTGATACTGCAAGGATGCGATGACGAAAAGTTATGATTAAAAATGTCCACGCTGTTACACAACGGCACTTATGCTTTCGAAAGCTTGAAACCTCCCTGACTACTTTTTAGTAGTAGCAGGAATTCTGAGAATTCCATAACTTTTCTTGAAATTTTAAATTCCCTGACTCTTCCAGAATACCTCGCTTACCTCGCCACCATATTGCAAGTAATACAAATCTCCTCATAAGAAAGAGTAAGCAAAAGCTTCCTGTAGTTTTCTTTTTAATTTTTAACGCTGATCCTTCTTTTTGTCATTTCATTTTCTTTTATCCTTACTTAATTTTTTTCATTTCTGGTCTCGAAGGGGGGTCCGGACCCCCCCTTTGGCTACGTGCCTGGTGGACGGCGTTTCGATATACTGGAAGAGGTACAACAAGTACGGTTACCTATGGTTAGGGAACATGGAGCAACATTTCTTTGCAAAGGGTATGAATGATTTGGTGTCATGTTGGAATGCATATTTGGATCGCATTGGTTCCTATGTCAAATGATAGTGTGATGCCTTGTATCCCATGATACAGTTTCAATATTTATCTCTGCACGTTTTTCAGCAAGCGAACATTCACCTTCGTTTTTGATACAGCTTTGTATGCTAATTCTGATGGATGGAAGAGATGTAACGTTTCATCGTTACAAGAACTTGTTAACGTCGTAGTTATTGCTAATAATCTTGCACTATGTTACAGTATTAATTTTGAAGTTAATTGTTCATCTAATTTATTTAAAACATATTTGGTTTTGATCGGAATTGTTCATCTAAGCAATTTAAATAACCTTTATTTTAATCTTTGCTAAATTTAATTTCAGTTTTGAGCAAAAATTTGATAATACTAAGAGACTGAAAGATAAAAGAAAAGAAAATTTTTTATTTCTTTTTCTTCTTCGTGATATAACAAAATAAAGTATATTAAAAGCAAGGATCTTATAAAATAGAGGATCTGTCCATATATATCTTCATCGTATGAAATAATGAAGCCAAAAAACAACCGGGCATCGGCACGTCTGATTGGCTACTCTCGTTTCCGCCATCGTCTGATTGGCTACTTTCGTTTCCGCCATGTTTGTTGGTTCAAAACATTGCGATCCTATTGGTGGAGTGGGTAGAATAGGGGTGGCGAAACTGTGACGTATGGCTTCAAGATTTTGTTGTAAGGGCAGATCCCCTATTTTATAAGATCCTTGATTAAAAGTGTGATATTTATCTTTGACAAACCAAATATTTTCTTATTACATGTTATAACTGTTTTGGTTGCAGATCACATAGCCTAACGGTTTTGGTTGCCAAACCGTAAAACCTGTTGATGTAGAGCAGGGATACAAATAAGCAACAAAATTTTACTAGCCCAAGATAAAAGTTACTAGCCCACATCCCACAATAGAAATCATTTACTTACCTTTGAAATAAATAATAGTGATATTAAAAAATCGCCCACACCGATGAACCACTCGTCTTGGACGAGTGGTTATTTGCATACCTGATTTAGAGTGTGGAAGTGTCCATAGTGTATCAGGGTTGAAAAAAACACGTTTTTAAGAAAACAAAACAAAAAAAACACGTTTTTAATGTTTAAAACATGTTTTTTTTGTTTAAAACGTTTTTAACGTTTAAAACAAAGTACTTTGTTTTAAACAAACAAAAAATACACATTTAAAATGTTTATTTAGTTTAAAACAGTAATCTAAATAGGTATATATATTACAATTTTACACTCTCACAGGTATTGCTTGTCATCTATATTCAACTGCTAGATCAAATTTCGTCCCTAATCTCGATCCGTCCAAATGTTCAATTCCGGAGAAAGAAATCGGTATTTTCCCGATCTCCGTTCACGGAATATGTAGTTCAGTTTCTGTGTGTTACGTTCTACTGAACGTCTGCATTCTTAATCTTTAAACGCCCATTGATGCAACTGCTGTGTCAGGCTTTAAACCTCAATGGCTTAGTCCCTAATTAAGGCAGGAAGATTGTTTTGGTACCAATTTATTTCTGAAGGATGCAGCTTTCCGCCTGTGTGCATTTTATGTATGTGGGCGTACCTGTATAGAGGAAGAGGGGGGTCAAATTTAGCTAATTTACATTTATTTTCAGGATGGCTCGATATAAGATAAAATATATTTCACTGAAGTGGTTCAGAAGCATAATTCTTGTTCGTATACATGATGTGTGCAGCCAAAATGATTTGCATATGGACGTGGTACTATGGTGGGGGAGGGGAGAGAATGTCTAATTCAATGAATGTTTTTCTGCGCATATATTTTTTTTTAAATATTTCCTACATAAAACGAATTCATTATGTAATGGGTACCATTTCTTATAGGGCTATTATTGTCACAAGTATGTAGAGATGCAAGGGCTCGAAAAAAAAACGGCTTTATTGAAAAAAACTCGGTTTTTTCTGCTTTGCTTTTTTGCTTGGGAAATTTTCGGCTTTTTTGAAAATTTTGCTCTAAACTGATAAAGCAGGCTTTGTTTCGTTTCTCTACAAGAAAAAAAATATTTAATTAGTGGTTGATGCAGATAATAATATGAAACCTCGAAAATAAACTATGAATTTCAAAGAGATTTTTTAAAGTTCTTAACATATTTATATTATGAATTCCAAAGGATTAACGCACAGCGTACGGTTTCCTAGGCTGTAGAATATATAACCATCAATACGGTTTACCCAGTCCTGAAGGTTTCTAAATTTTTAACAGGAAAATCCAACATATCGTTACGATTAAACAAAAAAAAAAAAAAAAAAAAAAAAACTATGGAATACATTTAAAAAGAACTGTTCTATCAGACCTTGTTTCCATTTTGTACAATACACAATAACACACTGAGCAAGGCTATGTGATAATATGTTTAAAAAAAAAAACAGTATCACGTAACAGTTATTGTGTTGAAACTAGAGATGCAAAAAAGCCGGCTTTTTTGAATCGATGGTTTTTTTCACATAAAAAGCCGGCTTTTTTGGGAAAAAACGAGAATTTTGGAAATTTTGGCTTTTTTCAACTTCATGATTTTTCTATCTAAATAGCTTTCTTATAGTATATTTTATAGTTAGATAAAAATTCCATGACCTGAATGTGATATTTCGCTCTGAAATTCACCATCAAGATGGATGGAGCACATATTTTACGAATTAAAGCTAACATGAAGAATGTAGTATTTGAGGGTAATTTTAGAGGCTATTTAACTTTATTTTAACTTTTGAGTTATCGACATCTTTTTTCTTCTCTAGTTTGTCATCCGTGTTTCATTTCTAAGAGCTTTCAGTACTCTAGCTTCTAGCGCAAAAGTTAAACTTGCCCGTTTTTCTATTTATCCGTCAAAGCGTACGTTTTTCAATATATCCGTCAAACCGTACTTCCACATTTCTCTTATACTGTACCTGTGAAGTGATTTAGCAATAATTTTCCGGACACAACCTTGAATACCAATTTATACAAATAATCAGTAGCGGATTTAGAAAAGTACTTTAGGAGGTTTTTTTCTGATTGTTTCGTTTCCTAAAAAGTCCTAATTTTATTTGGGAAGTGCTTGAAGTTTATGAATACAGGCATAAATAATATTTCGTTTCGTTTATATGTTTAGCAATAATCTTCCGGATACAACTTTAAAAATCATTTTATACTGAGAATCAGTGGCGGATTTAGAAAAGTATTTTGGGAAGGGTTTCTTACTAATGTTTAGTTTTTTTTAAACATTCGTAATTTTTATTTGACGGGAGCTTAAAGTTTATGAGTAAAGGCATAAATAATAGATATCTCGTTTGTTGCAGACATTCCGTAACTTTGGGGAACAGGCTTCAGTCCGAAAGACCGCTCCCCTAACCTTCGCAAAACCGTCACTGCTGGTAATTAGTAATAATAACGATTTAAAAACAATAAAAAAGGAAGTCGCCCAACTCACAGTACACGCACTATTTCTACATTCACAGATGGAATGAAGAAAAGCTTTGTCAGAATGGTCGAATGCTGGTTGAATCCCGGATTTCCCGATAGAAGCGCAAAAGCTAATCACTCAGTCATGTTTGTTGTGCAGTTGTACTTAGCTTAACTTAAATATATTCCGTAGTCTTTTTTTTTTGGGGGGGGGGTCCGTAATGATATGTTGAATCCCTCTTGTTAAAAATTCAGAAAACTTGAGGATTGGGTAAACTGTGATGGTGGTTCTATAAAACAACTGTAGAATTTCAAGAATATACAGAACCAAAAGCTCTAGATGTGCAGCCTTTAAGTGTATCATATAAATCTAAGTATTTCTCTTATGTTTTATTTTAATTTTATTTTGTTTCAAAAAGAGGGTATGGACTATTTTGAAGTAAAAATACTACATACTATTTTGCTAGTTATTTGTGTATTCTTTAAAAAGAAGTGTTTACTTTTAGGGTTGACTGATTTACACAAACTTTTTTTTAAATAACTGGTTTAAACCACAAAAATAAAAAGAATGAAAAATGCGAATCGTGTGAACTTCATGGTAACGTTTCCAGATATCAAACCACCTGCAATAGTTTTATTTCCCTTTCACCTTTTAATCAAGGTGTCCCATGTTCAATTCTCGGTCGAACCACAATCCTTTTTTCATGCGTAACCCAAGTAGCGGTTCGGATGTCAGTTTAAGCGAAAGTCTTCTCCTTGATAACCTCGGTATTTCGTAAGGATGTTAAGCCTAAATATACGAAACAAACCAAATTGTATATTTCTACATGCCTAAATGCGTGTTGTTTTATAAAGAAGCCAATATTGCTTAAATATATTGATAGAAATTGGCAAAATTTATCGATTGCCTACGTAGCTTCCAACATTAGCTTGGATTGGACTTTCAATGATATCTACGTACCGGTACTAAATTTGTAATTTAATACCTCAGTTTTAGCGTACTGATTATGGTACGTTGACCTTTAAATTTTACATGCAAAGCAATAACAGGATTTTCCCGTTATTGTCTTACATTTCAAGTAATGACGGGATTTTCCCAGTGGCTAGGGCGGGAGATTCTCAACTTAAGAAATTTACTGACCGCACTTCTTTAAGCTTGTGGGAGTTCTTCCGGCATAACCCCGCTGTTGCATAATAACATCAAGGCGAAACAAACAGGCTATTTCTCTGAATATGTAATATAAATACATAAAGCAAAAAATCTGTCAAAAAAGCCTGGTTTAAACCAAAAAAGCCTGGTTTAAACATCCCCAAAAAAACGGGTTTTTGGCATATTCAAAAACAACCACGGTTCTTGCCAACTCTGCTTACTTTTGTATATAGGAGGTTAAAAAATTCTTATTATATACATTGGTTAATCCTGTGGAATTCATAATGTAAATATGTTGAAGAAAAATTGTTTGAAATATTTTTTCGAAATTCATAGTTTATTTTCGATGTTTTATATTATTATCAGCATCAACCACTAATTAAATGATTTTTTGTGTTATAGAGAAGCGATACAAAGTCTGTTTTATCAATTTAAAGCAGTATTTTGAAAAAAGCCCAAAATTTCCGAAGCAAAAAAGCAAAGCAGAAAAAACCGAGTTTTTTCCAAAAAAGCCGGTTTTTTTCCGAGCCCTTGCATCTCTAGTTGAAACTGTTACATGGTACTGTTTTTTTTTTTTTACATATTATCACATAGCCTTGCTCAGTGTGTTATTGTGTATTATTTAAAAAGAGTGGAAGAATCAATCACTGTTCCAATTCGCAAGAAAGACGACAAAATTGATTGTAATAATCATCGAGGCATTTCTCTTAACAGTCTATTAATAAGATTGACCTCATACGCAGATGAAATTATTGGAGATTATCAGTGTGGATTTAGTCGAAATCGACCAGATATTTATCATTCGACAAATACTCGAAAAGAAATGGGAATATATTACCCAGTACATCAACTGTTTATTGATTTTAGAAAGGCTTACAACTCGGTTAGGAGGGAAACATTGTACAACATTCTTACAGAATTTGGAATACCGAAAAAGTTAGATTTAATAAGTGTTTAACCTCCTCAGGCCTGAGGCTGTGATAGCAGGTAACAATTTACACGACTGTAAATTGCTCATTCATGATCGAAAAGTAAGAAAATGTGGTCATTTGGTGTATCAGCACTGTGGGTGCATCACACAGTAAGGTATCATATTTGATACCTTAGGTCTTAACCAAGCAAATACATGAATTCCTTGCCTCCAAGTAAGATGGGCAGTTGTGCATGTAAATGGTGAAAATAGTAAGAAACAATGTTATGGTTACACGTTTATACGGTTTTCGTAAGCATCATAGTACTGTCAGTGCGATGCTCGAGGTAACAGATGGGATATTAAACGCAGTTGATAACTCTCAAGTTGCAATCATAGTCCTCTTAGACCTAACGAAGGCCTTCGATCTAGTTAATCATAACCTGTTGTTGGCTAAACTAAGGTATTATAAATTTTCTGATACCGTCATAAACTGGATTGAAAGCTACTTACTAGGCAGAGAGCAACAAGTATATCTTAGGACAGCTCAAAATCCCTTATCTTCGTCACCCGTTATAAACAAAGGAGTACCTCAAGGATCAATCTTGGGTCCCCTTTTATTTTCTATTTACATTGCTGACCTCATAGATTCCATTAAATACTCTACTGTGCATTGCTACGCGGATGACACACAACTTTGCATCATGTCATCACCACAAAAAAATTGAACAAACTGTAGAACTTGTTAATAGAGATTTGACCTCTGTATCTGAATGGTGTACTGATAACGGTCTTGTAATCAACCCAAGTAAGTGTACATTTACGATTATAGGAACCTCACAACAGTTGAGTAAAATCAAGGCAGCGGATCTAAAAATAAAAATTATGGACACTTATATTTCTTACTCTACCCATGTGAAAAGCTTAGGACTCATATTGGATAAGGAACTAAACTATAATAATCATATATCTACTCAGTGTAATAAAGCTATTACTTTATTACGCCGACTTTACAAAGCCAAAGACTTTCTATCTCAGTCTATGAAATTATATCTCATACAAGTTCTTGTTTTACCGTTATTAGACTACTGTGACGCTGTACATGGACCATCTCTCTCTGTTTACAATTCTAAAACTATACAGAAAATACAGAACTCGTGCATTAGGTTTGCCTTTAACTTAAAGAAATCGGAACATATCCTACCAGTGCTAAATACAAATAACATTTTAACAATGGCGAGAAGAAGATACCTACGCTATAGTTGTCTGATATATAAAATCCTTAAAACTCAATCCCCACAATATTTATATTGTAAATTTACAAAGCGGTTACAAATTCACTCTCACGTTACGCGTAACAGTGAGAAATTCAATGTACAAAGACTTAAACTGAAGATAGTGCAAGGATCATTTTTTAGAGCAGGTCCGAGAGTATGGAATGCGATACAAAAAGCTCTCACGGAAATAAAGTCATTTAATTCATTTCGAAATTAATTAAAATCACATTTGATGAAATCCCAGCGACTGGCCTCTGGCACGTACAGTTTTATGTAACAACTTAGCTAAATCCAACAATATCGATACTTTTTATTGCATATGTCACTTGTTTATTTTCTGATTTATTCTTTTACTTCTATGTTTTCTTTTTAGTTTTTTTTTCTGTCCCTTTTGATGTGTAATGTTTAATATTGTATTCTTTTGACAAGGGTTAGGTGGTAGAGCAGCCATGGCTGAACCTCGCCCGCTTCAATAAAGACATTTTCATTTCATTCATTTCATTATACAATTTTAAAATTTCGATTACATTCTAAATAAATAAAATAAACAAGTTAAATATTACAATATGCATTTATTGTAATAGTATTCCAATAATAAATCCAGAAAACTAAGCAATTTTCTTGTTTCTAAAATGTTGCACTGAATATTATTAACTGTTGCCTTAGTTATAATTTCAAGTTGTCTTCGTATGTTGTTTTATATTTTGTGAAATACAGCAAAGCAATTTCTTCCACTGGTAAAACAGAGGTATATGTGACAAGATGAGCATCGTACAAATGTTAACCCCTTGCAATTTTCCATCCTGCATTTTGACCTACTAGCATGTGTTTCGGGATTATATTCTGACATATGTTCTGCATGGCGTATTCTTGCTTTCTGAGGAGGCACAGGAAGAATTTGCCTGTTTTCTTTTCCCTCTAACGTCTTTTTCACCACTGAAATCCTCTGTTGAACTTGCTTCAGCGGCAGAATCCGTATCAAATATCAGATATTATGCAATTGATAACTTGAACTCATAGTAACCAAAAATGTCTTTTTTTGACATTTGGTGGTGTTTAGCCTCTTCACGGTATTCAATCCACACTGCTGCTGCCACAAAATCGAAGTGAAGATACATCTTACAGTTCATTTTTGTCCTTGATTTGATGCGATACTTGGATATTACACGATCTAACATATCAACACTGTCCAGTTGTACTTTCTGATAATTGCTGGTCTTGGAACCTGCGCACACTCTTTCTTCTTTTTACACCAACGGCGACATTGATCTACAGGATTCACCCCAATATTTGAAGAAACAAAGAGCACAGATCGACTGTCGAACCAATTTACTATTACTGCTTTATCATCGTTTCGAACCACCTGATCGTAGCTGCCTCTACCCCGGATTTTAGTTGCAAGTCGGTCTTCAAATGTACATATTTTGGAATGCGAGATTTCATTATTGTTCCTGTTGCCAGAATATTTCTGTCAGATAACATGTCCAGTAAATGAGTGGATGATGTAAAGTATCGGTCGGTGGATAAATCTATGTTATATGATAAACTGTCTCACAATTTAAGAACAACACGTCCATCAACATCAAGTGTCTCCGGATTTTGTAAAATATTAGAAACAATATTGCTTTTTTCCCTCATACAATACAGATCAAAGGGCAAACCATTCCGTGAACAGACGACAAATACCTTTAGTCTAACTGGATTTGGCTTTCCTCTTATGTATTGTTTCATAGCTACATTTGCATGAAAAGGATCATTTAATCGTCAATCGAAATCTCTTTAAATCTTGTGTTTTCTTTACACGCATTCGCAATTTGGGACACCATTGGACGTATTTTCCATAACCTGTTCTCTTCACGTTAGTGAGGTGTAACTAAATCATCGTCCATAGCTTTGAGATTTTTTCTGAGCTGGACAAAACTGTCTCTGCTAATATTGTCGGACACAAGCGGTATCTTAGTTAATCTGTCCCAGAACATTCTGATGCTTGGTAGTCCGAATAGATTCATTGTAATAGAACAACCAATTAGAGTTTTGATCTCTTGTAGCGTTATATTGAGAGATTTCCCAAAATCCCGGACACCTCGCATGTCCAATACTTCGTTACATCTTCAAAAAAAGTAATCTCCGAAGTGTCTACTGAAATACTCAGTTGGATTCTGTAACTACATTTGTAACTATAAAACAGCCTCCTGTAACTACATTTGTATCGGTTGTTACCTAAGGTATCATATTCAATACCTTCGCTGTTCGTTACTATTATGATCTAATAACTTATATGACCTTTCATAAAAACACATGACATTTCTTGTAAGACAATAGAATGTAAATATTATTCAGTAATATCAACTACAAATAATGAAATAAGTGAAACGTACCACGAGAACTCTTCACATGTGTTCGTCCAGAGATTCCTGTCATTCTTATGCCACTTGCAGGATTCACAACCACACAAAACTAACAGAACAATTTACGATCACAGAGCGCACGCCGTATAGTTGGTGATACCACAGGCACAACTTTCTTCGTTGAGAACGTTTCAAAACACGACGCAAAATCCAAGGTATCACATATGATACTACAGGTCTGAGGAGGTTAAATGAATCCTAGAGTAAAGTCCGAGCAGAAAAGTGCGAGCTTCCATGTCGAGATTGGCCTGAAACAAGGATATGCATTATCGCCGTTATTATTCAGCTTTGTTCTGGAGTACGCTATAAGAAAAATCACAGATAGAAACCAGGACCTAGAGTTGAATGGTATTCACCAGGTTATGGTGTATGCTGATGATGTAAATCTAATAGGAGAACAATCGAAAGAAATACAGAGGCCTTATTAAACGCTTGCAGGGACAGAGTAAATGCAGAGAAATCTAAATACAAGGAAATTCACAAGGATCGTAATACGGCAAATTATGAATGCGTTAAAATATCAATTAATACTTTCGACACAGTGAATACTTTCAAATATCTTGAATCAGTATTACCAGACCAAAATCATACCCACAAATATATTAAATATCGACTGAAATCAGGAAATTCTTTTTATCATTCAATTCAAAATATTTTGTCGTCGCGAATTCTGTCAAGGAATTTAAAGCTTAAAATATATAAAATGATAATCATGCCTGTTATGCTTTATGGTTGTGAAACATGGTCGCTTACGCGTAGGGAAGAACGCAGACTGAAATTATTTGAGAACAAAATTCTGAGACGAATATTTGGACCCAAGAGGAACGGGAATGGGGAATGGAGGAAACTTCATAAGGAAGAACTACATAATTTATACGGTTTACCAAACATCGTTAGAGTCATCAAGTCTAGGAGGATCAGGTGGGCAGGTCATGTAGCCATAATGGAAGAAAGTAGGAACGCTTTCAAAGTTTTAACTGGAAATCCAATCGGGAAACGTCTATTAGGAAAACCTAGGCTCAGATGGGAGGACAATATTAAGATGGATCTAGCAGAAATAGGAATACAGAGTAGAAACTGGATTGAATTGGATAAGGACAGAAGTCAATGGAGAGCTTTTGTGGCCATAGAGAAAGAGAGAGAGAGAGAATACATTGAAGTTAAGCACAACTGCACAACAAACATGAGTGAGTGGTTAGCTTTCGAGCTTCTATCGTGAAGTCCGGAATTCAACCTCGCATTCGACCATTTTGACAAAAGTTTTTCTTAATTCCATCTGTGAATGTAGAGATAGTGCGTGTACTGTGAGTCCTGGCCGACTTCCTTTCTAATCGTTTTTTAAATCTTTGTTATTACTAATTACCAGCAGTGATGGATTTGCGAAGAGGGTTAGGGTGGGGATATCTTTCGGATTGAAGCCTCTACCCCGAAATTACGGAATTTCTAAAACAAACTAAATATTAGTTTAGCCTTTACTCATAAACTTCAAGCTGTCCTCAAATAAAAAAAAAATAGGAATTTTTAGAAAAAACTAAGCATTAATAAGAAAAGCCTCTCCCAAAATACTTTTCTAAATCCGCCACTGATTATCAGTATAAAATGGTCTTCAAAGTTGTATCTGGAAGATTATAGCTGAATATACAAATTTAACGAAATATTGGTTATGCCTGTACTCATAAACTCAAGCTCCTCTTAAATAAAAGTTAGAAATTTTTAGAAAAACCAAACATTATTCAGAAAAAAAACCCTCCCAAATATTTTTCTAAATGCGATACTGATTATTTCTATCAAACGATTTTCAAGGTTGTGTCCTGAAGATTACAATTAAATCATTGCACAGCTACAGTATAACGGAAATGTGGAAGTACGCTCTGACAGATATATTGAAAAACGCACGCTCTGATGGATATATTGAAAAACTTAAGTTTAATTATGTGCTAGAAGCTAGAGTACTAAGCTCTGAAAAGTGAAACACGGATGACTAAAACGAAATGATCTAGAGGAAAAAAAATGTCGATAATTCAGAAGTTAAAATAAAGTTAAATAGCTTCTAAAATTGCCCTCAAATACTACGTACTTTAAGTTTACTTTAATTCATAAACCATGTACTCCATCCATCATGATGGTGAATTCCAGAGTGAAATATGGCATTTAGGTCGTGGAATTTTATTTAACTTTAGAGTATACTATAAGAAAGCTATTTAAACAGAAATATCATAAAAATGAAAAAAGCCAAAATTTCCAAAATTCTCGTTTTTTCCCCCCAAAAAGCCGGCTTTTTGGCATCTCTACAAGTATGTGCCCTACACATTAGCATCATTTTGTCAGTGTAGGATGACTGCAAGGGTTGCCAGGGCTCCGCAAAGTTAATATTTTCATATTTTAAAATTATTTTTATGACTGTGTTTTTCCTACGAATACTGCGGGAATTTCACGAATGTTATCTCGCTGGAATCTATGGTCTCCGGCGAGAGCTCATGTCGTTCGGATTCCACGTTAATCAGTAGGTCCACGTCTCATATAGCCTCGCTGCTGAACGGGACGCTAAACTAAAATCAACTCAACTCAACTTTCCAACAGTGTATAAATCATGATTATGTGATAATTAGGGGCGTCACCAGAGCCCCAAACGTGAGAGTCTACAATTTTGTTAAATCCCTGGCGGGCGTCTAAAGGTTAACTGTGTTGTTATGATGCAGACACTAACCGTTGTTAGCTATTCATGTTGCAGATGGAGATGTATCTTGAAAACTGTTTAGTTAAAAATATGTCATTTGCTCCTTGTTAACTAGTCACTGTTCTTTATGACTTGTACTGCTTTTGCCAGAGTATTTCTTCTAGCTTATGACGTGAGAACTGTTCATTATTATGAAAATGATAGTGACCAAAAAATACTTAAGTTTTGAAGTTGTGAATTTGGATCTTAGAATAGTGTATAATGTCTTTAACCTCCGTTATTCTTGGAAATTAAGAAATGTTCAAATACTTCACTTGAATTTCTGTTGGTTTAGTTATACGCACATTGATGTGTAGAATTTCGTTCGATAATTGCTGTTATAATAAGAATGTAACTCTGCTTATAATTTACTCCATGCACAAGTCCTGCGGAGGATGGGTTGTTTGTTAGAAAATTAAATTTGCTTCTTCAATCTGATATTTTAGTTGCTTTTTTTAAACATGTCCAACCAGCATCGAAAAAAAAACACGTTTAAAACAATTTGTTTAATACGTTTAAAGCAAACTGAATAAAACAACAGCCCACGTTTTAAATATGTTTTAAACACTTGTTTTAAACATTTTGTTTTAAACATACCAACCCTGTAATGTATAACTAATTGCTTATCTCCGCGATCTCTAAAAGTACAAGATTATTCTAAAATAAGTATCGCTGTTCAGAGAACTCTGGAGACGCAACCACTTGACTGAATGCAACCGCAACCAAACTTGGTAGGGCCTGTATGAAGTTGACCCCCCAAACGTTTGGGCTACACGAGATCTTTATTGGGCCAGAAAGTACTTCATTTGGGCTGTTTGGGCTAGCAAGTTTTAGTGTTTAGGGTACTCTGGAAACAAAGCTACAGCTTCACAAAGTTTGACAGTCCAACTTCACGTTAGCTTCCCAAGTGTTCGTGCCAAACGAGATTTTTACTGGGCTGGATAGTACTTTGTTTGGCTGATTGGGTTAGCAAATTTTAGCATTTGGGGTATTATACGGTAGTTTCCTAAATATGGGCTATTAAACTTATTGAAAAGTGATTTTCTGCTTCTTTTGTCGGGGCCAACTTCACTAATATGATATTCCTGACAAATACTTTTATTGGAATTGACAGTACTTTGTATCGTCTAACAGTGTAGAAAAGTTCAAGATTTGGGCTGTATTTGAAATAGTTAGACCTTCACGAAGTTTGGGGGGCCAACTTCAAGCCCCTCAAAGTGACTGGGCCTGACGGAAATTTTATTGGGATAGTATTTCGTTTGGGGTAATTGAGAGAGCAAGTTCTAGTGTTTGGGCTATTATGGTTTCCGAGATTTGGGCTATTAAACTTTTTGAAAAGTGATTTTCCTGCTTCTTTTGTCGGGGCCAACTTCACTAATATGATATTTCTGACAAATACGTTTAATGGAATTGACAGTACTTTGTATCGACTAGCAGTTTAGGAATTTTCAAGATTTGAGCTATATTTCAAACAGAATTAGACCTTCATAAAGTTTTGAGGTACCAACTTCACATTAGCCCCCAAGTGATTGGGCCAGACGAGATTTTTATTGGGCTGGATAGTACTTCGTTTGAGCTGATTGGGTTAACAAATTTTAGCGTTTGGGCTATTATAGTTTCCTAAATATGGGCTATTAAACTTATTGAACAGTGATTTTCTGCTTCTTTTGTCGGGGCCAACTTCACTAATATGATATTCCTGACAAATACTTTTATTGGAATTGACAGTACTTTGTGTCGACTAACAGTGTACAAAAAGTTCAAGATTTGGGCTGTATTTGAAAAAGGGTTTGACCTTCATATATTTGGTTGCCGGAAATAATAGGTTTTAATCTGATAGGTGAGGATTTTTATCTTATAAACTGTTTGGACTATACTTGGGTGGAGCGCTAAATGGTGAAGAAAGATGCAATGTTGGCATCTTCCACACACTATGCCAGAGGTTTTGACACAGAATTACGTCATTATTCATCTCTACGATAGTACTAAATTTACATTTGGCAGAGGTTGGAAGTGGTCACCCATAACCATTAAAATGTAGGTCATATAATTACGACTCCCGTTTATTCACGACCGTACCAGCGGGCACCTTGATAGCCTTGGAGCAGGGACATCGCCCGGGTTGCCCCAGCCTAGTTGCGGCCATGGAGCGAGGACGCATATGCAAGACCAAAGCCAAGACTAAATGTGCAAGAATAACAAGACTGCCAAGACTCCAGCACAAGAAAAGACCCACTACGTTGATACTTTTATAAATAGACGAAAAATAAAGAAAAACTTTATACTTCAAATTCATAATTTTGTATTTCGTTTTTCCTCAGTTTCAGCCATAAGCGCAGCAAGGGGAAGCAGAGGGATTCAAGTACTTCCCTAGAAACATGAAAATATGCTCTTTTGAAATAAAAGAAATGAGAAAAAATATTGCTTTCTTGTTGCTTTCCCTATATATAATATAATGTGGATGAGTATTCGGCTTAAAAATTACAAGCAATTGTTTATAATAATAATAATAATAATAATAATAATAATAATAATAATAATAATAATAATAATAATAATAATAATATAACGGAGACTAGTTAGAAGACTGTATGCTCCTTGAGACTCCATTGGACTGGAGCTTTCTGCATCAAACACAGGTATATATTAGCCACATATTCACAAAAGTCTTAAATAAGAAAGGAAAGAATGAATGGTTATAAAAATTATTTGGACATAAGTCTTCAAGGTTTGACACAATTCAGCTGTGTAAGAAGTATATAAAATTTTCAGGTGTTTTATTCATAGGTTAGTTTATCGTACAATAACCAATTGCAATTGTAAAGCTAATGCTTTATACAGTTTATTAAGATAATAATTGTTTTCCAGTAAAATAAATTTAGGGGATTAAAGCTGATAACCACTTACACAAAATTAGCGCTGTCAAAAAAAAAATTGAGATTCACAAAATCCGGATTTAGAATTTCTACTGAAACCGAAATCCGGATTTCCGATAATGAAATGTCGAAAACCGAAATTAGAATTTCGGATAATGAAATGTCTAGAACCGAAAACGGATTTCGGATAATGAAATACTAAAATGTTGATATCTGGATATTGGGCAGCATTACACAAAATCTTATGAAAAAGATTTCCAAATTGAATTACATGAAGACGAAAAAGAGATCGTATATTTGGGTTTATAGTACTGGTTTCTTAATCAATCTCATAAATTAGTTGGCACAAGTATCATCTCCATTATAAATAACATTCAAACAACTAAAAGAAAAAGAAAAAAATAGTTCTAATTAGTAAAAGTATTTGTCAGAAATATCATATTAGTGAAGTTGGCCCCGGCAAAAGAAGCAGGAAAATCACTTATCAAAAAGTTTAATAGCCCATATTTCGGAAACTATAATTGCCCAAACGCTAAAAGTTGCTGACGCAATCAGCCCAAACGAAGTACTATCCAGCCCAACAAAAATCTCGTCTGGCACAACACTTGGGGGTTAACGTGAAGTTGGCCCCTCAAACTTTGTTTCCAGAGTAGCCCAAACATTAAAAGTTGTTAGCCCAAACAGCCCAAATGAAGTATTTTCTGGCCCAATAAAGATCTCGTGTAGCCCAAACTTTTTGGGGACCAACTTCACACAGGCCTTGGTAGGAGTATATTTGGAAACATACAAAAGCGATTGGTGTAGAAAAAACAATTAGTTCCAATTTCCGCCGCCAGAGGTAACTGTACAATGCCAAATAAGTGCAGTGTGGAAGCAAAGCAAAATGACACGAGTGAAGCTATGAAAGGCTGTAATGACCTCCTCCGCGGGTCTCGTGGCATTGAATACTAATCCTATTAATAGGTCATGGCGGAGTTCCGGGAGGCTTTGGGGCTGAAGTATCCTCCTAAAATTGAGGGATATCTTATAAAAACGAAGTTAAATGTTAGTGTGTCCTATGCTCATAAACTGCAAGCTCCCTCCAAAATTCCAGGAACAAATTACTTTAAATTTGGCCTCCAGAGGCTGTTGTACTGCTGTTCAGTACCAAGTACGGTTAAGTGCGGTATGGAAGACAAATGCCATTATTGATGTTAAATGAAAGAAAGGCCGTAATTATTCCCCCCCCCCCCCGTGAGACGTGTTACATTGATTTGTAGTTCTATTAATAGCTCCATAGTGTAGTGATGTGTTATGGACGAAGATGATGATATGCACGTCAAGGTGAACCCATGGTGGTTTACTATTGCTTTCTTATGAGATGATGATGTTTTACGGACGAAACCTACAGTTTAACATGGGATCTAACCCACGTGTATCTTCACCAGAAATCGAACCCGGGGCCCGTTGATCACAAGACGTAGAGTAGGGAAGAAAAACGAAGCAAAAGTTGGACATTACAAGGTCATAGCAATTCACTTCTGGCATGTAGTGGCGCTCGAACCCGTATCACTGAAACACATGCAGGCGTGAGTAAACACCTGCGTTGTAGTATAGTGCAAGACCAGGTCACGAATGGGGTACCAAGAGAGCAACCATGTTGCTGACGTTGCCAGAAAGAGCCTTGTTAGTGAAACTTTACTATACGTTGAACAATGGTGCTAGTGCCAATCGTGAATATCGGCGATGAAAGGGGTTGCGTTGTAGTTCCATTACACCATGTGTGTTTAAAAAAAAGGATGACAAAGATTGAGTAGACCGGCATGTTAGAGTTGAGACCAGGAAGAGGTCGTAAGAGTGTAACACAGAAAGAAGCAAAAAATGTTGCTACTGCCGTCGTAGAGAAATCCGTGTGTAACAGTAGCATAGTAAGTGAGAAGACAGTGACAAAACATACGGACATGTGGAAACTGTGTGGAAAATTCTCTGCGAAGTGCTGCACTGGTATCCTTACAAGCAGGACCGTGTCGTGGAAAATCAGCGCCCGGGGCGAGAGTATACGACGGCGCCCCATACATATATTCCAAGTAATTTTTCCTCTTTTTCCTTTTTCTCCCGAATTTTCGCCCCCTTACTTCGGCGCCCGGGGCCGTCGCCCCGCTCGCCCCTCCACGGCACGGCCCTTGTAATGTCCACAATAAACCATTAATTGCGTCCCGCAGATACCGATGCTCGTATGAAATTTGCCTTGACATTTCGTGCACACATGGAACTGGACAATACTTGGCCGTGGAATATTCTATGGAGTGATGAGGCTCAATTTTACTTTCACGGGACTGTGAACATCCACAAGTGCCGCATACGAGCTAGTGAAAACCCGTATGAAATACATGAAGTACCCTGCATTCACCTAAAGTTACTGAGTGGTGTGGGTTTACTGCCCAGTTTATCTTCGGACCATACTTCTTTGAAGACAATGGTCCAAATGGGCCAATAACAACGTCCATCACTTCGCAGAGACATGCCAACATGCTGATCACATTTCTTATTTCACAGTTGCACCTACGCAGGTATCTCGAGTCAACCGTTTTAATGCAGGACGAAGCGACGCCACATGTGCCAAGTAACGTACAGAAGATTCTTCGCGAACATTTCACAGAAGACCAAATTCTTAACCGTTTATACTTTTTGTACTGAAATACTATTAATATTAATGATGAAGGAAATGTACTTACATTATTGGAAAGACCCCACGAAGAGTTGACTTGAGGCTTCGTGCGATATTTCCAATCATTTTCAGACCATTGTAAAAGTGGTGCAGCGAAGGGTACTTTAGATAACTAACCAAATTCTCCTTCAGCTTCTATCAGAAAGACGCTGTTTTCAGGGTTTTCACTTAGAATCGCAGCCAACACACATCCTGCTGTCCCTGCTCCCACTACATTAAAAATAAATAAATTGACACGTTTATAGTTGGATTCTATTCTACATCAGAGGTATTAAACCTTCTGCATTAGATAGCTACATTCAAATATTTAAATTTCCAATATTTAAGTAATTCTATCCATCACGACTCTGGAACTCACTAAAGAAATAATAAACACTTCTGACCAGAGTATATACACTTGTTTATTAAAAACTAAATTCCAGTGTAACAGTTTCGACAACTTAACGTTGTCTTCATCAGACACTAACTCTGATGAAGACAACGTTAAGTTGTCGAAACTGTTACACTGGAATTTAGTTTTTAATAAACAAGTGTATATACTCTGGTCAGAAGTGTTTATTATTTATTTAAGTAATGGTTTGTTTATGATTAAATAAAACGAAAAATTCAGGTTTTCAAATACCGATCAAGATATTTTGTCGTATATTGAAAGGAATCCGTATCCATTTAATGTATTATTTATCGCATTCATCCATCAAGTCACTTTATCTAAGAATGAAGAAGAATGAAGAAAGAAAAATCCTTTGCTTCTTTTCTCTCATCTCTACTTTTCTTTCCGTTATACTTTCACCCCTCCGTCTACTTCCTTCGATTCCTTCTTTTATCCCTTGCTACTGCACTGGTGGATCCGTTCCCTTTTGTACCTATTAACCTACTATGAATCCAAAGTTTTTAGTGTGCTTGGCTCTGGTTGAATTGCGGTGAGGGGTCCTTGTACTTTCCTCTGATACAAACCTAAGTAGTGCTTTGGATCAGACTCTGGATAGTAAGAAGGTATCTCCAAAAGCTTCCGGACTAATACTGAAATCCATGTCACTTATAAGCCATTCATGACATATAGCGCCATCTATGGAAGAAATGTTATATAAGTTTCAACTGTGTAGCTGTGTTATTTCGTTCGAGGAAGACGCTCGAATCGGTCGCTGTGCGTTAGGTCGCTTACTGCATCACAATGCTCCAGTCCACTCGCTTGATATACAAAGACTGCAGTGAAAGACTGTGGCTTCGAGAAGATTCGGCATCCACACTACAGCCAGATTTAGCACTGCAGCTTTGGCAATAGCAGCTGTGTGGACTAGAGCATTGCCATGCAGTAGGCAAACGCAACGCACAACAACTTATTCAAATGACGGGCTCCAACGAATCGACGCAACTAAACAATTAAAACGTATACATAATTTCTTTTATAAATGACACTATACCGGGTATGTTCAAAAAGAAATCGAACTTTTGCTATAACATGTTTATTGCTCATTGTACAACACTCTAAGCACTATCCCCGTCAAAGTAGTCCCGTCTATTGGCAATACACAGTTCTAAAGTTTTCTTCCATTTTTGGAAAGCCTCCTGGAATGCACTTTCTGGGATGGTCCGAAGGTCTCTTGCTGCATTGTCCTGAATCTCCTCTTTGATATATTTTTTTAAAGACGTTCTTTCAAATTGATTTTGTTTGGGAAACAGGAAAATGTCTGCTGGTGCTAGGTCTGGAGAATAGAGTCGATGGGCCACACAGGAACCTGACATTTTTCAAGATAACTAAGGATGCGCACGAGTCAAGACATGTCTCGAATCTCGACTCGGCTCGATTCGAATTCGAGTCGAGACACACTTTGTAAAATTCGAGACGAGTCCAGACAAACGTATTTCTCGACTCGAACTTTCGAGTCAAGACTTCGTAAAAATCTCAACTCGACTCGAATGTCTCGAAAATCTTTCTATAATTTTTAATATTTTTTTTTGAAGAAAGTATTCACTCAGAAACAGCCTTGAAACCAATTCCAGTGAGCATCCATGTGTCTAGTGGAGCTCGAGCAAGGCACCACAACGGCCGAGGCGTATCGTACACTGCTTCCAGACTATGTACACACCTTCATGACGACCATGTTTCCCAACGGTAGTGCATTTTTCGACAAGATAATGCACCATGTCACAAGGCCAGGAGTGTGATGGAGTGGTTCGAGGAACACAGGGGCGAGTTCCAAGTGGTGCTGGTCCCCAATTTGCTGGATCTGAACCCAATGGAACACATCTGGGATGTGATTAAACGTGACGTCAGAGCGCATCGGCCCCTCCCCGGAATTTACGGACATTAGGTAATCTGTGGGTGCACATGTGGTGTCAACTCTCTCCAGCGACCTACCAAGGATCATTGCGTCCATGCCAAGACGCGTCGCCGTTGTTATCCGTACCAAAGGTGGAGATACTGACAATTAGGTAAGTAGTTTAATGTTATGGCCGATGTGTGCGTATATTTTAACTCATATATTTTGTCTCGACTCGAATTTCGAGACGTGTCGTCTGGAATTCGAGTCGAGTAGAGACAGAAACTGTCGAGTCGAGACAAAAACATATTTTCGAGTCGAGTCAAGACAGGCTTATATCTCGACTCGACTCGACTTGTGCGCATCCCTACAGATAACTGCGGATAAGGCGCGAAGCGTGAGTAGGCACATTGACATGGTGCACCATCCAAGTCTTGTTTTCCTACAATTGAGGCGTTCTCCTGCGTTCATCTCAACAGTGCTAATATGTCCTGGTAAAACTGTTTGTTTACCATCTCACCATGTAATATAAATCCATTTTGGACAATGCCTTTCCAATCAAGAAATACAACGAACATCATCTTGATCTTTGACCGACTCATGCGTGTTTTTGAAGGGGTGGAGGCAGAAGACTTTGAATGAATTGAAAAGCAATTAAAATGTCTGTGTAAATGTTTTGCCAAGTCTGTAATAAAATTTCACACACATGCTGTTCTGCAAGCGCTTTCTTTGTCACTTAATAATTAATCCGACGAACAGCTTGTGCAGATGCTCACTTCAGTGGCTATAATTCGGCGATTAATGGCCATAGCGAAACGAGGTGTCTAAACCTACCGCTAGATGCGAACAATAGCCGCAGCGCGCTTCTCTGCCAGTTGATGCGCTATTTCAAAAGTTCGGTTTATTTTTTAATACACTTTGTATGCCATGCAATGAACGATCGACTTATTAGTATTACCAATGGCATCAGTGCCGTGCCGTGGAAAATCAGCGCCCGGGGCGACAGTATACGACGGCGCCCCATACATATATTCCAAGTAATTTTTCCTATCTTTCTTCTCTTTTCTCCCGATTTTTTCGCCCCCTTAGTTCGGCGCCCGGGGCCGTCGCCCCGCTCGCTCCCCCCCCCCGAGACACGGCTGTGAACGGAAGGATAATTCAGTGACAGGCAGGAAGCTTTTGAAAATACCCTTTAGCCTCAGTCTCATATAACTTTGGTTTTGAAAAGGAATACATTCTCAAATGAATCCATTCTCACAGTATATCAATCCCGTTTTTCCATTATCCTAAAAGTAGTTTAAAAAAAGAGCTACGGTGAAAGAAATCATATTAACGTGTGTTACAATATTATTTTTTCATTTATAGAAAACTGAACGAAAATCAATCCAATCACTCGGCAGTAAATTAGCAACAAAATGATTATTTTACAACAATTACTTTAATTTTGAATATCACGTATGATTTTATATTATCACGCAATGAAATTAACAATTATAAACCAAATACAATTGTTAACTTACCAATTACGAAATCATAGGAAGCGTTTGGCCTGTGGATAATGCTAGGTCGAAGGAGAAGCCATTCATAAAAGATTCCTAGAATCACACACAATGTAGCCAGGAGTCCTAAGGGCAATAGTATGGCTGAAAGAAACGAAAGGAAATCTTTTAGTTTAAAGCCGTCTTGCATTTATGTGATAGGATAAAGCGACAGATGATGAAAGAAGGTGAATGATGATGGAATGAAGAAAAAGGATAAAGTAGGAGAACTCTTGAAAACGTACGGATTTGATATTATTTACCGCACATTCACATGGTCTTGGGTCGAACATACCATCTGCCACATCATCTCTGCTATCGTATCTAGTAGAAGTGAATTCTGATGCAATAGAGTTAACGAGGGCCATCTTCTTTATGATATAAAGAACAGGGAAATTTCTGTATTACTTACGAGTAAATTTCATTTTATTCACTTAATGAGTGACATAGTAGAATCAGCATATTAAACATTGTGATAAACACAGTGATACCAAATTACGATATTAATTCATTCTAGAAAGCTGCATTACAAAAAAAAAAAAAAAAAAGGTTAAGTTGGTCACACTTCCTAAGTTGACCACCTGTGTAACTTGGCATTATTTTACTAAAACCTGTATTCTCTCATAAAACATGTATTATTTATTACTCTGTTAGTTGGCCATCTGTCTATCTTCGCATTATTTTAGTAAAACTTTCATTCCCTCATAAGACATATTACTTTGTAAAGTTGGCTACCAGCAGCGTCTTCCCTGGGTGTTTAAGTCGTATGTTAACGCTCAACGAAAGATGAAGAAAAGAGTATTTTAATTTAATTAAACGGATCGTCAGAACTAGGGACTTTTTTTTTTTTAATTTTCAATGAGACAGAATCAACTGTTGAAGTGCAGAAGAACAGAGTACTGTGCGAACTCCGTCATGTTTTGAGGAGGCACCTCTGCGAGTAAGTCGTTCACAATGCTTTGGCCACAGACAAAGGATATAGGCTTTGGCTGAATTTTCACTGCTTTAGAAGACTCATATTGGGCATGCGCTTCGTGTTTCTGACCTTGTGCTTCTGTGATCCAAGGCGTTGTTTAGAAAGTCAACGTGCTTGTCTCAAGCGTTGCCAAGTCTGTAGATTTATAGGCTATGTGGATGTACAGATATTTTATAGAAATACGGAATACATTTTTTTTGAGGGGGGGGGTATGATCTACGCACTTTCTTCATTGTTAAACATATCGTTCAATTCATAAGTTAAGGGTACAATCGACTTCTTGCTAAATACGATGAAAAGATACATCACTTTTCTCTCGATCCAATAAAGTTGTGTTTGAAGGGTCAGTTGATGAAAAAAAGCCTGGACGTTAAACTACAGAACGGTTTTCCATTCTGCCTTTTTCTTACCTAATTTCCGTTTACTTTGTCGTTAGTGGGTCATCCTCAAAACTTACGGTTTCGGGCCTCCTGTTAACTGTTTCTAAAGCAGTAATCCAGAGGTTTCTACGCAAAGAAAGACGACTCGAGCTGGAATTAATTTAATTGTAAGTAAATACTTGCTTGTTTTTGATTCTCAGTTTCATATTTTGAGGGTATATTTACTTATATAATTATTATAATTAAATGTATTCCTTACGTAATAACATTCTCCTTGATTCATCTTTATAATTAGCAGACTAAATTGTTAGAAGAAAATTGCTATTTATAGGTTGGAGTAACTAGGATATTATGGGGGGACGGTCATGGTTTCCTTACTTTCGAAAATTGGAGAACTTCCACGCAAGAAATTGATGGATGGGCAAAGTTTGAGTTGATTTGATTTTAGTTTAGCGTCCCGTTCAGCGGCGAGGCTATATGAGACGTGGACCTACTGATTAACGTAGAATCCGAGCCACACGAGCTCCCGCCGAGAATCGAACCCGGCTCTCCCGCGCCAAAGGCGCGTACGGTAACCGCTTAGCCACGAGGGAGCTCATGGGTAAAGTATAGTCACTATTAAATACTAGTATGTTGAATACATATGCCACTAAAATAGTTATACTTAAATTGAGGTAAATTGATCACATTATTTTCGATCAGTAAAAGAAATGTGGGTGGGCTCATCTTTGATCATGAGGAGAGGGGGTCCTCCTCTAACTTCACCTATGGCTGTGAGGGTTAATATATTTTCCCTTTCCTGCCAACGCCCTAATATCCACGTCAGGAAACGCCACTGTTGGGTACCTGAAGACATCTTGGAACTTGGCTGCAATGAAACAACGTTATTCGTATACCTTTATTATTAACTCACGGGCGTCTCTGGTGGGAGATGAGGGAAACGCGTCCCCCAATATTTTGAAGTACAAAATATTCAATATTTTATTCTAATTTAATTTATTTAGTATCGACAGAATAACATATAAATAATAATAATAATATGTATTTGGAATATAATGTTCAGGCTGTGAAACGATTATAACAGTTCTTGATAATCGTGAAGGTAATCAGAAAGGTTACAAATGGAATCGCAGATAATAAACAGGTTGGGCTAAGTAATAACATTTAAATCACTTTCTTTGATGCCCCTCCCCCCAAATTTTACATACCAGAGACGCCAGTGTATTAACCTCTATGTATTGGACATTTGCTGAATTTTTGACCAGTGGCGGATCCACAAGCGGAACACGCGCTCCCCCAAGATAATATGTGACTTTCTGTCTGCAACATTTGCATTGGCAATCATCCTACTTACTCTTACCAATGTAAGAATAAACCTAAATCTCTGCCTCCACACTTCTTCCACTTAACCAATATCTCAACAGGAATTCAAACTTTGCTTCTATCTTCTCCAACTGTAGCAAACATCTTTCAATTTATTACATTAGTACTTCAAAATGTGTTTCCATTTCAACGAGAAGCTATTCTTACACATGCCATAAAAGCAGCATACGAAATTTTCCACCTTCATATAGCAGTAACCTATTTAGGCCTTTACTCACATTTCCATTTTCATTCAGAATCTAATCTTCATGGACAGAATGGACAGCAACAAGAGTAACAGAGCCGTCAATCTACTATTTCAGGGTGTCTACTAAAATTCCAAAATGAAATTTCGTGACCTTTTCTTTACGAAATCATAAAATTTCATAACACTGTCAAGAGCGAATTTTGGTGAGAGTTAGACCGAATTTTCACCCATGCGATAGAAGCGTGGTTTGCTTGCGATTTGATAGCGTCTAAAGTCGACCATAGAAATTTCTGGTGGTGAATTTTGACGTTTTATACAACAAAATTTTTACCACAATACAAAATAAGAAAAAAATAATAAACTTTTTTGCTTACTTGCGTACTTTTGCTTAAACATTCTGATATTTAGTTTATGAATTTTGGTATGATATGGTATTGTGAGGCACACATACGCAGAACTATCAATGACTGAAGGCAATAGATTCGTTAAAGGAATTATTAATTGAAGGGTCTTTACTCTTAATTATGTATTATTATTATTATTATTATTATTATTATTATTATTATTATTATTATTATTATTATTAAACTTTTGCAGTTTTTTCTTCTTACTTATTAAATTTTCGTTCAACGTGTGTGCCCCAAGCCTCAGGCGTAGTGAATCAACTGGTAAACCCGCCCCTAATGATATTTACTACTCACCTCGAATATTCATGTGTTTGGTTTCCGAGTAATATATCTCAACCAAGGTTTTATGTCTTGACTGTTTGTAATATAATTTCATCTTTATTCGCCTTTCCATACTGATAAAGAGAAAGAGTGGTTTTAAACACAGACTATACAGATAAATTTAACAAAACTCTGAGCTCAGCGGTATCTCTTCTATTCTACGACAAGTTTTACAGATTTGCTCCATTAAATTTTGACAATCCCTCGCAAGAAGCACATATGTCTTTTCTTTTTTGTGATTCTCATGTTCTCATACTCTGATATACCTTACAGGTATCTTCTAGTGTAAGTTTTGACATACATAGACTCACATAAAAAAAGAAAGAAATTTATAGATTCAGTAAGTAGAGAGACAGAGGGAGAAGAGAGAATCGTTATTGTTAGATTTACATTAGCAGCTTTATTCATATTTTCTATGACCTTCATCGTCTGTGGGTATATCAAGATCACTTCGGGTCATGAGTCATACCGAGTTGCGAGTCACTCCGGGTTTGTGATTCAATGGTAAGACTGTTTACAGGTCACTAGTCAAGAACTTTGTGATCTGCTCCACATCTGAGAAAGTTTTAGAGGAAACTGTTTCATATGGATAATATAATACAGTGGTTGATATTGTCTCTAGACATATGGGGCTTTACAGAATCGTTCTGACACGTGATTAGTGCCATACTAAAGAGTACGACTAAAATATGTTTCCTGCAGTAGTCAGACTTTTAGTATGACGCTAATCATGCGTTAAAACGACTCTGCATAAGGCGGATGATGTCTCCCTATGGTTCTGAGACTGCAAGTTTCTACTATTCAACTGTTATATTGTTCATGAGTATTACATGGTAATACTAAGACTAAATTGTGCTAAACTTCAGTCCATAAAATGCTGGATGATGCTTGATCGCAATAGTGTTATTTCAGATTTTGCTGGAGGGGTCGAAAATTATCAACTGAAATAAGAATTTCAAGTTTTTTCCTAGTATATCAGTATACAATTGATTAAAACATATCTATTTGTAAAGCTCAGTTGTAAAGGGTAATTGCCTACCTGCCTTTCCTACATGACGCTTCTGCTTGGCCGGTTGCCACCTTCATTATTTCTGGCTTCTTGGACTGCAGTTCACTAGTTCTTAATTCAGATATTATTATATTTTTTTTTTTTAAATCTTACGATATTGGGTCAACGATCAGAGAAAAATCTGTCCCTTGAAATGAAATATTTTAGTTTAAAGTTCCACGTTTATGCCTATTAAGCAAAGGAAGAAGATGAATAAGGCAAATGAATGATAATGGAAGAATTGGTGGAATGAGAAAGTGGGGGAAACAGAAGTACCTTGAGAAAACCGACGGATACGGCGTTGTCCACCGCAAACGTACTTGGTCGGGGACCCTACGCACCAGAGGTAACGCTCCCTATCTGTACCCTTCCCGGGAATCGAACTTGATGTCACATGTTACAAAGGTACATGAGCTTGTCAACGTAACAAAGGCTTTCAAAATTTGTCGTATTGCTCTCATTACTTACAAGGGAACATCTTATATTGATAGTAGCGTTGCCCAATCAAACAATGCACAGTCGATAGAGGAGTGAAGAAAAGTGAAAAATCCAAAGTTTTACGGGCCGACTCCCAGAAACACAGGAGATACATAGGAAAGAAGGATCTAGAATCATGTGAAGATAGCAATGCAAAAGATAACACTGACACAGAAAGAACTTCAAAATGATTAAAGCAATCAAAATGGCAGTTACACAACAGTATAGTAAGCAAACGTTGTACCCACAGACATGCTCAATTACATCATATTTAATACAGTGTTGCTAACTGAGCACAAATTGAAATTTTGTAAAATGGCACAGATCACAAATTATAACATCTAGAAAATTTAATTAGGAGTAGAAACATGCCTGTGAAGTCTTGATGTACAGTGTTGTCAACGTTTGAGGTCAGGGCTATATAAATTCCTATATGAATCTTGGATGTAGAAGAGTACATACAGTACTCGATTGGAACTAGTTGAAACAAAAATATGAGACCACAAACAAGAATATAATCACTGAAGTATGCACTGTTGCGAAAGGAAAATGTCAGAATAGTGCCCCCCCAAAAAATAAATAAAAATAAAACAGTACACAAGCTGAAATGATCCATACTCTTGGATGACTAAGTGATCCTCAGGCTCGCTCGGAGCGCTTTATCAACAGCAACACTGACAAATTGACTACCAATAATGTGTAAGGTGCTACAACATTACGTGCATCAGAAACGTGAGCCTCTTTATCAATTGTCAATCCAAGAGCATGCATCATTTCAGTTTTGTATGTTGTGTTTGATACTATTATGATTTTCCACTTGGGGAAAACTGCTTCGACCCTTGTTTTCGTACTTCATAGGTATCACTTCATCGTTAAGACTTCACAGATATGGTTCTGTTCCTAATGAGATTTTTAGATGTTATAATTTGTATTTTGTGGTATTTAACAAAACTTCACTTTGTGCTCAGTTGGCAACATTGCATTACATATGACGTTATTGAGCATGTCTGTGGGTACAATGTTTGCTTACTATACTGCTGTGTAAATGCCAGTTTGATTACGTTATTCATTTTGAAGTTCTTTCTGTGTCAGTGTATCTTTTGCATTGCTATCTTCACATGGTTCTAGATCCTTCTTTCCTCTGTATCTCCTGTGTTTCTGGGTGTCGGTCCGTAAAATTTTTCTTCACTATTCTATTGACTGCGCATTGTTTGATTGGGCAATGCTACTATCAATAGAAAATGTTCCTTTGTTAGAAAAAAATGAGAAAGGCGTGAAGTAAACAATCTTCAGAATAGTGATATATATTCACACAGCACTTTAATCGTTGCACAAATCATTATCACACTGTGTGCAAATAGATCTAGCTATGAATGAAAAACACAAATTTTAACAACAGCATTCCTACAGTTTAATAATTGTGTCCTTACATTTGCACATTTCATGACAGTGTGTTCTCACTCCACACAGAAACAATGGCGATAACAAGCTTCGTAATACTGTTTGTGAATTGTGAATGGATATGTATGACTTCCTCCCTATCCCTAAATCCTATCCTACCCTCTGCCCCACTTCCTAACGGATAGAAACGTAAGACAGAGAGGGAATTAGCAAGGGAAAAATTGATGCAATTAAACAAACAGGATATTATATCTTTTCTTTTCCTGAAATGATATGTTTTTAAAAATATTCTACCTAGCGAAACGGACCTTGTTAAGCGAATCTACCTAGCAAATTTTGTTAAGTTCACTAAAACTAAAGAATGTTTCTCGTCAGAAGGAAGATATTCTTAATGGAGAAGTGAATGAAGAATAAACTCAATTTTCCAGGAGTTTAGTTTACCAACCAAAATTAGTTTATATTTACCATTTTACCATGTCCGTCCGTGTGTCCGGCCGGCCGGGAAACACAAAATCTCCGGAACTACTTAATAGATCACCATCAATTTATTTATTTATTTATTATTTATTTATAATTTTAAATAAATAAATAAATAAATTAGGTGTAGAGTGTCAAAAGTTAGGAGTTCTGTTTGTTGATGGAGGTGATCCACTTACCGGAAGTGGTAAAAAGTCAACCATTTCCGGTTTCAAATGTGGATCACTATAGAGCAAAAACGGTAATAGATAGCGGAAAGCGGTTTCTTGCAATCAATTAACCGTCTTAAAAAATACATTTCAACTCCATCCTTAACTATTAAAATCCGTAGTGATATAAAATCCAGTGCAACTTCCGGTTTTGTTATTGATCTACATAGAGCAAAGACTATACGAGGTAGCGGAAAGGGTTTTTAAAATCAATTTCACCATTTTCTCTCGAAACTCAATATTCAGAATGGACTGCATTTGGGATTCAACGTTAATCAGTAGGACCCGTCTCATATAGCCTCGCCGCTGAAAGAGACCTTAAAATCAACTCAACTTTATACACAAACTGGAAGTGGGCGTTGATCGATATAGAGCTAAAACAATAACAGATAAGCGAGAAGCGGTTTTCTGCCGTTAATTATGCATCGCAAGAATAAATTCCACCTCCTTTGTAATCTGACGCCACTAAAACAGTGCGCAAGTAAAAATCTACTACCTCTTGAGGTTTTCATATAAATTGAGAGAACACATCACTCCAGCTGTAAGCTCTGTGCCGAATATGCGCGCTGTACACACAAAAAGTAGGAAGAATTTGTTCTCGCACGAAAAGAAAATTGACTCATATTGTTTCAAGGGCGAGGCTGTAGATTTTCATAGCATTATATTTGAATTAGGGTGTTCATATACGAAATACTATGAAGAAAAAAATAAAATATTGTCTCTTATGTATTATACAACTTTGGAATTCAGTATTGCTTTATGTATATTTTACGTAACTTTTTTTTCTTTCTTTTGCAAGTGTCTAGGGACTGAATACATATTTTTGAACCATATTTTAAATTGAATTGCATGTGAAATGTTTGTGTGAAAGCATGTAGAAATATACTAAGCCGCAGACTAATATGTAAATAGTTATAAAAATAGTCTTAAAATAAATAGTTATAGAAATAAGTAGAAAATATCAAACTGACTGTGAATTTTTAAATTTTACCAGGATAACATAAACGTGAATTTGTGTCTCACGTTTTATTAGTCTGTACGTCAGAATTATCGTAGATTTGAGCACAGACTAGAATACATACAGACGAGCAACTTCCTATGTGGGCTATTGAAATCAGTTTGGATCGTCTGCACAGCGAAAGAATCAATCAACGCTCTCGGTGGGCCGGATCTGTGTCGCCGTGTGTGGATGGCGCTGCCATCGGTCTTGGAACTTGACGTCATAGGTTGTCATAATAACCGGCAGATTATTTTGGTTTGCTTCGCATCTCAGTTTTAGTTGTAGTGCAGAAAGATCAGATAAGCTAATGTTCACTTTTTCTTGCACTGTCTCTGGACTGGACGTCCCTTTCCAGCTTTTTTTTTTTATATTAATAGAATTTTCTTCCTTTTAAAAGAGTTCACTTTGAAATTATCTAAGTTCCGCGAACTACGTCAACAGAAAAATGTTCCCCTAATGCAACTAAAAGAGCGAAAGAGTAATAGTTTGTAATAAAAATATAGATGTTCCTGCTGGAAATGTGATCTGACAAGTTCTTATCCAAACTTGTATCAGTATACACTTAATTCTATGTACATTGATGGACAAATCTGAAAGGTATATTTCATATTTAATTTGTTTTTTTTTTTTTTTTATAGCAGAAAGATTGTATACTGCATATCAAAAATATCTCACGGTTTTTGGTGCAAGCTGCAATTATAAAATATTGCGTCTGCGTTGTTGTTCAGAAACTTTTTGAAAGGCGAATACTACTATCCAATATTAAGATTGTATAACAAAATGGAAGAAAAATAATAAGAAAAAATAATCTAGTCTGTGGTTGCTTACGAAATTTCCACGTATGTGACGTCAGTTCGACTGTTTAGTTCCGTCGTCGTGTGTTAGAGGCGCTACTGTCGCCAAGTTTCCAGTTTTTCGCTGAGTTTGCAGTCTGTATATTCTAGTCTGTGGATTTGAGTTAATTGTCAAGATTTGAGTTGATTGTTGTTAATCGTTATGTCGACGAATCATCATGTTTAAGGTTGGAAATAAAATCGTGTGGCTATTTTTAAATTTCAATTCGTGCGGTATTAACCCAGAAATTTTTGGAAATACGATTTGAAGACAGCTGAGAAATCACATCTTTTCGTAAGTTTTCGGATTAGAACAATTAGTAAGTAGAATCTTAACCATCTAAATTTTTTTTGTAACAAGGGAACTTATTACAAGTAACTAAAGTTCACTAGTAGTTATTGGATCAATCGTTCGTTCAGTGGTTTTGAAGATTTTGTGCCAATGCGGAAATGCAAATTAAACTGCATGCTTAGCTGTGGCGCCGATTTCTGTATAAACATTTGAGAGAGGCCATTCAGGTTTGTCCGATGTCGGTTAACAAGGCATCAGTGAGTATTTGAATACAAACATGGAAGTCGAAACAAACTTTACGGGCAGGCAGCATCCACAGGGTTATCGCCTGTCAAGCCTAAATTATCTTAGTTCCTCGTCCCACAGAAGGATATGGTTATTACTTGAGATCACTACACAATGTCCTAGAAATGTATAAATACGTTATCAAAATGTATTGATCATAATATAATATATCAAGGTAACAAAGAAAGTTCTGTCGCTTTTTGTGGAGGTTTGTGTTCAATTGGTCTCACAACCGCGAGTTAAATGCCAATGAAAGCGAAGGTCAGTTGTTGGTTGGGTATATCGAACATACTACCTGGTTGTGGCTGTTCAGTTACACAGAGAACTTGCGTAAGGATAGAGTGAACATGACACCTCCACAGAGCGTCATAAGGGTGTGTATGCTGTTCAAACTCTGGTCAAGCCTTTGGTTAGGGTGTCGTGACTTCGCGGACAGTGCAGCGGTGATTTAACAAGTTTAAGCACGGCCACGAAGCACTCGAAGACGCACCACGTGCTGGAAGACCAACACATGTACAAAATGAAGATCTTGAGGCACCGATTGAGGCGAACAGTGGCCAGACATGTGAGGAAATGGGACTACGATTCAGTGTGAGTGGAGAGCCATTCGGAGGCACCTGCACTAACTTGGGAAACACTACAAGTTGGGTTGATGGTTCCCGCATGATTTGCATCTGGGCCAAAAGGCAACGCGAGCAGACACCTGTGTTTCTTTGTTGTCTCGTCTGAGGAAGGAGTCATTTCTGGAGAAGGTGTTGACATGTAATGAGATGTGGGTCCTGTACGAAGCTCTACGGCGCCGTCATCATTGGTTAGCATCCCATGAACTGGTACCAAAACAGCCGAACTCAGCACTGCACCAGAAGGTCTTCCTGTGTGTTTGGTGGACTGTTCGCGGCATCGTGCATCGGGAACTGCTACGAGCTGGTCAGAGCATCAATGCAACTGTGTACTGTCAGCAGTTGAGCCGTGTTAAAAAAAAAAAAAAACTCAAAACTCCGAAGTTGCAAAGGGATCCTACTGTGACAGGACAATGCTAAGCCCCACGTGTCTAGTATGACCCGGGATACCGTTCTACGCCTTGGATGGGAAACACTATTGCATCCGCCGTACTTTTCGGACATTGCACCGTCCGATTACTACTTGTTCCATTCCCTGGACAACCACCTTCGAGGACGCCAGTTCAAATTCCTACTAGAGGTCCAAAATGCACTTCTTCGCTTCACGGCCATCCAATTTCTACCGCAATGGAATCCATGGCCTTGCAGAACGTTGACAGAAGGTCGTCGATGCTGATGGAGACTATTTTTGATCTTCCAGATATGTCTTAGGTGACATATCGATATGTCGACTAGGCTGAAGGAGACGGATATCGATGTTCTAAGGTGGTGGGTGAAAATGCGACTGAACTTTCTTTGGTACTTTTATAAATTATTTCGACTTCTGTTCTATATACTTTCAGGCGCGGTTTTAAATTAGTATTCGATCTCATGTCACTGTGAGTACTATTTGTGTCACTGATTTTGAATCATTCAACCTTCAATATGAAGAGTATTAGTTTATTTGAGAAGATGCTTTGGAATTTTGGTTATTTGCTTTTTGCTATTAATACTTTTATTTTATTTGCAAGTCGTATTTCATTATATAACTCATATTAACACTGATTAAAACGAATAGAAAATTGTTATTATATGTGATATGGCCAGAGAGTTTCTAATGTACATGTCTGTGCATGTAAAATCATACAATAATATTATTTAATGAACTTTCTGTAGAATTATAGTGATCGCCGTGAGTCGTGAAGCTTGACCTACATTTACCAATTTCAAGACACAATAGAACGCGAGCGTGTATCCCGATCGTAAACCATCACGCATGAAATTCTGCTAGCGTCGTCTCTCCGTCTCTCACGCCATATGGAGAACATCTCATGAGAGTACACTGTTGTCGGATTGCCGCTATGTATTCTTTTATTGTTATTGTTTGTCGTTCCGTATTTTTGCTATTATTATTGTTACCGTGTAATTCGAATAACTGTTAGTGTTCACATTATTGTTCTTTAAGTGATGTTTGTTTCTTCGCTAGTTTGCTATGTCTTCTAAGTTGGGCAACGTTGTTGTTGCATTTGTGTGTGTTGTTTCACATTTTTTCAAGTTCGAAGGCAGCTCTACAAATCGTACCGAATACTTCCGATGCATCAGGCGAAAGGGAAAGCAGTTCTATGATTCGTATGGAGCTCAAGCTTCACGAGTGACTATAGTGTGATATATATTGAAATAATATTTACAACGGAATTTCTTAAAATGCATGGGTCAATAGTTGGTGTAAGTTGCTTTTGGTTAGAATTGGTTTAATGTACGAGGTCTGTCCAAAGATTAATCGAACTTCCAACAAATACAACCAACGAAACTATTCTTGACATTCTGTTTGCCAGTGCCGCGTAGTGTGATTCTTCCCAAGCATTTTAATGGCAATTGCATTATCCTGTTACGTGTCATCGTGAAACTGCAAGCATTTGGTGTTTCGTTAAGTGGTGTTTCGTATTTGTAGTGATTTTGTGGTATTACGAAAATGAAGATTTTAGAAGAGCAGAGTGTGTTCATGAAAGTTTCTTTCAAATTGGGCAAGACATTTACAGAAACTTTGGAAACGTTGCATGAAGCATATGATGAAGAATGTGTGAGGTCAACTCTTGTTAAGAGTGACTTCAGCGTTTCAAAGCAGGAAGAACATTCATCGAAGACGAAGCAAAACTGAACGTCCATCAACTTCATGTGATGATGTGCACTTTCAGAAAGTTCAAGGTATTATATGGAAAACTGGTTGCTTGACCATTCGCGAAATAGGCGAGGAAGTAGAAATAAGTAAATAGTACTGTGATGTGATCTTCGTTGAAAACCTGAATATGTATTGTGTTGCTCCAAATTCATTTCACGGATGCTAACAAACGAACAAAAAGAAACACGTGTAGAAATCTATGAGGGTCTTTTGAATCATGCAATCGAAAATGATTCCTTCTTGCAAAACATCATAACAGGTGTCGAGACTTGGATCTATGGCTATGACGTTGAAACATAAGACGAGTCATCCTAAAGGATGGGAAAATCTTCGCTAAGAAAGGATGTCATAGTTGCTCAAACGGTAAAGCGGAACTTGTTCTTTTCTTTGAGTTTCGTCTTGTTGTTAATTATGAGTGCGTCCCATGTGGTCAAATCACCAACAAAGAGTATTATTTAAAAGTGATGAGACGTTTGAGGGAGGCAAAGACGATAAAGAGACCGGATAATTAGAAAAATTGTACATGGATTCTCTACCATGACGATGCTCCTACCCATTTGACGCTCCTAATTAGAGAGTTTCTGGCGAAGAATAATACGACTGTTGTACTCGAACTACCCTTCCCATTTTACCTGGATCCTGCAGACTTTTTACTATATTCCCTAAGTTAAAATCTACTTTAAGAGGTCGCCGTTTCCAGTTCATAGAGGTGATAAAAAGAAATTCGCTATGAGACTTCAGGTTATTCTTAAAGTGCATTCCAGGATGGATGAAGCACTGGGAACGAACGCTATATTAATAGTGAAGGGAACTAGTTTGTGCAATGGAGGCTTTAGATTTTATGATGAGAAATCTAAATTTACACGTTTGTGCTGCCAACATACTTGTTCTTTTGATCCCCGCATTCATGAATCTTTGCAAAACTGTCTCATATTTGTTGATACTGTCCAAATTCTTTGACCATTTATTGTCGTGTAGTGTGAACGTCATACATTCGTAATCTTAACGTACTTGTGTCTGCAATGTCTGAAATTGCTTCGTGTACTGTGCAATATGGTCTTGTCAAACCAAAGTAAAATGAACGTGCTGGGGATTCAGAATTGACAATCCATCTCAGGATTTTGTAAAGTAAAACTTGTAGAGAAGAGGCAATGGGTTCGTGATCTGGGTTGCTTTTACAATTCAAATTGAACACATTTTAATGTCCAGGTGATGGGCGGCCAGACACCTTGAATTGAAGCTCGGCACAGATTCAATGAAAATCGAATCAATTTACGGCATTGAACAATTCGGAGTACGAACGCTTTCTTGACAATAATGTCATTCCTGTCGTAGACGCAAATGCATGTATTGGGATACGGACAAAATCTCGCTACCGAAACATCGCCGCCCAAAACCTCGCGGGACAAAATCTCGCCAGGCCGAAATCTCGCGTGGCCAAAACCTCGCCGCCCGAAACCTCGCGGGCTAAAATCTCGCCGCCCAAAACCTTAGGTGGCCAAAATCTCGCTTGGCCAAAAATTTGCGGAATGAAACCTTTCCTTAAAATTTACCCAATGACTTTCTTAATATGCAATTCTATATTACAAATAATAATAATAATAATAATAATAATAATAATAATAATAATAATAATAATAATAATAATAATAATAATAATAATAATGATAATAATAATAATATACAAAACATTGTGTGTGTGGTCTTTCTTGGGGTATTCCCGTTTTCCCCACTTTCTTCATTCCATCATTTCCTTCATCCTGATCATCTACGTCTCCTTTAACCTACAGGACATAATCAAGGGACGTAAAAACTCATATTATTTCATACTTTCATAAATATTATTCGATTTTTTAGAATTTCCTAAGGTCACCGTCAAAGTGAAATAAAAACCATCCCAGGCTCAAACTCCATATATATTGAAAATTTGATCGAAACAGGTCGGGTAGTTCAAGAGTTATTAAGTCACAAACGCAGTCAATTTAATTTTTATGTATTTCTATATATTTCGCCCTTTTTCTCCGTCTTCCCGTCAAAGTGAAATGATAAAAATCATCCCAGGCGATAACCTGATCTGTGTGGCAAATTCGATCGAGATTGGTCTCGTGGTTCAAGAGTTATTAAGTTTTATTTATTTTTATATATCTCCCACTCCTCTTCGCTGTGTCATCAAAGTGAAATAACAAGACATCCCAGGCTCGAACCTCATCTATGTTGAAAATTTGATTGAGATCGGTCGGGTGGCTCAAGAGGTATGATGTCACAACATGGTCATTTTCATTTTTATATAAATATATAGATTTTCAAAGCACGCGCTAGAATATTTTCTTGTCATTATTTTAATGCAATTATGTGTTATTACAAAATGTATAGCAATATATAGAGCATTCTACATCGAAGAAATCGTCGTGACGAGGTTTTATACTGACGACATTTCTTCCCAGGCAAAATTACGTCCCACGTAGTTTAGAAAAGGCTAGATTCTGTGTCCAGAGATCAGGACCGCGAGGTTTTGGCAGGAGAGATTTTGGGTATGGCGAGATTTTGGTACACGAGGGTTTGGCAAGGCGAGGTTTCGGCCTGGCGAGATTCTGGACAGGCGAGGTTTTGACCCGGCGAGGTTTTGGGTGGCGAGGTTTTGGTCTGGCGAGATTTTGTCCCGCGCGGTTCTGGCCACGAGGTTTCATATCCAAACCGCATGTATTACCCTTTAACAAACATGGGTAATATTTCGATTCCAAAACGCTTTCGTACATCCTCGTGGTAGCTCGACTTGGTCTACTACTCCTTTACGTGTCCTTTCCTCTCTGGTTTTGTTGGAAAGTGTCGGCCATTGAATTCTCCGTTTAATGAATCGGCAAGAGATTGATAAAATGCAAAGTGTGTAGATTGAAGTCAGATAAGGTGGTCATTGAAACGTGAACAAAGGAACAATCTGTGCGTTTATTCATTAAGAAATACATAAAGGAAAAAGAGACAACACAAAATAGATTTTTTTTTTTTTTTTTTTTTGTGTCTGAGAATGTAAATGAACTTTAACTTGCGCTGATAGAAATAGAAATTAAAATATAGTTTTACGTCGTAATATTGATTTGACAATGAGAATTCAGTGTCCATGATTTTAAATAAATAACGTTTATCGCAGAATTTTAGTCCAATATATTACATGTCCAAAACTTGATATAATTACTATTATGATTATTAATTCACATCATTCATCGTGTTGGACGCGATATCTTCACAATACTTTCGAAATACACTCGAAATGCTTATAGGATTTTTTGTTGTTGTAATTATACCGTAGTCTAATTAGTATTGATTGCTAATCTGCTCATATATATAGTGATTATTCATCTGGTCGTCTCTCTCTGCTGAAACAACTTGACACTGTTTATCACCTTGAAGTTTCACTAACTATAGGTGCTTTGTGCATTTGTTCTGTTACTAGCCTTTACGTATAATCACATCTGGCTTATGGCTTGAGAAACTCTTTCAAAAAAATATATACTTTGAGGTTTGTATTACTGATTCCACGAGTGGGGGAAGCAAACTTCCTCTGCGGAGATAGCATTACAACTATATGCATCGCAACATCGATGCAATGTGTATAGTACGTCCGACCCTACGCCAATTTCATTGCGAGTGACGGTGTGGTCGTCGTGGGCGCCCGAAGGGGGCTCGAGCCCCCTGGCTCACGAAAACAACTTTATTTCTTAAGATTTTCTTAATACAACTAAAAATACCAAATGTGATATAGGGACACCCCGTACAAAATTTTCTTCGGGCGCCCATGGTGGTCGTCTATACGTTTTTATACTTCTGTGCTGTTTCATTATGGCCATTCACTCCGCCAAGGCTCGAGCTTCAATTATCGTCACATACTAAACATCAAACAATTATCCAAGATGATCGGACTTCTGCTAGATCACCGCTACAATTTTAGCGTGTTGTATGCAAATTGTTCTAATGATTTGAATTTTATTGGCTGACCTTTGGCATAGACGAAGCTTAGAATTTATTCTGCATCACCCGTGTTCAATATTGACTGCTGAATTAAGCTTGTCATATGCCAATGCCATACATTTTACTTCGATCGCGTACTCACGTATCTGCACTGGGTCACAAAACGTTCTTGGAAACTTGCAGAATGACCTTAGTAAACACCCTGTTGTGCAAGATCTTCTTGTTAAATGACTTCAGCTTCAGCAAAAGGTTGCGTTGTCATTGTTTGCTGGGTGACAAGACATGGCGGCATTCGTAGAAACGAGCAAGCCTACATATCAACCAAGCAAGGCGAGTTGGCAAGTATTTCGATGGGGTTTCCTTTCTTTTGTTCTACTGTCAGTTTGAAACGGATTGGAATTAAGTCCACTATTATATCTAGATTCTTTCAAACCTATTTTGAGCAATTGGTGAGTGTCGTCTCGAACTGGTCACTGAGATAGTGTTACTGTCCTCTTCCAACACCGTAATTTCTCATATTCATATTTAGTTCCTTTTGTCTTGTAAAGGTTGCAACATATGCGTACAGCCTGGCACTCGGAAGATTATTGTAGAATATACACTCATGGAATATTTACAATTATCATTGCACTGCATTTTATCTTTGAAGAAAGAACCTTCTTATTTCCCACAGTAAAAATACAATATATTTGGTTATGTACGATTAGTTTTTATATTAATATTTTGTGTTTTTAATCTATAGGAAACTACAGCGAGCTTATCCGCATAATGAAGGATTTTTATGAAGTTCTTGAAGTGTCACGGAAAGCTGTCAAACAAGAAATAAAAAATGCGTAAGTATTTTGATTAACAGAATGTTTACTACCTTCACATGCAGGCACGTAGCCAGGATTTCGTAATAGGGGGGTCCGTGACATGAAATACTGTGGTTATCACACCACAAAATTTCGTAATGAGAAGGGGTAACATGGAATCATACCAAGGGCTAGATCAATCTAAACTATTTTTACTGGCAACTGATTTGTTAGAATAATAAAATAAGGATATGTTAGTATTTTAATAACAAACTCTGAAGACATCTCGAGTAAAAGAATATTTAAAAAAATATTGGAAAATATTTTATAATATCTACGTTCCTTCGTCTGTTCATTCAAATAGAATAATTTTCCTTTCATTATGATTTCAACTGTTATAAAATGCACATATCTGCTATTTTAAAAAGTACATATATCCAGAAACGTTTTATAAAATATTTTACAATATCTGCGTTCCTTTCTCTGTTGAATCAAATGTTAACAGAACTTTTTGTTTTTATTATTCCATCAACTACTGTCTGTTTCAAATGAGAAGCAGTAGAAACTGTTTCTCAAATAACGTTTGATACTGCAGAGAAGGGATAACGAAAAATTATGATAAAAATGTCCTCATTATTACAGAACGGGACTATGGTTTCGAAAGCTTGAAATTTCCGTGACTTGTAGCAGAAATTCTGAGAATTCCGTAACTTTGCTAGAAATTTCAAATTCCCTGACTTTTCCAGGATATCCCGTTCATTCGGCACGATGTATTGCAAGTAATTTGGCTAATACGTTCCTCGTAAGGCTGGAGTGGAGAGGAAACAATGAGAAGGGCACATGCCGACAACGCTGGGCTCAAATTTGCGTATCATTGCTGCTGCTTATTTAGCTCGTCACTATTTGTTGAAAATTTCTTTAGCAAGTGTAATTGGAAACTGTTGCCAGGCTCATATTATTGGTGATTGTGGGCATTTCTTAAGATACCTAACAGTCTATCCGATAGAACCGGTTAGTGATGAGCAAATGCAAGACCAAGAGCAAGACCCGAGTGATTTTGGTGTTGGTCTTGGTCTTGGTTTTGCACTGGAACCTTTGGTCTTGGTCTTGGTCTTGGTCTTGGTCTTGGTCTTGGTCTTGTACACTCAGTTTTGGTCTTGTTTGCAAGAGTCTTGCATGTCTTGCTTTTAAGAAATGTTATACTTTTCATAGGTAAATTTTACTTTGAACCTAATGAAAAGGGAAATTAAATGAAAGAAAAAAAGAAAGAAAAAGAAAGTTCTGTAACAAATGTGATGCATGGAATAAGTCGTGAGTGGGGACCCTTCGCCCCTGGTGGGGGGGGTATTCATAAAGCTATAGGCTTATGTCTAATTATATTGGAATATATTATCCATTTCTTAATTTCGAACATACTAGGTTCGATCGAAATGAGAAAACTCATTATCGGACTTCTGAAGAAAATAAAATAAAATAAATAAATACATGACCGTGTTTATTATATGGAATTCCCAGTCACGACCCCCTTTTCAGTTTTATTAAAAATAGAAGAAGAAGAAGACGAAGAAAGGAAAAGGAAGATAGAAGAGAAAAGAGGTAAAGTAAGAAGGTGATAAAGAGGAAACTGTTACTGGATATTTTGAGAAATATGGTAAAGGAAAGTGAATAATTATCGAATTGGGATCATTTCCAATAGCTATTGGGTGAATGTTTGGTATTAAGGTGATCAAAGGTAGACACATGTTAACCCATACATCCCAGACCTAGATCCATTTAACCCCAACTACCGAATTATCCCAATCTAGCTCTGAGATAGATGAGAAAGTTTAATTTAACCGTTTATTCAATATTTCCAGAAGTTCTAGACTAATATCCAATATTTGAAAAATAAACGACGAAGTTGATGGCATGCTAGAATCGACCACAGAGGAAAAGAAAAAAAAACAAAAACAAAGTAACACATCTATTTATTGAAACTTTTGACTCTCGAAGTTCTCTCATGATGATCGTTCGTCAGGCTACTTCCGTCCCTTTTGCTTACTTTATAGAGCCAACTTAAATTAAGTTAGTATTGACATTCAATGACTTTAATTGCCAACTACCATTAATTATAATAAGTCACACATATATTTCAAAATAATTGGTGCACTTAATACTAAACCTACATTTCACTCACACACACATTCATACAGGACAATGTATACTTCAGGTTGTATTTAGTTGAATTAAACTAACCTAACTACATTTCTATAGACATTTATTACATTTCAATAAAAGAAAACTTAGTTTGACATAACAGGAAAAATTTGATACATGAATAGAATGTTTCATAAGCATGCATAGAAATCTGCTACTTTCAACAAGATCAAATAACACATTTCTCTTTCTAGAGATATTAAAAGTTGGATTACATAAAAAAAAATTCGACAAAAGACGAAAGACAAAAAAAAAAATAAAATAAAATAAAATAAAATAAAGGAAAAAAAAAAGAAAATTCAAAGGTCAATATATTTAAGATTCAGTGCAATGAATACATATCATTGCGGAAAAAAGAAAGAAAAAAATATAATTGGTTAATCATTTAAAAAAAAGCACTTTAGTAGCATTTTATTGAGTCTCTGTCCCAAAAGAAATTTCGACAATTTTATGAGTCTTTCTTCTCACGTCGATAATAACTCCATTTTCAACTCTCTTTATGCACTGTGATTGGTGTCCATGAGAGTATTTAATCGTTTTGGTTTTAATTACAGACAAATAGTTGCTTCATATTACATATATATTTTTTATTTCGTCACTTGACGCACTTGGTATGAATATTCCAAGTTTATCGAGATTTAAAATATCGAGTCCAGTCCCAAACATTGGGAACATATTTCCATATTCCTGTATTCACATTCCTATATTATTACCAAAATCAGTTCATCGATTTTTTTCTGGTCTAGATCGTGTAGTCAAAATATTCTAGTCACTGAATAGTTAGGTTTCCAATCGTAGGGGAAGGATTTGTTTCATAGTTTACTGATAGAAGAATTTGTTGGTGGGGCGCACTGTTTCGTAGTTTACTGAGTTCACTATGATCTCGCAAAATAAATTTGGATAAGGATTAGGGTTATTTTTACTTTTCTTACGACCTGCTACTTGTTCTATTTACATGCAGTATTTAACATGATATTCAACTTTAATAGTCACAAACATCAATAACAACTCAACAAAATGTCATTTATTACAATTTACGCGGTAATACTGTATATCACAAATAGTTGGTCAGTGTCGGGTGTCAAAAATCTATGGTAACCTAAAACAACCAGGGTAAATACCGAGCCCTTTACATACATACTCGCATATATATATATATATATATATATATATATATATATATATATATATATATATATTCATACTACTCAATATAATAAATTTCACTTTAATATCCATCTTAGTATTTCGTCGACATTTAATTTCTACATAACCTTTTTATATTCAACAAGTATTCACGCTTGTTTGGCTCAAAATAAACAAAAACCCTGACTAACAAAATTCTTTTTTTCTCATAAGGTTGCAACATTGGACTTTATATGTAAACCCGATAATTAATAATAATTCTCAATTTACTAAGATCCGCGTATAAAGGAATGGTTGATATTATTTAGTAAGTTGACACAAGAGGTGGAAATACAACAAATAGAGCAGGCACGTAACCCTTTAAACTACGTAAGTACATATACAGATGTATATACAGAGAAAAAAAATCAATGTTATTCGAAACTAGTGGGCCCAAACTACTAATACATACACCATATAACCAATCAATAGAAAGAAAAACCAGAAATCAGTAATCAGCGGGTATAAGTTGTACGATCAATGAATAACAAGTAAGTTTCTGGGAATCTGAAAGCGTTGTGTACCTTCTCGTCAGTTTCTCCCGTGGTGGATTGAGTATCGTGAAAATGGTCCTGAGTTGTGCCGAAATACCTCCACGAATTGCATCCCTCGATGTCTCAGTTAGTACATACGATCGAAATAAGTGATATGAATATTGTATGTTTTCATGAGTTTCAGAACCGGGGGGGAAGGTTAAAAAATTAAAAAAAAACTTTAGAGGAGAAGTAGAAGAAGGATAGGTAAAAAGAGAGGAGACAGAACACTACAACTACGAAAGATAAGTGGTCGAATTTACGTATACAACATACTATAACCAAATATTCTCTTTTATGCCAAAAGGGGTTCGGCTTACCAAATAAATAGCCGAAAAAAAGATGTCTGCAAAGTCGAGACGAGTCTGTGTCCTCGATGGGATTTTCGGAAAGACAAAGGCTTTAGGGAAATCCCACCACTCACCGTATCCGGTCAACGCCCTTGCAGATCCCGGAAATTCACCGGAAGGTTAGAGAAGGCGCTAATTTAGAATTTCAAGAAAGAAAAAAATCATCCGACCTCTCGGAAACTAAAAGAATCCAGAATAGTAATGAAATTAGAGAAAAAATAGCTAAGATGTCCCTAATTAGTGATTTGCCAAAATAAAAAAAATTAAAAAAACTGAATTTTGGATCGGTGATTTCAATGACCAAACATCACCGATGGCTACCCTGCGCAGACATGCCACAGTCTGGGACGTCGTTAATTTCCATCAACTAATTAAACTGAGAAAAGAAACGAAAATACTTAAGAGGGTCATGGGTTGACGTCCGGGTACGCGAATGACATAAATATTAATTTAGTAGTGGTTGATTTAATCGGATAGACCGAACTGAGCTGTCAGCTATATGAACACTGCAACAATAAATAAGGTAAGCAACGAAAGAAAAAATAATCTCGGAGAGTCAATGAATGTTAAAGGTACAAATGACCGAACCTGTACTTTTCGATGATCACAGGATATAGCTTAATTATCATTTCTGTCAACCTTTAGAAGTAATTCCCACATGATGCTACCCTATCTGTTGAAAGGCTTAAGATCCGGGGCTGTTAGTATGAGGTACTTAAATGCGAAGTAACAATTCCCAACTACAATTTACTATCCAAGTAGCAAACTTGGTTGGATGAATGTACTGATGTAGAAGTCAAAACGTGAGATATTTTTTTTTAATAAACGTATTCATATTCTCACTCTATAATATACACTAGGCCTATCCATTTAAATATAGGTGTCATATCATCTCATTCATATTTTATATCATATTATTAATATATCATTACATTCATTCATTATTTACTCATTTTCGCGCGAAGTAATATTTTACAGACACCCTATTTCATACATTTTACACGCAGGCCATACACATATTTATATTACACACTAATAAATATATAATTATCACAATCTATCACGCTCAAACTACTACACGATAACATTCATCGAACCACGGACTCTGTTTCGAAGCACCCAAATTGTATTTACTTCGCAGTTAAAAAAATCATACGTGTATTTACTGAAAGTTAAATTGTCAACGATTAATGTATTTCTGATTTGCTGATAAAACTAAAGCAACAATGGAAATTTTCTACAGCCACGGGAAAAGAGAATTTAAAACTACATTTTGAAACAAATAGTAGCAGCATATGGACGTTACCTCTATTAAGAAAATAGGCATTCTTTATTTCAGTGGATATTTCAATTACTACTGGACCTAGCAAGCTGTAGCTTTTCAGTACAGTAAGATCTCATGCTATCTGATATGAATGTATACTCATCTGAACCGAAAACCATGTCCACGGGATGTAATTTGAGAATAAATGGCCAAAATCAAACAATCTAAATCACTAAGTCAGACGATGTCGTAATGTCAACAAACAATTGACTACCGAAAACGGACACGATGGCGTTGTAGTAGAGGCATAATTTACCGTGTACTGAAATATATACTTGTACTCATTAATCAGAAATCTAATATTTACTCTCGTTTAGTATGCTTTGAGTTAGACAAATGGTATTAAACTAATGCATGTGAACTACACTGTCCTAACCATAGAAATCACACACTCACTCAGAACTACTAACTACACACACCACTATAAATACTACACATAAAACTACTAACTAAACAAACACCATTTAATTACATGCATATTGGGGAAAAGTACTCCTTTTTGGTATATAGAGTTGGCTCTATTAAACTTTAAGGGCAAAATGAGAAGAGTTAACCCTAGGTCCAATTGACCTGACCAATTACTTGAAACAGGTTTATTGAGGGACCCTTCCCCTGAAAGGGTAAAAGGCCCTAAAACAAACAATAACTAACCCATTCCCCCGCTAGAAATGGTTCAATTTGGAAATGAATAGGAGCCCCTTTTTGTTAGCTTAAGCTGCCATTATGATAATTAGTATTACCGCTATGAAACCTACCATGTACATGCAATTATTGATTAATAAAAAAAAATCACATTTACTATACACACTATAATATATGTAAGAAACCAGGTCGTATTGTCCCTAATCCCTAACTGAATTTGAAAAGATAAAAAAAATCACTTTCCTATACTGTCTATTCTATCTGGGCAGCAAACATGGCTTCCTGCAAACCGAAATCCTGAATCAGATATTTTCCCCTGCTTTTACAATTCTCTGAACAAAAATATGTGTTTCTGGCTCCTAAATGATCACACGGCGTTTACGATGACATTTAATCGGATTTTTACTTGATTTTCACAAAAAAATTTAAGTCTTACCAGCAAATATAGAGAAGATGCTGTCCACGGCTGTACCTGCAGAATCGTCCGTGTCGGGAATGAAAACATTGCGCCGAAAACACCAGGGATTGAATTCCACCAATCAGGGCGTTTTCTAACTGCCGCGGAAATTACAAAGCGAATAGAATTTTGGTGAAATCTAGATATAACCGGATCTGAAAGTGACTATGGACTAGTGAGAGGGGGCGAGGGAAAAATTAGGTACCTGACTAAATTCTACATTGGTCTGAAATTAAGAAAATTTATGTCTAATGACGGAACTATGTTTCGGTATGACGTCAGAATGGTAAACCTTGTAACTATTCAACATGTATATGCGAAAATGGGATTTACAATTAATCAAAATATAAATAAATGTATTATTCAGTGGGAATATGGTTACTAATGAAACCTTTCGATTCATTACATTTAATTTGAAGTAAAGAGAATAAATAAATTGTGTAATTAAACCGAAATCGAATAAAAAAAATACTAGGTACAGGGTGCGTAAAAAAAGTTGCCATTACTTTCAACTGTAATGGTACATTACACTAAGTGATAGTAAATTCTACAATGCGCCAATTGTGACGGAAATACATTGTATGTTTCTAAATTTAACATAGTTTACCTTCGTGTAAGTATGATTATAGTGTACAAAATAGACGATAACCACAATGAGTGCCCAAGCTTCACTACTTATAACATAAATCACAACGTGTCGTACTCTTTATTACCAGATCCAATACTCTACTGGCTTTGAAACTGGGGAGGGTACCCCTCGGACGCATGAAAGAAAATCAGGGCGGCACTGATTACTGAAATACCACGAATTGCAAAATTATTTTTACACTCTAAAGGCATCAGATTTTTTGTTTAATTTTCAACCGCTATTAACTAATCTTTGTATGGAACAAACTGACAATTAAATATTGAGATTTTGTCTTTACTGATTTCAATATGTACTCTATGGGGCAGAAACACGGACATTCGCGAAAGCGATAAAATAAAATTGGAGGCTTTTAAGACGTGGGTATGGAGAAAAAGAGAGAATTAGCAGGGTTGAACGGAAGTTATTAGAAATAGTAGCAATAGGGCAGAGAATAAAAAATGTAGATGTAATTAAGAGAAGGAAGAGGAACTGGTTGGGACCATGGTGGAAAGACTACAAGGTGGGTGCAATGCGGTGCTAAATTCTTGTCGCTTTGGCGCATGACGTCATCTGGGTGGCAGATGGACTTTTAACTAGCGCTTCCTCGCTGGTGTCTCATACGCGAACTTCGCTTGTATTTGTATTGGTCTTCAACGGAGTGAAAATTTTAGTACAAACAGTAATTACATAAACGTAATGTAATCAATGTTTCAGCTAAGTGAACTCAAAGGAAGATATTTACAATAGAAAAAGAAACAGCAACATCAGTTCATATCAAACAACTTTGAAGCTTGAATAAACTAATATTGCTCACTACATTGTTTTCTTTCTCTCTATTTTCTTTTAACATATGAAGTAATACACTCGAGTATGTATAGGCCTGAATAGTCTAAAATGCAGTGTGCCGTTAATGCACGTTTTTATATTTATGTATGCTCAAGTATATTCTCGTAACACATTGATCGGTTTCGATTTACTATTATTATTATTATGCTTGAAAGAGAATTCTTTACAAATAAATATTGAGAATATCTCAGGAGCAAATTAATGTTTTTCGTAAACTGAGGTGCACATACGTATATTTTCGTCATGCTTGGACATTTTTTAAAGAGATTGCTCCCATATAAGTTTCATCAGAATCTCAGGGGAGGTTAAAAATTTTATTGAGCAGGGGCGCACGTATGAGAATGAAGTATATTTACGCCACGATAAATTGTATTGTTCATCATTTGTACGAAATAGAACGTTACATATACAGCTTTTTAACGTGTTCTAAAAATATATTGAAATAAAATATGTATATACAAAGCACCTCAAACAAAGAAATTGCAAGAACATAAGCGCTTATCTCATTTTGTAGTTAATTTATCTTCGTAGGACCGGGTAAAGGAGTTGATAGGGAGCAGATAGAGTGATCACACAGGACTTGACAGAATATTCACAATAAATTCGGGAAACAGTGATAAGCGCAGTTAGTACTGTTAGAGATGCTATAATGATACGTATATACTTATTGTACCGTTTTTCGATTGTACATAAAACTGAAATTATTAGTTTTGTGTTCCATGATTATGTCCCGTGGACTAACGGAGACAAACGATAAATGCAAGTGAAGGATTGTGGGAATTTTGTGGAGTATCCCGAGAAACTCACGGACACGATGTTGTCCACCACTAATTCACTTGACCGGGAAGCGAACCAATACCTCTAGCACCAGAGGTGAGCGTTCCGCCACTGAGCCATCGTGCTTCCTTGATTGTTCGAGAATCTACCATATTTCTATATTTACTGCAATCATTCTTAATTTTGTAAATCTAAAGGGATCACCTAAATATGTACAAATAATTATCCAAAGTTATAATTAAAATAAATGAAAATTTCAAAATTTAAGTGTAAAAGTGTTCCGACAATGAGCCATGACATGCGAAATGGACACTTTATTCTGTTGGCCCAATACATTGTTATATATTTTATAACCGTTAATCATTATTACGAACCTTCCATTCGTTAGTTAATTCTTGATATCGTTTAATCGAACACATTCTGAATATCACTTAAACGAACACAAAAGAATTTCCATTTGTCACTTCCAGCCGAGCATTTTCCCGTTGTCCCTTGTCACCAAGGTGACGTCACAGCTACGATAGCACTCAAGGCCACATGCGCGTGCAGCCACCTTGTAGTCTTTCCACCATGGTTGGACGTTGGCTGAAGAGGAACTGCATTATGAGGGACGTGCTAGAGAGTATGGTGGAAGGAAAGAGAGGGAGAGGGCGAAGGTGACTGTAGTTGAAGAAAGGTATTAAAACAGAAAATTGCTACATCAAAACGAAGAGACCAGCTAAGGACCACCGTAAATCGAACTTCTCAGCTGCAGCAAATAACCTGCCAATAATGGCAGAATAGCTATGATAATGATGATGGTATGTTTAGCAATATTAGCCAAAACAGAGAGAGAAAAATTAAAATAATAATGATTATAACCAAACCTCTTAATATTTTAGAATAATTTGAGTGAAAACTGAAAACGACTCAACTGTACGGTGACCATAATTTTAACAGCTGAACGAGGCAACTAAAAAGAAAGAAAGTAGTAGATCACTGTGTATGTATATTAGCATCCGGCTGACCAAAACTCAAAACTCGTTATACCACTCCACATAGGAATAAAACTATATAATGAATTACCTAAATCTGTGAAACAAATACCAAATTTGCAGTTTAAAATTCATTTTAAATTAATGTAACATTATCAGCTATTTTGTACCATAGAGGAGTAACTCAATCAAACATTTTTTTTTAAAGATAAAATTTACTTCCTGTGTCGAGCAAACGTACAAACGGCAGTAATTGAAATGTTTTGTATCGCGTAACGAAAGTATAAACTCAAGAATTCCTAAGACGGATAATTAATTGAATACATAAATTATTCCAATCGTACTTGCTTGAAGTTCCTATCCCATTCAGTAAGTCAGGTTTACTAACTTTGGAGTACCAATGTTGCCATCTCATAAAGGTGCTCACTATGTAGGGGGGAATGAGCCAATTAATTCCACGTGTTGCCCTTCGTCCACACGTCTGGAAACAAATATACGATTCCTGTTTCCACACTTAAATTGCACAACAGACTCCTCGGACGCACACGATCCTCAGAAGAGAAACTCCGTCTGTAGTAGACAGTGGCGGCGGTTGGACGTTAATAGTAAGGAAAAGGGGGGCAAGACATGATCTGAGCAATTGTATATCAATGTTAATTTCCTGGTTGTTTCTAACACTGTTTGATGAAAGGTTGTATAACTGATAGGATACTATCTTTTTTCACTTAAAATGCCGTATATCGTATATCTATTTTATTAAGTAAATTCATAAGGGAAATACAGGTAGGTACTAGCCCTTTATACTCTTAAACAACCAAAGTGTAAGAAGAGATTTGAGTTCTTGCTCATGAACATCTTAAAATTCTGTCTGAAAAATTGTGATCTGATTATTTAATAAATTTGCAAAACAAATAAATAGAAGGGATAATATTAATCATAGTAATGAATAATGAGGCTTGTTATCAGAAGGTATATTGAAACTGGGAATTAATGAACATCTTATACTTTTAATTCCACACATGCCATTAAATGAATATTTTTAGTCTTAGAAAATGAAATACAGTACCGTAAGTACTGCAAGCATATGCAATGACATTTAAAGAAATATGCAATTGCAATATTATTTGCTTTGAATTGCAATTAAAACGCAATTCCTGTAGCTTTTTTAACTCCACGGAAACACAAATAACCAACCAATACGTACTCACGCAACGGCAAATATCATATGGCACCATTTTTTTCTATGAAACAGTAGGCCTAATACATACAAAACCTTTACCAGGGTGTCCACATTCTGGGAAATAAGTGAAAGTCAGGGAAAGGTCAGGGAAGTGAAAATGTATAAGGTGAATTCAGGGAAATGGCAGATTGGTCAGGAAAAGTCAGGGAAAAATCGATTTAGGCCCATTGTTCAATTACTGAATTTATGAAATAAGGTTGATTTCTTTACTGTTACTGGGTGCAAAATGTGGTGTTTTCATTGATGATATTGAGGGAGTCAGTGTTCTCTGATATAGTTGTTGAAACTAATTTTCTGCGAGAAACACATCTAACTGCATTCTGGCATATTTGCTCAATGGGTAGACGCTGTTCTAGAAGAATTGCATGGTGCCAAGAGGATATCTGGACAAGTGGCTGAGAACGCGAAGAAATAGTATCTCCAGCTCACAGAGAAAGCTCAGACTGAAGAATTTAAGGGACACTCGAATGAATTCATAGCCAATGACAGAGATTGTATTGGACTTGAGTATTTTACTTATTCGTTGGAAATGGGAAGAACTTCATTGACTTATGGTCAGTTATGAAATTGTGTTTTATCTTCTTTCACGGAAACGCATTTTTTGAAAGTGGTTTGATAATAAATAAAGTTCTCATTGTTGAGAACTTACAAGAAGAATCTCTGGTGGCTCAACGGATCATATATGATTCTGTGATGAGAATAGGTGGATCATCAGGAGGTATGATAAATTCAGTGAGAAGTTCAATAAGACAATATCAGGTGTATTTGAAAAAGCAAAGAGACATAAATGCTGGAGACGAGAAGAGGAGAGAGAAACGGAATATTCAGCAACAGCTAAAGGAGATAGAGGAAGAAGAGAAGAAAATGAAACTGCGGAGACAACAAGAAGGATATTCAGATCAATGAAAAGAAAACTATGCGAGAAAGGATGGAAACAAATTTCTAAATGGGTTGCATTTAACAATTGCACCAGCAAGAGTATGTGTTACATAATGTGTGTGTGTGTGTATTTTTTTTAAATAATCAGTAAAATCATGTATGAACTGTTTATTACTATAGGAAATATTATAATGCTGTGTAATTGGTATTATAATGTGTAGTTTTTTTCATATCTTAAGTACTCTGTATACTGCAGACTTTCGTTTGTAACTTTACATTTTATGTAATATGTAGGCCTAATCAATATCGGCCTAATGCACATGTTTGTAAATTTACATTCCTTTGGAAAGAAAATTGAAAAAAAGAAAGAAACAGAAGCGGAAGAGAACAAGTCCAACTATGGGGAGTGTGGAGGCTGGGGTTTCTTTCTCTTTTCTATATTTTAAAGTTATTCAGGGGTCAGGGAAATCTGGAACTTTCGTCATGGAAAGTCAGGAAAAAGTCAGAGATTTTTTCTCCAAATTGTGTGGACATCCTGTTTACATTTCCAAATAAAACTATGTATATAAATTAGTGCGTCAGTTCAAAAAAGTGGGGAGCGGCCAACTGCCCCTTCTTGCCCCCCCTAATCGCCGCCCATGGTAGTAGACAACGAACACGTTTTACTGACTTTTCCAGTGTTTCCAATACTCAACCAATACCCTCGCCGCCAGGTGCCAAGCTACCACCATCTCTCGCCATGCCTGTAAGGTCTGGGTTTGTTATTTACTTCTTTTACATGCATAAAACGGGACAAATACTACTGACGGGACAGCCGGGACGCCCCGAAAACGTGACTGTCCCGGTCAAAACGGAATATATGGTTGCCCTACTCAAATGTCTATGACTTTTGTGTAAACTCAATTTATATAAATACTTTTAACCTATATCAGAAATACAAAATAACGGCATCAAACTCCGTTATTTGAAATAACTATAAAATTACTCTCACTTGTGAATATGGATTATTTATTGTTATATAATATTATATCCCTCAATCCTCGATGTGCCGTATAACTAACAAAGGAACATTATGATTTGGTGAATTCAATTGCTGAAAATGATTGCTAGCACTGGATTGAACACCAAAAGGAACAGAGAAAAAGGAGGTGTTTAGTGGCAGATAAATGAGGTCAAAGTGCGAAGATATAATGTAGAGAATGTCTAGAAATGCCATGGTAATTTTTAACAAGTAGAGCGATTGAGGTTAGTTGTTGGACATGAGCAATGCTTGTAGAGCTCCACTGAATAGGCGTAATGTGAATCATGAGGGACATCTGAAAAGACGCCATGTTGGAATTAGCGCAAGAAGAATACGTACACGTGGCCCCAGAATGTAAATTTACATCCCGGATTCCACGCATAGCACCGGCTGCGTGTCCACGGGTGGTACACGTGGCTCCCTGAAGTGAGTATGGTGTGACCACCATATGGTGTGATGGTGGTACACGTGGCAGCGACAGTGTTAAAAATACACACTAGGTTCCTTACAACAGGAGATTAGAAAGTACAAAATACCTCATCAGGGCATTCTTCTGACCATATTGGTTTTGAAGCTACCGAATTTCTAAACCGATATTACGCCTCAATCCCGCTGCTAATCTAGAATTTTGTCAATATTAGAGAAAAATGTACATGTGTAATGTCGTTTTCTTCGTGATTAATCATTTCAGCAAATAGTGCTAACCTATATTCATTATGTTAGCAGCTGTTGTCATCAGAAATAGTTCATGATTTTTCCCTACCAACTTGCAAGAGTCCTGACGAATGCGTAGTGAATTGATTTGCGTATTAAGATGTACGTCACAATTCACACTTACAGATCATTTTTTCCAAGACCAAAGTCTGACTAATAAGGTGTTAACCAACATTTTAACAAAATACCACAAATAAAATCTTGTTTCTTACCTCAGGGTCAGTGCTTTTGCTGCTCGACACTTCAAACACACACTCTGGGTAATCAAAGCTGTTGTCACCGAGCAGAAACGAGTAGAAGGACTCCTTTTCATCAGAATCAGTAATCTGTGCGGAGGTGCTCTGTGGATCTTCCTCGATCAGTGTTTCTTCCAGACATGTTTTTAGGGGGCACTGCTCCCCCGGAGGAGACCAAAATAATATGTCTATAATATAATAATAAATAGAATAGTACCAGTAGTGCCTCCCGGAATATGAAGTGTGCCGCCCCGGAACATAGTTCCTGAAAGAGACACAGTTTTAGATAGCCGCCATTTTCCTGCGGCTTCACACTTTGTTCCATACAAAATTCCGCTTATAAGGTCAGCAACAAATGTTCTTTCCATTTCATGAAATTAGTTTCTAAAATAACTTCAGAATGAAAGGACAATTTAAGTACGTTTTAGTAAATTAAAAAAATGCAATTTTCTGTACTTTCCAGCCATACCACAGTTATTCCGAAAATAAATTTTACCAAACGAAAGGAACTTTTGTTGCTGACTGTACGTTCCTTTTGAAGAAGGGTGCCACGTGACTGCGCGCGAAGGCGACGCAACATCAGCATTAACTGTTGGTGATTGAACCAAACGTTCAAGTCCAATGTACTGCACTGGTTCACATATATATTGTGAACCTGGGTTTTCTGTTATCAAAATTGAGTAGAATGTAACTCTTAGAGACTCGTAGATAACCTAGATTGCACTTGTTAATATCTGGAACTAACAGTACATTTAAATGCACCTATGATGTGCATGGGAGAGGTGTTGATAATTTGGGGATGTCCACCATTGTTTGTTTAACGGCCAAACAGAACCGTGATAAAATGAAAAACAGGTCATTGAATTAGTAAATGTGTATTCATAATAAATTGAATTTAATGTGTGTTGTGTTATTGTGTAGCATGTCTGAAAGATATTAATTCGAATGTGTGTGTCAGGCTTTGGTTGATAGGTATTATCTGTCAAAAAAGTAAATGTACACCTATTTTTCGAGTCTGGCATTCCTGCGCTCCATACGTGGAGAGTATGAGAATTAAATCAATCAAATGTTTACTGAGGGGCAAAAAGAAATGTTTAATCTGAATAAGACATTGCAGAGGGGCACAAGCTGTGAATACGAATAGTGCATAGTGTAAATAAAGGACGACACCGAAAGAGAAAGCCAGAAACAGCTGTTAAACTTAGAAAAAACAGTAAAAATTGTCGAAGTGGGAACATAAAACACAAATATAACAAATACGCCGTCAACTAATCGTTCAGAACCCAATGAACTTTTTGTAGTGGTTAAGGTGCTGGCTTACAAATGCAAAGGTCACCAGTTCGAATCTTCGGTGAGGACATTTTTAAAAAATTTTGTTAATAATACATGCAGCTCATGAGAGATGATAAAAGAGGTCGTATTTTGTTTTTCGTAGCAATTATTATTGGTAATGTTTAGTACTGATAATACTTTTCGTCTTTGCGTATTGCTTTCATTTTTTTCTTCATTTCAAACGAGAAGAATATCCGAACAAATGCCACCAAAATTCCTCATATTTTGAATGTAAACGCCATTTACAATTAGTAAAGAATAAAAATTGAACGTTCCGATGTAGCTGCAAAAAGTAAAAAGAAAAACATGGAAGTGGACCATACTCATGGTTATTAAAAATACAATTTCTACATGCCTTACACCTCCAGACCACGTTTCTACGTTAGCAAGTAAGAGGTATCTGTTTAGGTTAGGCTGGTCAATACGTTTTGCAAAGGGGCCCGGTTTAGCTCTGACGCACCACAGGTGCGAGAAGGGAGCAAAACACTTTTTCTCTCTCCCTCTGTGTGTCTATTTATCTATCTGTATATATATATATATATATAACGCTATTTGTGAATGCCATAACCACCCTAATTTTCACCGGATTGAGACGAAACTTGGCACAAACATTAATTGTTGAAATATCTTGATGAGTTCGTTAACCAGAATAATCAGAAGAAAATGTTCAAAATTGCGGCCCATCAAACTCTTAAAAACTTCCAAGGGAACCAATTTCGCCCATAAATAGGTATTCAGAAAGTTTGAATAACTTTTCCTCTTTTACTGAAATATTTGTGTGCAGGGACTTATTGAAATATTGGACCGATTAATCTCATAAAGAAGGTTCACGCCCTTTCGCTAAGGTCTGGCTTTTTTTTTTTTTTTTTTTTTTTTTGCAGGAGGGGTTATTTTCGTATCGGAACAAGATGATTGTTAGTGATGATGTGAAATTACACATTGAAAGTGAAGTAACTTGTGAAACGTGTTATTTGAAAGAATAATATATACATGTGCTTTCCCCTAACACAGAGAACTGTGAATCATGTATTTCGAGTTCGGGAGCGTGATTGGCGAGGAGTGTTATTTGATTTGCTTTTTAGTAACACATTGCATTGCAAATAAAGGTAGGCAACATTAGTGGTAAGTAAAATAATAACAATAACAATAATAATAATAATAATAATAATAATAATAATAATAATAATAATAATAGCGATGGGAGCAACGTTGGAGAGTATGCACTCATAGTACTCAGAAAAATATGCGATTTCAATGCAAAATGAACGAAGAGTCATTGTCATGGGGAGTCATGAAGCCACGGCAGAGCCCTCTTTATGCAAAATGTCGATAACTTATATCGAGAGAACAGGAGGTGATAGTGAGATGGGACCAACGCTGGATACCATGGACCCATAAGGCGCATCGAAAAAATTAGGGGGGGCGCCAGCCAGCCTTACTTATTTCCACATAATAATATAAAATTATATTGTCGAAATACACACACGATTTAGCTAGTAATATTTCATATTATTATTATTATTATCGACAGCGTCTTTTCATTACGTGTGCATGTTTGACATGAAGCCAAAGAGAAGATCCATCATTCGTAGAAAGAATAAGAATAGTCAGTTACTTTAACTGTGAACGATGGCGAAAAATACGAAAAGTGTGATTACCTGTAGCGAAAAGAAACAATACTTTATCTCAAATGGATAAGAAATCAAGCCGAGATAGATTCGAACTCGCATGGACGGCGCGACAGCCAGTTCATTGACCACTTTCTTTTAACTGACTCACCGAACGTGTTTTAGTAACTTACTTATTGCTAATTTAGTAGCAATAAGTACCTTACTTATTGCTAATTTTACTTGCTTCACTCGTTTAACTTGCTTTTTCTAATAACTTACGACAATGAAACGAACACAGAAACATCGAGGAAAGTTAAAAATCATAGATGCTTTCCCGCCGGGAATCAAACCCGGGACACCTACACCAAAGGCGCGCATGCTAGCCACTAGACCAGCGGGGAGGGCACTGCTCACTCTCTGTGTCGTGAGGGATTACGACCACTGTATTGCCAGCTATCACTTCTGTGGGTTGTATACTATGATCACATGTTTCTTCTTTGCTGGAAGAGTTAAACCTACATTCTATGTAATACATGAGGTATTTAGACCTACATGCTCTTCATATAATGTAATAAAAGGGTCATGCTGGCAATAAGAAAAAGAACATTCCTCGGACAAAACGGAAACTATTGGCATCAGAAATATTTATCTACGAGGCATGCGCAGTTGTATATTTCAGAATAGTTACTGTTTAGTTCAGTAAACGAAGAAAGGGGTATAAAAAAGCAAATATGTCGCCTCAACGAGATCGACCAGAGTTGACAGAGGCGGAAGCAGATGTGTAGTAATACAACAACTTGGTTAAATTGATAATAATTTGTTCTTTATTCTGTAGTAGATCGTATCACAACTTTACGGGAGAGCAGAGAAAGACTTACTAACACTGTCATATAGTAAGCTTTAGTAACACGATCATATAGACACAAATGGATGTAACTGTGAGTACTACAAATTGGATTTAACGAAAGCCGTTTAGATATTCAGTGGTTTGCAGGGTTGTACAAGACACAATACAATTCTTCATACCTCAGCTTCCATAGCTAGATACATACAATTTCTGGATAGATACTGAAACTGCTGTCGGACTTTAATACATGACGTATTGCAGGATACAAAATGCTTTGCATTACTTGTTTGTTTGTAGACAGCTACTAGCTTAGTGTTCTGAAAGGTTGTGTATAAACTAGGGATAGCCAATTCCGGAATTATTACTTTTCGGACTCTGGAAAGTAAAACCGGACAAATTCCGGAATTCGGAAAATTCCGATTTTGGAATAATTCCGGAATTCGAAAAAATCCGGAATTTAGAAATTTCTGATTTCGTTACATTCCGGAATTCGGAAAAATCTGATTTCTTCGAAATCCGGAGTTTTTTTGAATTCCGGAATTTTCTTAATTCCTGATTGTTTCCGAGTTCCGAAATTCTTCTGAATTCCGGAGTTTAACTGAATTCCATAATTTTCCGAAATCCAGAAAGTGAAAGTTCCGCTTCCGAAAAATGAATTTATTTTGGTTAATATGAATCGTGGTGGAAATAGGTCTTTGACCAGGTAATGGCGACTGCTTTGAAAGAAATGGGGTGTATGAGAATTCAATCTGTCATATTTGTAGTTTCGTGTGGAGAAAATACGAACTTGTGAACCAGCGGTTTAAGAACAACTCAAGTTATTAATGTAAACTTTTCCGACTTCATAAAAGAAATACGAAAGCCATTTTGAATCGAAGAAATATAACATACAAGTTTGCAAGCGGAGACAAAGAAACCTAACGTAACTAGATTAAAAACGAATCTTTTACCGCGTAGCAATCGCGGTTCAGTGGTCAAGGTGCTTGTGCGAATGCACATTGTAGTTTTTTTTACTTTAGGATTTTTGATGGCGATTGATCGGCGATAACATACGTTTTATTATATTCAGATATTTGAATACTCAGATGTTTCAATACTTGAACTATCAAATCTTCAGGAATAATAATAGTAATAATAATAAACTAATAATAATTATTATTATCTCGTAGAAATCGTTCAGGTCATACCATTACAAGCAGAAACGTGACATTTGGAAAGAATATTTTTCGGTTTGGTTTAATGTTGCTCACGAGAAGAGGAGTTTCTCATCTCGTTTCTGAAACAAATAAAATAACATGAGAATTAACATTCGAGACGGGTCAAGGCTAACTCAAAATTTTCGTCTCTCTTTGGAGATGAGAATCGAGACGAGACGAAAAATATGGTAAAAATTTCCCGTCTTGTCTCGATTCTCGAAATAGTGTATGTCCATTCTTTAAGTAACAATTGCTCTGTAGACTGAATCTCATAGGCTATTTCGTTACATTATATTTCAGAGCTCATTGAATTATGCTCTTTGTAGGTATTTTGTATCAAAGCGTTTATATTTACCTCTGCATATCCTAAAAATTAGTTTATTATATGCCTAACTGTGGCGTGATATTTAGTTATATTTATTACAGTTATTTTCCTTAAAACATACAGTAGAATACTTTCTACATAAAACTTCAGAGGAGCGTTCTAGTTTAAAATGTTGGTAGTTGCAGAGGTGTGTCTTGAAGGTACGGAACCCTTTCCCCGAAATCTCTACTTTTAAGTAAGTTTTGCCAAATCTGAACGGCAAGTTTAAAACTTTTATTATTATTATTATTATTATTATTATTATTATTATTATTATTATTATTGTTATTATTATTATTATTATTATTATTATTATTATTATTATTATATCAACACCGTGTATAATCTTTAAAAGATATACGGTTTGTATCTGAATAGTAAAAGCTAATTGATTGTCGATCTCGGTCGTCGAGAAGTCTTCAGGAGGGAAGGACATCGGTCACGTTCTCGGTTTGAGTTCCGAAGGGGCAAGTATTCGGGCTCGAGCCAAAAATTGTTAAAAGTTATAGGCTTCAGCCACACATGTTCAAAACAGCTGGGACCGGGTTTAGGCTTCTCAACGGCTCGAGCGGCTAGGCTTACAGCTCATTCACTATCGAACCGAACCGAGAAGTGAGCCGAGTCGACAGCTCACCCAACCGAGCCGATTTGAGCCATCGGCTTAGTTGAGCTGAATCGAAACGTGCCGATGGACTAGTTTCAACTTAGCTGGCTTGAACCGGTTCACATGAACCGAGTAGGGGACCCATCCCAACCGAGAAAGCTCGAGCCATCGGCTCAATTGAGCTGAGTCGATGGCTTGTTCCAACTGAGCCGGCTCGAGTCATCGGCTCATCCCAACCGTGCCGACTCGAGCTGTTCGCTCAGTTGATACGAGCCGAGCCGGTTGATATCACTACCCGAGTTGGTCTTCTGCTTGGTCTCAAGAATTCGATAGTGCAGGTCTCAGCCTTGATTTTGAGAACTACAATATATACTTATATTGGTGATTACGACATTTGAGGCTCTCTCGTAATAATAAAAGAAAAACAACTCTTGTCTTCTCCTTATCTAGACGAGACGAGATACACTAAAATTGCCCACGAGATGCACTAAAATTACGAGACGAGACGCACCCCTGTCGTGAGCAACATTAAAAGTATTCCACATTACTGCTTACATTTCTCATGGCTTTCGCTTTCCAGTCTAATCAGGCCATTATTTCAAAACGAGTTAAAACGAGCTAAACGAGCGAGCGAGCTATTATCAAACTCGACTCAACTCGAAACTCGCCCACGAAAACAGCTTGACCTTGATCGCTACGCGGTAAACGATTCGTCTTTAGTCTGGTTACGTTAAGTTTCTTTGTCTCCCCCTGCAAACTTGTATGTTATATTTCTTCGATTCAAAATGTCTTTCGTATTTCTTTTATGAAGTCGGAAAAGCTTACATCAATAACTTGAGTTTTTCTTAAACCGTAAGTTCACAAGTTTGTTTTTTCTCCACACGAAACTACAAATATGACAGATTGAATTCTCATACACCCCATTTCTTTCAAAGCAGTCGCCATTACCTGGTCAAAGACTTATTTCTGCCACGATTTATATTAACCAAAATAAATTCATTTTTCGGAAGCGGAACTTTCACTTTCCGGATTTCGGAAAAGTATGGAATTCAGTTAAACTCCCTAATTCAGAAGAATTCCGGAACTCGGGAAGAATCCGGAATTTAAAAAATTCCGGAATTGAGAAAAACTCCGGATTTCGAAAGAATCCGGATTGTTCCGAATTCCGGAATGTTAACGAAATCAGAAATTTCTAAATTCCGGATTTTTTCGAATTCCGGAATTATTCCAAAATCGGAATTTTCCGAATTCGGGAATTTGTCCGGTTTTACCTTCGGGAGTCCGAAAAGTAATAATTCCGGAATTGGCTATCTCTAGTTTATACACAACCTTTCAGAACACTAAGCTAGTAGCGGTCTACAAACAAACAAGTAATGCAAAGATTTTGTATCCTGCAATACGTCATGTATTAAAATCCGACAGCAGTTTCAGTATCTATCCAGAAATTGCATGTATCTAGCTACTGGAAGCTGAGGTATGAAGAATTGTATTGTGTCTTATACAACCCTGCAAACCACTGAATATCTAAACGGCTTTCGTTAAATCCAATTTGTAGTACTCACAGTTACATCCATTTGTGTCTATATGATCGTGTTACTAAAGCTTACTATATGACAGTGTTAGTAAGTCTTTCTCTGCTCTCCCGTAAAGTTGTGATACGATCTACTACAGAATAAAGAACAAATTATTATCAATTTAACCAAGTTGTTGTATTACTACACATCTGCTTCCGCCTCTGTCAACTCTGGTCGATCTCGTTGAGGCGACATATTTGCTTTTTTATACCCCTTTCTTCGTTTACTGAACTAAACAGTAACTATTCTGAAATATACAACTGCGCATGCCTCGTAGATAAATATTTCTGATGCCAATAGTTTCCGTTTTGTCCGAGGAATGTTCTTTTTCTTATTGCCAGCATGACCCTTTTATTACATTATATGAAGAGCATGTAGGTCTAAATACCTCATGTATTACATAGAATGTAGGTTTAACTCTTCCAGCAAAGAAGAAACATGTGATCATAGTATACAACCCACAGAAGTGATAGCTGGCAATACAGTGGTCGTAATCCCTCACGACACAGAGAGTGAGCAGTGCCCTCCCCGCTGGTCTAGTGGCTAGCATGCGCGCCTTTGGTGTAGGTGTCCCGGGTTTGATTCCCGGCGGGAAAGCATCTATGATTTTTAACTTTCCTCGATGTTTCTGTGTTCGTTTCATTGTCGTAAGTTATTAGAAAAAGCAAGTTAAACGAGTGAAGCAAGTAAAATTAGCAATAAGTAAGGTACTTATTGCTACTAAATTAGCAATAAGTAAGTTACTAAAACACGTTCGGTGAGTCAGTTAAAAGAAAGTGGTCAATGAACTGGCTGTCGCGCCGTCCATGCGAGTTCGAATCTATCTCGGCTTGATTTCTTATCCATTTGAGATAAAGTATTGTTTCTTTTCGCTACAGGTAATCACACTTTTCGTATTTTTCGCCATCGTTCACAGTTAAAGTAACTGACTATTCTTATTCTTTCTACGAATGATGGATCTTCTCTTTGGCTTCATGTCAAACATGCACACGTAATGAAAAGACGCTGTCGATAGTAATAATAATAATATGAAATATTACTAGCTAAATCGTGTGTGTATTTCGACAATATAATTTTATATTATTATGTGGAAACAAGTAAGGCTGGCTGGCGCCCCCCCTAATTTTTTCGATGCGCCTTATGGGTCCATGGTGTCCAACGTTGGTCCCATCTTACTATCACCTCCTGTTCTCTCGATATATTATAAGTTATCGACATTTTGCCTAAAGTGGGCTCTGCCGTGGCCCCATGACTCCCCATGACAATGACTCTTCGTTCATTTTGGATTGAAATCGCTTATTTTTCTGAGTACTATGTGTGCATACTGTCCAACGTTGCTCCCATCACTCAACAGTTTCCCGTTCTCTTGATATAAATTGCTATTTTGTTTGTGAGGGAGATATGGCGTTACAATCATTACGTTTGAAGAAGAATTGAGGAAGATATTGCCTTGCCACAAACAACACCTATTATTATTATTATTTGGTCTAGGAATTAATTCGTGCGGTTTTACAAAAGATGGCGTAACTAGCTTATTGTCCCATAGTTTCGTTGATCCAAACATGCGTTGAAAACTACTGTCATTGAGCATCTTGTTTAGTATATGTCAGTTGGTTGAAGCGGAAACAACAACATTTTTTATTCAACTGAAAATGGCGCATTTTGTGCCTGATAAAGTGTTTTTGCGGGGAGTTATTCTTCATTGCTTTAACATGAAGAAAAGTGCTACCGCAAGTCATCATATTTTAGTGGAAGTGTTTGGTGACCATGCTCTAGCTGAGCGAACGTGTCAGAAGTGGTTTGCATGGTTTAAAGGTGGTGATTTCAGCTTGGAAGACCAAAAGCAATTTGGAATTTGAAGATGAAGAATTGAGAGCATTGCTTGATCAGGATTCGTGTCAAACGCAGGACGAACTTGCAGAAGCGTTTGGAGTTGAGCAAACAACAGTTTCCAAACGTCTCAAAGCCATAGGAATGATTCGAAAGATGTCTTATTGGGTTTCACATGAATTGAAAAGAAAGACGTTGAAAGAAGAAAAACCGTTTGCGAATTGCTGCTTCAAAGACAGAAAAGGAAGGGATTTTTGCATCGAATTGTAACTGGTGATGAGAAGTGGATTCATTATGAGAATCCTAAACGAAAAAAGGCCTGGGTGAAGCAAGGTGAACCAAATCCTTCACAACCGAAACGAGATATTCATTGTGCAAAGGTTATGCTGTATATATGGTCGGATTTGAAACGTGTGGTGTACTACGAACTTCTGAAACTTGGTGAAACTATTAATGGACACCGCTATCGACAACAATTAATGCGTTTGAAGCAAGCTCTGGCCTGAAAACGACCAGAATGGAATAACAGGCATAATAAACTTATTTATCAAGATGATAACGCTCGACCACATGTCGCAAAACCGGTCAAAACCTATTTGGAAAATGTCGGATGGAAAGTGTTACTCCACCCGCGATATTCACCAGACACTGCTCCGTCTGACTACTATTTGATCGATTGCATGAATAACGATTTGATTGGACAGCGGTTCACTTCTTCAGAAAATATCGAAAAATGGATCTTTGATTAGATTGCGTCAAAAGATGAGGAATTCTTTCGACACGGAATCCGTAAATTGCCTGAAAGATGGGAGAAAGTAGTGGCTAGCGATGGACAATATTTTTGTTAACGTATTCATTTACTTTGTTTTTGAAATAAAGCTTCAATTTTTATTAAAAACCGCACGAATTAATTCCTAGACCAAATATTATTATTATTATTATTATTATTATTATTATTATTATTATTATTATTATTATTATTATTATTATTATTTTACTTACCGCTAATGTTGTCTACCTTTATTTGCAATGCAATGTGTTACTAAAAAGCAAATCAAATAACACTCCTCGCCAATCACGCTCCCGAACTCGAAATACATGATTCACAGTTCTCTGTGTTAGGGGAAAGCACATGTATATATTATTCTTTCAAATAACACGTTTCACAAGTTACTTCACTTTCAATGTGTAATTTCACATCATCACTAACAATCATCTTGTTCCGATACGAAAATAACCCCTCCTGCAAAAAAAAAGAAAAAAGGTAGACCGTAGCGAAAGGGCGTGAACCTTCTTTATGAGATTAATCGGTCCAATATTTCAATAAGTCCCTGCACACAAATATTTCAGTAAAAGAGGAAAAGTTATTCAAACTTTCTGAATACCTATTTATGGGCGAAATTGGTTCCCTTGGAAGTTTTTAAGAGTTTGATGGGCCGCAATTTTGAACATTTTCATCTGATTATTCTGGTTAACGAACTCATCAAGATATTTCAACAATTAATGTTTGTGCCAAGTTTCGTCTCAATCCGGTGAAAATTAGGGTGGTTATGGCATTCATAAATAGCGTTATATATATATATATATATACAGATAGATAGATAAATAGACACACAGAGGGAGAGAGAAAAAGTGTTTTGCTCCCTTCTCGCACCTGTGGTGCGTCAGAGCTAAACCGGGATCCTTTGCAAAACGTATTGACCAGCCTAACCTAAACAGAAACCTCTTACTTGCTAACGTAGAAACGTGGTCTGGAGGTGTAAGGCATGTAGAAATTGTATTTTTAATAACCATGAGTATGGTCCACTTCCATGTTTTTCTTTTTACTTTTTGCAGCTACATCGGAACGTTCAATTTTTATTCTTTACTAATTGTAAATGGCGTTTACATTCAAAATATGAGGAATTTTGGTGGCATTTGTTCGGATATTCTTCTCTTTTGAAATGAAGAAAAAAATGAAAGCAATACGCAAAGACAAAAAGTATTATCAGTACTAAACATTACCAATAATAATTGCTACGAAAAACAAAATACGACCTCTTTTATCATCTCTCATGAGCTGCATGTATTATTAACAAAATTTTTTAAAAATGTCCTCACCGAAGATTCGAACTGGTGACCTTTGCATTTCTAGGCCAGCACCTTAACCACTACACCAAGATCATGGCATGGTGAACGATTAGTTGTCGGCGTATTTGTTATATTTGTGTTTTATGTTCCCACTTCAACAATTTTTACTGTTTTTTCTAAGTTTAACAGCTGTTTCTGCTTTCTCTTTCGGTGTCGTCCTTTATTTACACTATGCACTATTCGTATTCACAGCTTGTGCCCCTCTGCAATGTCTTATTCAGATTAAACATTTCTTTTTGCCCCTCAGTAAACATTTGATTGATTTAATTCTCATACTCTCCACGGATGGAGCGCAGGAATGCCAGACTCGAAAAATAGGTGTACATTTACTCTTCTGACAGATAATACATACCTTCACCCCGCGCCGTGTGAATCACCTGGTGATTGAAACAACGTATTCAGCTTCAGCTTTCTGCAGAGTATTAATCTCAAACTTCTAATACGTTAAATATACTATTGAGTAAATGAAGTTTTCTCGTTAGTAGGGTGGTGGCACTTGGAGGAATTTTTTGACTTACTGAGCATGCGCAAATTATTCCGGTTCCTGCTCCAGTTCCGAATCCTGTTCCAATTCCGGTTCCTGTTCCGGTTCCGACTCCGACTCCGGTTCATGTTCCAGTTCCAGCACCAGTTCCGATTACGCAACGAGTAGCCTTTTACGACCCCTTTTTTTCAAGACTATGGCCTATTATAGAAATTACACAAGAAAGGCTACAAGCAGCAACCCCTAGAGTGGGTTACAATGAACATATATTCTAACACCAACTCTAGAAAGACTATGAGCACATGCAGAAATTACACAGACTACAAAGGCTAGGCGTATTTCGCAACCCCTAGAGAGAACTATGAACACATATTCCAACTTCTATTGAACATAGTAGAAATTACATTCAGTATAGAAAGGCTATGACCACATGCAGAAAGGATGTGTTTACGATCCCTAAAACACATACAATGTCTACCAGTATTTGTGTGAAAAAAAAGACTATGGCAACATAATACAGCAGAGATTGTTCTCCCGTTTCCTCCCACTTTCTTCATTCCACCATTTCATTCATTTCTCATAATCCCCGTTTCCTTTAGTCTAACCGGCATAACCGTGGGACGGTTGCTCATTTCATTTAGAGCAGAGATTAAAAAATAACACCACCATTTAACAACATAGCATATGTCTGGTTATTCAAACACACACACACACATACATGGATTACGGAGAACTTAATCCCGCTTCATTGACGACCTGTCTCATAAAACCTCACTACTGAAAGGAAGTTAAAAAATCAAATCAAATTAATACGAAAATGTTCATCAATAAGTTTGCTTTTCTGAAATATTATTTATTTCATTGCAGGTACAGAAAACTGGCATTAAAATGGCATCCAGACAAAAATCCAGATAATCCAGACGAAGCAAATAAACGATTCAAGGAAATCTCACAAGCGTTTCAAGTCTTGTCAGACGGTATTCTTTGTTTAGGTTCTTTATTTTTATAAATCTTTACAGTTTAACTTAATTTACACTCACCAAATTGGCGTGCTTAATAATGTTATTTAATAATATATATATATATAGGTAACCAAGAACATTCTGTCGCTTTTTCACTTACCACTTTCGAACATCGATAGGTCACCTAAGACGTACCTGGAAGATCAAACATAGTCCCCATCAACATCAACGACCTTCTCCCAATGTTCTGGAAGGCCATGTATTCCATTGCGGTAGAACTTGGTGGGCGTGAAGCGAAGAAGGTACCAAGTGCATTTTAGACATCTACTAGGGAATTGAACTATCGTCATCAAAGATGATTGTCCAAGGAATGGAACAGGTGATAATCAGACGGTGCAATGTCCGGGGAGTATGATGATGCATTAGTGTTTCCCATCCAAGGCGTAAAATAGTGTTCCAAGTCATTCTAGTCACGTGGGGCTTAGCGTTGTCCTGTAACAGGAGGACCCCTCCAGAATTTAGAGTTTTCTTGAACACGGCTCAACTGCTGACAGTACACAGTTGTATTGATTCTCTGACCAGCTGGTAGCAGTTCCCGATGCAGTTGCCGCGAGCAACACACAGGAAGACCTTCTTCTGGTGCAGTGCTGGTTTTGGTTGTTTTGGAACCGGTTCATGGGATGCTAATCAATCATGACGGCGCTTTAGAGCTTCGTAAGGGACTCACTTCTCATCACATCTCAACATCCTGTCCAGAAATGGCTCCTTCAGAGGAGACAACAACGAAACACAGGTGTCTGCTCGCGTTGCTCTCTGGCTCGGAGTCAAATCATGTGAGACTCATCAACCCAACTTGTAGTGCTTCCCAAGTTAATGCAGGTGCCTCCGAATGGTTTCTCCACTCACACTGAATCGTAGCTCCATTACTGTTAGATATTGCAAATATAATGTTTAGTTTTGTGTCTGGCAACAGTGGAGTTTTTTTTGTGTGTATTCGCTAGAAGAAGAAGAAGAGAGACAGACTGCCTCGTGCAAAGAGATGTGTGCTAAAATGGTAAAATAATTAAAAACGTTCTTGTTTGTATTATTAATATTTAGATTAAATAAAACCATCAAATAATCAAGTTTCTGTGCATCATACTCCCAATTTTTAACAGGTTATGGGCCCAGACACGAGAGCATTGTAGTAAGTGAAACGTGCAACTAGCGATTGTGACTGTTCTCACTTGAAATTTGTTGAAGTTGGTTGTCGCCGATAATAAAGTACTGTTGTTGTGAAAAAGTATTGTGTCGCTGGGACAATGGAAAGTCAAAAATTAATGTTAAAAGGGCAGTCTAACTGGAGTGTATGGAAGTTTCAGACTACAGTAGTGCTGAAATCTAGAGGGTTGTATGATGCAGTTACAGGAATAGAACCTAAGCAAGAAGATGGTAAAAGCGCGGCAGTATTTGAAAAAGAACTTAAAGAATTCAAGATAAGGGATAGCAAAGCACAGGAGTTGTTAGTGACGTCTGTAGAAGAGCAAGTGTTGTCACATTTACTAACGTGTAATAGTGCAAGGGATATGTGGGAAAAGCTTCTGTCAGTGTACGAAAAAAAATCTGAAGTGTCTCTTCATCTGCTGCAGCAGCAATTTTTCAATCTTAAATTTGACGGTGAAAGTGTAGCTGATTTTATTTCAAAGATCCAGGACATTTGTTCTAGGCTGAAATCTATGGGTGAAAACGTTTCAGATAATATGCAGATTACGAAGATACTAATGTCTCTGCCGGAGGAGTATAAATTTCTAGCCACTGCGTGGGAGTCGGTACCAGCAGAGGAACAGTCTGTGAATGAACTCATTTCAAGATTAATGGTGGAAGAAGAAAGGTTGAAGAATTCAAGATCTATAGATTGCAGTGAGGAAACTGGAACTCGTGCTTTTGGAGCCAAGGCTGGATACGAAAAAAAAAAAAAAATCACCGGTACCAGAGAGAAAGTCAGAAATAGTGATTCAGCAACCGGTAGTACTTCAAGAAGTGCAAGGTCAAATATAAAGTGTTTTTTGTGTGGTGGTGCCCATTTTAAGCGTCATTGTCCACTGCAGCAAAGTGAAAAGGATAAACCCGTGTGTAATTTTTGCAAAAAACCTGGTCACATATTTAAAAATTGCTTTGTAAGGTTGGGAAAAGAGAAGGGAGGTCGCAAAAACAAAACGTCATCAAATGCATTCGTGTCCGCTTATGTCAGTGGAGAAGTAAACAGTGCAGATTGGTTTGTAGATAGTGGTGCAACAGAGCACATGTGTTGTAAGAAAGAAATGTTTGCCACTTACAAAAGTTTAAATGTACTCCCATGCGCAAAAAAAAAAAAAAGCGCGTATACTGTAACTCAAGATTTTTCGCATTTATTCCATTTTCCTTACGTTTATGGGTAAAATTCAGTTATTAGTATGTGGAGATAATAGAAAGCAATTCATCTAAGGAGATATTTCCAAAAAATATAATAAAATAATAAAAATATAAGCAAAAAACAAAATTATGCTCGGTTTTGTGTATACTGGCAACGATGATTTCTAGGGATTTTTTCAGTAGCAGATCACAATTGCGGAGGGAATTCAGTAGGGGAATCGAGAAATTGGATCAAGGAACTGGATACTGGACTAAAATGTTGCATTTATTGGTCAAAACCTAGTGTGTAGATTGCCTGCCAAATATAAATTAGCTTCTGTAACTAAGATGTCGTACGAAAATATAGAAGTAAACAGAAAAACTCTTATCTTAAGGTTCGAAGCGATACGGACCATGGTTATGAAGATTATTTCTTTAAAAAAAAAGGAGCTAACACCATATAGCCTCCGTGGTTCGGTGGGTAGAGTGGCGGAGTCGTAGTTATTTTACAATTTTGACACCATCGAATCCCATCCCATTTCTTTTTCTTTTATTTCTTTTCTTTTTTTTTTACAATACATTATAATTTTCATGTTAATAAGAACCGAAGCAATATAATAAGGACAACTTACTGATATTTTGCCGTAATGACGTATTTATCCAGGATTAGAGAACTATTGTTAATAGCTATTGTTTTCTGTTCATGCTGTTGTATAGTTTCTCTCATCCTGTTTTCTTGGGGAAAAAACAATTTTGTCTCCAACGAAGTGTGAAGGATATATACGGACAGAAAAAGACATTTTAGCACCAAACGTGATTTATCGTGATGAAGTGGACTAGTTTGCCATTATTAAAAAAAAAAATGAAGTTGGCTTTTCTTTAGGTTTTAGCTAAAAAAAAATATATTTTTCTTTATAAGACTATACTTTATGAGGCAAGGTGTGTGATCATACCCACAAATTTAGCTAGGGAGTGAAAGATAATTGTTTATACAAACATTTTACAGATTTAGGTGCGTGAAACATCAATACACCATGGTCTCGCTTATCCGACCATCATTTGTTCCACATACCATATGATCCGATATATCATTGCAAATAGCACCAATCGGCAAGAAGATCTGCAAGTTGTGGTCTTAATCTATTTTTCATGCTGTGGAGTCTATCGCCTAGCGCGCCCGTCTACACCTTGACTCATACGTCTATCATTCAGTGCAGACACGTATCCAGGTTTTCTATTCGGAGGGGGCCCAACACGAATCCTCGTAAGCACGTAATTCTAATGTTTTTAAATATCAATAATAATAATAATAATAATAATAATAATAATAATAATAATAATAATAATAATAATAATAATAATAATAATGCAACAGTTCTGTACTTCTCTTAAACTTTTTCCTACTTTTCATTTATAAACCGGTTTATTTTGGAAACTGCATTATAGCACAAACAAAATGAAACATATTTTTGAGAGAAATGTAACTAAAGAAAACTGTCTGCTACGTATATCACATAACAAAAATAGCAAGAAGACATGGAGTGTATCGTTCTAATATATTAAAGTTAAAAACAGAACGGAAACGAAATGTTAATCCTATTTAAAACTGTTCTTTAATTCCACCTGTGGTATAATGGGATTATGGTATGTTTTTAGAATTATAACAAGACAACAGCACGTTGCCCAAAGTTTGGACACTGACTACTAGTAAACTGATATAAAAGAACCTCAAAAGGGTAAAGGCAAGTTTATTAAAAAGTGCTTGAGTTTCGGAGAGAGACAGCTCTCAGGCCCTCACGCTGGATACGTCCCTGATTCAGTGCAGTGCAGTTATTTGTTATAAAACATTATTATTAGATGCGTAATATGTAAAATTATATCATAAGTTTTACTTTTAATAGGTCTTTTCTTAACACATCCATATTATCCAGCGTTCTGCCTGCCTGTTTATGTCGGATAAGCGAAACTCTACTGTATTTCCAAAGCTAGCATATACATGAACTAGAATTGTATCGTCCTAGAACAGACAATAGTCTGAAATGCTTATATTAAAAGGCTGGAATAAAAAAAGCATAAGTACTGATTTGGAAGCGTGAGAACAAATTAAAAACAATTCAATATATTTCCTAGGTATCAGATTATCATCTTATTATGTCGATGTATATTCTTTTTTAAGCATAGTTTTAAAAGTTATACCATTCGCAATATTCCTGAGGAAATCGAAAGAAAAACTTCTTGTGTCTCTTATGGCAAAGCGGCTTAAGTGCATGGTCCGAAACCGATTCCCACGTTAAGGTATAGATAAAGTTCCCGTACTTCAAAAATGCAAATCCGGGACGCTACTAAATTACGAGAATCCTTGAAATGCTTAAAACTGAAAGAAGTGTTAAATACTAATTTACTTTCCTCCATTAGATAGAGTTGTTCAAGTATTACGTTATCACATTTTTATTCATTTCACTTGATCTTCCAAGGACGCCAATTTCTCTTTAAATTTGGGGGGGGGGGGCATTCAAATGCAGAAGATATATATATGAGGATTTTAAGACAAATTACACTCAAATAATGCCAAATATTGTATATTCATAAATACAAAGGAGGCCTACATGAGCTTTGAGCGGGCCCGGCCCCCCAGGATCGGCGCCCTTGCCTTCTTCCTAGTTAAGCAAACGTAAGCAGATGATTTACTCCCTCCCCCTGGTTAGCAAAATTGTTTTTTTTTCCTCAAGATCTGTTGTGTTTCGTGAAATAACAGCAGGAATTTCCTGATTACTTAACCATCTAAATGAATGTTTTCACTTAGAGCCATCCCGTCGATTCGCGTTGCCTAGGACTAAAATAAATTAAGGGTCAATAATGAAGATGAGACTTCCATATCAAACATGAAGGGACAGGTGGATCGGAGATCTTTCTTTGTTCCAACTTTGATTTTTTCAAATCCATGATGGGAAATAATATTATGAGTACAATTTTCGAAATTAATAGTATACAATCATAAAAATATCTTACAAAACGATGGTTTATTGCAAAATACTTTGACTCAAAGAATAAATTACAAGTAATAAACTTGTTACTTTTCCTGAAGAGTCTAAGTCGTGAATGAGACGGAAGCTGTCGAGAGTAGTGCTTGGAACGATTGCCTCACTTGTTCTACCTTCCCGTGGCGCAGCCTTGATTCGACTTGATCCTAAACGGATTATTCAGAAGTCGAAGTCGGAAGATGTTTCCCATTTTTCCAAAACACTCTTGGTCGATTACAATCTGCCTCACTCGTGAAGGGACAATCCCATGCCGTAAGCGTCGGTGGACCACCGATAGGCAACTAGTGACATGTCCCCAAAAATTGGCGGTCCCGCAGCCAAAAATTGGTCCCACTTCCGTTTTGAAAATTATACCACCACCGGCAGAGAAGCGACGGAACGCCAACGAACCACAAAATTATTCCCCTAAAATACGTTAAATCGCCTATATGCGTAATTTCTTTGCATCAAGATGAGTCTAAAAACATTTTTAAAAAAATAAAACGAAAGTGCCCTGAGCTGGGCGTGAACCATCAACCTTAGGGTTACTAATTGTGTGTTCTTCCGAATTCGTCACGGAGGCGATTATGAAGACACAGCTTGTAGAGTGATAAATCGTTGAAGTCTTTTTAATATTTCTAATCAGAGTGCTTCTTTAACCGTGTATATTTGAAGACAACTGTTCGGAATCAATTCAAATGCACTCCTCATGTAATTTTATAACAAAATGGCAAGCGTCTATTTACTTTTTTCATAGTTCTCCCATATTCACTTGCTAGTGATCGGCGACAGTTGCCAACTAAATTCATACAATTATACGCACCCACCTCAAGATTTTTCACTTCATGATGTAAAGGCGGGAGTTACTCTTGACCCCCGGAGCTCAAATATTGTCCTTATAATAACAATTCGTCAGGGAAAAATAATATATAATAATAACCGCATGCACATGACTGGCGATAGTTCATGTTGGTCCCTTTACGATTCTCCGTGACAAATCAAACGAGCGCGGACCAAAATGACGTCCTCGTTCTTACGTTGTGGTAACTTCAATACCCCCGATTCTAGATATCTGCTTCGACTCGACGAATCCCTGCCACTAGTGGCACGCTAGCGGCAATCCTTCGACGCGTCGCTATATCGACGATCGCCATTTACCGGCAAGTGAGCCACTAGGAGTTGGCGACGTTTACGGCATGGGGAAGCTAATAAACAAACAAAAAAATAATAATTAATCTAAAGCCTTATAAAAAAGTTTTCTGAAAAGTTACATATAGCAAAATCATTTGTTGGTATTCCAGAACTGTGAATTCAACTTTATTCATAATTTACTTCTATCGTAGTTTTGATATGAGAATGATATATCTGAAACTAACACAGGTCATTAATACTTTTTCTTTTCTTTGCTTTACTCAGATTTAGTAGTTTTACTTAACAGTCAGTCAATTTGGATCTGTGATATCAGAGTTTTAGAGATTTCCTTAATTTTTTCATTTCTAAAAAAGTTTGCAACTAACAACATTAACGTATCTCTTTCGATATTTCCATATGTAATGGCTTGGTCACTCCCAGTATATTTCAAACAATATAATGTTTACGGTGTCTTACTCCATTAATCTGAACTACATTTTATATCCAACAACTCTGTGCATTTTCCCTTAAATCTGCAAACTTTCTACTAGGTTAAAACTCAGTATTTTCTATTTTCTTCCTTTCTTGCTAAAACGAAAGTGTTCTTTAGACAACCAGGAATGATGACTCTATACTACATTATGTTGCATAGGGCATTTTATGTAGCATATCATTTGACAGTTGGACACTTTCTTTTTATATTGAAAGCAACAGGGATTAAGTCCTTCTACACTTATAAGTAAACACATTATTTTTGATTCGTGGAATTGTGCCAATGCACTAGGTCCAGAGAGTTTTTAATTTAAGATAATAATAATAATAATAATAATAATAATAATAATAATAATAATAATAATAATAATAATAATAATAATAATAATAATAATAATAACTATTATTATTATTATTTTATTATTGACTTAGGTTTTCCTGAATATTAAGCAATATTTCACAAAAAGCTGGTATTTTTAAACAAATGTGTTCGATATCAAGTTTTCATAAAAGTAGTCACTTTCTCCTATAAATAATTTCAGAGGGGCCGCGGTGGCTCAGTGATAAAGCGTTCACCTTTGGTGCATGGGATCCTTGGTTCGACCCCAGCTCGCACCAAGTGAATTTTGTGGTGGAGAAACACCATGTGCATGGGTTTTCTCGGGGTTCTTCCGTTTTCTCCCACTTTTTTCATTCCACCATTGCATTCATTTCTCATCATCACCGTGTCCTTTAGCCTAGCCGGTATAACCGTGGGTCGTAAAACTTAAAGATTTGATTTCAAATAATTCCAACCCAAACAGTTGCAGGAAGTATGTCATTTCGAATAAAACAAACCACTCTATAAAATTCTGAGTATTATTATTTTTTATATATACAATTCTAGCGGACCTTATTTCTAAATCGAAGGGTAAGAAGACTAAATTCACTCTCTTATTATTATAAATTCATTTCAATTCAAGCAGTTAAAATAGTTGGGAAAAATTAGAAAGCCATACCCTGTATTCCAGTGTGCCACAACCGGATAACGTGGCACACTGGCGTGCCCAGCAAAATGAACAGTGTGACGCAAACTTTTACCTATTATTTACAAGAATATTTGTCGAGTTTATTTTATTTATTATTATGAACGATTTTTCCACGGATCAGCTCTCTGTATACAATTAAACAAACAAGTATCACATTGAGGGAATGAGTGTAATTATTTACTTTAATAGTAATAGAAATGTATATATATATATATATATATATATATATATATATATATATATATATATATATATATATATATATATTTGTATTTTCTACCGGGAATAACTGCATCCGGTCTAGAAAGCTGGGACTAACAACAAAGGAACCCGATGTGCTAAACACACACCACCTACGCACTTCAATACACCAACGAAGGTGCAGACTATTCATGAATTAAAGTCTCTCACCCAATGTATTCTCCTAACATGTCTCCCAGCGATTACAACATTTTTTGGTATCTCAATCACTTCCTAGTAGGATAGGTTTACCTAGAGACCACTGATTAACCTGGTATTGGATGTTTCACTTTCTTACCTTTGGAGTTGACAGTCATCCGTTGGACAATCTCACACGCAAATATCTAATATTAACAACGTTTCTTCTATAATTTCGTAATATTGTATTATTTCTTTGTATTATTTATTAGGTTGGTTAGGCTTGTTTCAACACTTTTCTCTTTGCACCTACTTATTACCTATACCTTAACGTTGGATAAAAATACACTAGCTCTCACCGGGAATCAAATCCAGAACCAATGGATTTGAACCATTTGGCAACAACAAGGCACATTTAAATAGAAGTTTCGATTTTGTTAGGAAAATTGTGATTAGGTGTAACATTTAAAAATATATTTAAGAATGGGTACGGATGAAACGCACTGAATTTTCTCGCTCAAATTTCTTAAACTGACTCGTGTTAGGCTGCAGCTATTACTGAAACATTTATTTGGGAAATGCGAATAAAATAATGTGGTTTTGGAAACCTTTGTTCGAAGCAACTTATGTCCAAAAGTAAAGTACCCATTGGTCATATTTCTGTTAGAAATAACTTATACCATATATTAGAATTATTAAGGAAATAATTGTATGTGAACTATGAGCAAAAGCGTCTGAGTACTTTCTGAGAAATCGTCAAAAAAAGTCATCCCCAAGAATAAAATATCCCGTGTGTATCTTTTCAGGACAAACGAGTTATGCTATTTATGAAATGCGAACAAAATTGCCTGAGTCGTTCTCCACAAAATCGTAGGGTAAATCTTACTCCGAAAAGTATTATACCACTTCTAGCTTTTTAGGATGATGGAATTATGCCGTATCGTTAGGTTATTTATGTGACATTTATTTATGAAATATGAACAAAATTGGGTCAGGCGCTAATGGGAAAATCGTCGAAGAGTAGGTTAAACTACCCTTCTGAATGTTTACAGGACGAACGAATTGTGTCATATTGTTAGGTTATTAATGATACATTTATTTATAAAATGTGATTGAGAAAATTGTTCGAAAAAACGCATCCCATACAGTAAATTACACCTTACGTATTTTTTCAGAGCAATGATTCAAACTATATTTGTAAAAAAAAATAAGCAAAATCTTTACAGCTATTTTTGAAACAATTTAATTATTTTAAATTTTCATCCTTCAGTAAACTACCCTTATTTTTATGTGTCGGAGAATATAGAATTCGAAACGATAAAGTGTTATAAAAAACTTCGGGCCATATGCAGAGTCCTTTTGACATGTGATTAGTACCATACTAAAGCGTTCGACTTACATATGCTTCCTGCAGAAGTCGGGCGTTTAGCATGACGCTAATCATTTGTCAAAACGACTCTGCATAAGGCGGTTCATGTCTAGACTTAGGTCCAGATACGTCGAACAGTATGGCCTCTATTTGAATTCATGTAAAAGCGTGACGAACCAACAAACGAACAGATGGACAGACATCAAAATCACTTTTTCGATATGTGGGGGCGTGAAACTTGATTTCATTGAAATCTCGAATTCGATTTTTATCACTATTACTACAATTTCTTCTTTCGTCGCTTGAACGTGAAAAAGAATAGGAATACAACGACACGTAAGGTGATAATTTGTAATTCCCAAAATTTAATAAGTTACGTTTAATGTGTTGCCATGCTAGAAAAAAAACTTATGCCTGTTTGTTATATCATTTTAATATCAGTTTTTCACGCTACTATATAATGTAGAAATATGGTATGATTATCGTTCATATTCATGCTATCTTTTAGAAATATTCGTGTTCCGCATACATAGATCTGTATAATTTAGTTACGTTCAACGAAAGCATTCTTGCACTTGTGGATATGAAAAAAAAAAGATAGAGAAAGTCAATACTCTAAAAAGCAAAAAACACAAGCACACACACACATAAACGATAATTTAACATCAGGTCGATGTATAATACTGCATAGGCTGTCAAGGTCGCGTATGGTTTTTTTTCCTGTTCCAGACACACAAACCCGAAGTGAGTTGTCTGCTGTTCAAGAACGGGAAGTAACATACAAGACTATAAACTGAAAACAATAACTGTTTCCAATAGTACACGTATTCTAATACTGAATAAATACGTTGATTAAAGGATATTACCAATAAATTATTTCCTTATTATATTGTTTCGGTTCTTATTAACATCAAAATTATACACTTCCTATAATGTTTTGTAAAAAAAAGGGATGGGATGGGATTCGATGTGGTGTCAAAATAATAAAATAACTACGACTCCGCCACTCTATCCACCTAATCACAGAGGCTACGTTGTGTTGGCTCTTTTTTTAAAGAAATAATCTTCATAACCATGGTGCGTATCGCTTCGAACCTTAAGATAAGAGTTTTTCTGTTTAATTCTATATTTTCGTACGACATCTTAGTTACAGAAGCTAATTTATATTTGGCAGGCAATCTACACACTAGGTTTTAACCAATAAATGCAACATTTTAGTCCAGTATCCAGTTCCTTGATCCAATTTCTCGATTCCCCTACTGAATTCCCTCCGCAATTGTGATCTGCTACTGAAAAAATCCCTGGAAATCATCGTTGCCAGTATACACAAAACCGAGCATAATTTTGTTTTTTGCTTATATTTTTATTATTTTATTATATTTTTTGGAAATATCTCCTTAGATGAATTGCTTTCTATTATCTCCACATACTAATAACTGAATTTTACCCATAAACGTAAGGAAAATGGAATAAATGCGAAAAATCTTGAGTTACAGTATACGCGCAATTTTTTTTGCGCATGGGAGTACAAAGGTCAGTCAAAATTGGTGATGGATCAGAAATATATGCGTTGGGTGTTGGTACAGTGAAAGTAAAAGCTTTTGACGGTATACAATGGGTAGATTCAGTAATTGAAAATGTTTTGTATGTACCAGCTCTTAAATTGAATTTATTTTCAGTGTGTGCAGTGACAGATAAAGGTTACGATCTAGTATCAAACAATAAAGAATGTAAGTTGGAGAAGGATAATGAAGTAAAATGTATAGGCATAAGGGTAGGAAAGTTATATAAAATGATGTTCAGGGTGGATTGCCAGTTTGAAAATTCTGCGCATGTTAGTGTAGCAGCAACAAAAGTAAAACTAACGTTAAAGGAATGGCATGAAAGATTGGCTCATCAAAATGCGGCACAGGTTCGTAACATTCTTGTGAAGCATGGCATTGATTTTGTAGACGAATTTTTTTCTGTGAGTCGTGCATGAAGGGTAAGCAACATAGGTTACCTTTTCAAAGTAGCCAAAATAAAACGAAAAGACCTTGTGAGTTAATACATGCAGATTTAGCAGGGCCAATGGAAGTTGAATCTCTTGGGGGCTCAAGATATTTTTTGCTGTTGTTTAAGATGATGTGTCTCATTACAGAACTGTTTATTTTTTGAAGAACAAAAGTCAGGTACAAGGGCATTTAGAAAATTTTTTGAACAGGGTGGAAAATGAAACAGGGTATAAGGTAAAAACTTTAAGAACTGACAATGGGTTAGAGTTCGTAAATAGCGAAATAAAGAAACTTCTGGAACGTAGAGGAATCACTCATCAAAGAACAGTAAGTTACACGCCAGAACAAAATGGAAAAGCTGAACGTGAAATGCACACAATCGTAGAGGCAGCAAGAACTGTTTTACAAGCTGAAGATCTGAATAAAGAAATGTGGGCTGAAGCGGTGCATCACGTAACCTACATTTTAAACCATTCAGGTACAAGCGAGGTACAAGGAAAAGTTCCAGTTGAAGTATGGTCAGGTAAGAATGTTTCGAAGGAAGAAATTGAAAATTTTCATGTTTCCGGTTTAAAAGTGTGGGTGCACATTCCCAAACAAAAAAGATTAAAGTGGGATTCTAAAAGCGAATGTGGTATTTTTGTGGGCTACGATTTGAACAGTAAAGGGTACAGAATTTTTTATCCTGGAAGTAAGAAAATCGATGTGGCTCGGGATGTTGTTTTTCAGCCGAACCAGGAAGTAAGTCAACACAAACCAAAATCCAGTAAAAATAACAATTCTCACATCCTAACCGAAACAGAAGATTCGGAAGCTCTAGAAGAAAGTCAACAGGGTCAAGAATGGGAAAAATCATCGGTACTGCAACCAGTAAGTGAGAATAAAGCCCAGCTTCCTCAGCTCAGAAAAAGGGACAAAATTAAGGCTCCAACTTGGCTTAAGGACTACGAAACAGTTTTTCTTTGTGAAACAGATGAACCTACAACGGTTGAAGAAGCCATGCGGAGCAAAGAAGCAAATGCATGGAAAAAGGCAATGCAGGAGGAACTGAAAACACTTGAAGACAATAGTACATGGACAGTAGTTGAAAAACCCGAAGAAGGTGACATTGTGGATTCCAGGTGGGTATTTAAGAAAAAGAGAGATGAAAATGGACATGTAACATACAAAGCAAGATTGGTAGCAAGAGGGTTTCAACAGAAGAGTGAAAGTGATTCAGCAGACATTTATGCACCGGTTGTTAAATTAAGTACTGTAAGAATTTTATTAGCTGTAGCTAACAAGTTAAGGTTACCAATTTTTCAAATGGACGTTAAAGGAGCTTTCTTAAATGGTGAAATGAAGGAAGAAGTTTTGATGATACCACCAAAAGGGTTTGAATGTAAACAAAATCATGTATTGAAGTTGAACAAGTCCATATATGGTTTGAAAACATCTCCTCGAATATGGAATGATACATTCAGTAGTTTCTTGGTGAAACAGGGTTTTGTTAGGTCCAAAAATGATGTCAAGTGGGGTGAATAGGAACTGTGTGGTGAATAGGAACAGAACTTTCATGTTTTAATTTGTTCAGCCTTACGTTTCATTTATGCAAGATAAACTTTATTTTAATTGTCTGAGACACTCTTCATAGCCTAACCTTGCTGTACATGCAATAATAGGTTTTGCGGCTTGCTTTGATATTTTTTCTCCGCAACTATTTTTAGCTGAATTGTTGTTGACAATTGTGAACTTAGCTTAACTTTGTTCACTCCAAAGGTGGCGCTCTAAGCAATTTGTTGTATGGTACTTCAAATCATTTGTTTATGAGTGCACTTCGAGGTTTGACGTGCAAAACTAGTTTCGAAGTCAGATAATTTGATTTTAACACACTTCTGTAAATAACAACAGCATTCTTGAGAATGGCAGGTGAATGGGAACAGAATGCCTCGAGTTTATAAACCAGATCCCCGTGCTAAAAAATATCGCAAATATCCAAAGGATCTGTTGGAAAAGGCTAAAAGGGACATTATCGTTAACAGATTAACGTACAGAAGTGTAAGTTACAAATACGACATACCCACAACAGTTTTACACAGACATGTAAAACATTCTAACGTGAAGTCTCAAGGAGGTCAAACAGTGCTAACAAAAAGTGAAGAAGAAATGATTGTTGACAGAATTGTAAAGTGTGCAGAGTGGGGTTATCCCCTAGAAGTGTATGACATAAGGCTTATGATCAAAGGATATCTGGACAGATGTGGGAAAACAGTTCCAAAGTTCAAAAACAATTTTCCAGGGAAAGAATTTGCTCGTGGTTTTCTTCTACGTCATTCTGCAAAATTGGCGGTTCGGCTAAGACAAAACATCAAGAAAGCTAGGGCTTCAGTGTCTCCTGAAGTCATAAATGCATATTTTGACAATTTGGAGAAGGAGCTTAACAGGATTCCTGCTGAAAACATTGTAAACTATGATGAAAGTAACCTTACAGATGATCCTGGAAGATCAAAAGTTGTTGTTAAACGTGGATGTAAGTACCCGGAGAGGGTGATGAATCATAGTAAGTCAGCTACGTCCGTTATGTTTGCAGCATCAGCAAGCGGAGTTTTGCTGCCTCCATACGTTGTCTACAAAGCGGTAAACATGTACAACACATGGAAGCTCGGAGGACGTCCGGAAGTAAGATATAACTGTACCAGATCGTGTTGGTTTGACAGTCGCACTTTTGACGATTGGATACAAACTGTCGCCCTCCCATACTTCAGAAAGTTAAATGGTCCTAAAGCACTCATCGGAGACAATCTCTCGTCACATCTGTCAGTTGAATCAATTCGTCTTTGCTCTGAAAATAACATAAAATTTATATTCCTTCCTTCTAATTCAACACACTTAACTCAACCACTTGATGTTGCATTTTTTGCCCCTCTCAAGAGGAAATGGCGGGAACTCATTTCCAAGTGGAAAAGAGGCCCTGGTATCCGAGAATCAGCTCTTCGGAAAGATATATTCCCAAGGCTTTTTGCAGAGCTTCTGACAACCATTGAAGAACATTCTACTGCAAGTATAAAGTCTGGTTTTCGCAAATGTGGAATATTTTCTATAGACAGAGATCAGATTCTCAAGCAGCTTCCCGATGCAGATCCTGAAGCTTCAGGAAATATTGCAGCGTTGGACGGATCACTGTTGGAAATGTTCAAAGAAATGCGATATGGGACTTGCATTCCACAAAGAGTTCCAAAGAAGAAATTGTCTGTTGAAGCCGGAAAAAGTGTTTCCCTTGATCAGGAAGACCCAGATGACCTAGATGCTTCAGGAGACGATATTGAGATAGAGGAAAAAGCAATCGAAAGTGACTATGAAGAGAGGACAAGGAGAAGCAGGAAACGTTTGTACCGATAGTAACAGATGTTAACCATGACGATATTTCAGAGAACGACTGGCTGTTAGTGTCTTTTCCTGTAGCTGAAACATCCAGAGCTATGAGGCCTAATGTTGAAAAGTTGTTCATCGGTAAAGTTCTTTCCAAAAGAAATGGAAGTCTTACAGCAACGTTCTTGCGCGGCAGATCTACTAGGGAACACAGTGAATTCGTGTATGGTTTTCCCGACGTTCCAGATGTATCCGATTTTCATTTTGGGCAGGTAAAAGGGAAACTCCCGCTGCCCAAGCCTTACTGTAGAGGAATGATGATATTTCCCGTCAATTGCAATGCTGGTATCTGAACTGTAACTGTACGGTATTGTCAACTCCTCATTAAATGTCTTTGAATCATTTCTTTTTCAATAAATATTTTTAAAAACTATTTTTTTGTTCCTATTGATATTTCGGGCGGTACAATAGGAAAGTAAACAAAAAATAAATGCTTGTTCCTATTCACCCCACTTGACAGGTGAATAGGAACAACCAATATTTTTAAAAATAAAACATGTAATAAAAGGAAAGGGGATTTAATATTTGTCACAGTTCTATTGCCCCCGTAAAGACTCTCATTTGAGACCAATACTTTATTTTTATTGACCAAGCAGTTTTAAAATAATTTCGTTGGAAGTTGAAAAACCATTCCTATTCACCCCACTTGACGGTATTGTTTGTATGTCAAAACCATGAATAAGGAACGAGTATATTTGTTAGTTTTTGTTGATGATGTACTTATATTAGGGACTGAAGAAAATCTTGTTAGGGAGTTAAAAGAGAAGTTGACAAAAAATTTTCAAATGAAAGATCTGGGAAGGGCGTCCAATTACTTAGGGATAAACATCCATCAAGATTTAGAACGAGGTGTTACAACCTTAAACCAAACAACCTATTTGAAAAATGTACTGAAACGATTCAATATGGAAAATTGCAAGCCAGTAAGTACACCAATGGAACCTAATTTTGTCATAAAAGCAAGCGAAAAATCAGAAAGTCAAGAGTTGGAAAATAAATGCAGACAAATTATAGGTAGTTTGATGTATGCAATGGTAGCTACTAGGCCAGATTTAAGTATACCTTTAAGCATTTTAAGTAGATATCAAAATTGTGCGAATAAAGAGTTGCTAAATGCTTTGAAAAGAGTTTTGCGATATGTGAAAGGTACTTTGAACTTGAATCTTGTATTTTGCGCTGAGAAAGAATCACATGTTGTACAAGGTTTTGTTGATGCTGATTGGGGAGGTGATCTAAATGATCGAAAATCAACCAGTGGTTACATGTTTCAAATATTTGGAAGTACAGTAGTTTGGTGTAGTAGAAAACAAAATTGTGTTACTCTGTCATCAACAGAAGCTGAGTATATAGCCGAAGCAACAGCAGAGGCAACTTGGATTTATAATTTGTTACAGGATTTAAAACTGCCTGATATTTTTTATAAAGAAGTCCTTTTACTCGAAGATAATCAGGGAGCAATAAAAGCAGCTAAAACTTTTGAAACAAGTAAAAGATTAAAGCACGTAGACATAAAGTACCATTATGTAAGAGACGAAGTAGAAAAGGGTAAAGTTAAAATTGAGTACGTTAGTTCTGAGAATCAGATTGCTGATGGTTTAACTAAGCCTTTGAATAAAACAAAATTTGAAAAATTTAAGTCTGGGTTAAAGCTTTCAGCTGCTTCAGATGAGTAAATGTACTGTGTATAACATGTAGGTTGTTCATTTATCTAGTAGATTTTTATTATATATAAAAAAATAATATAAAAATAAAATGAAAATTAGTTTCTGTGTTTAAACATTACATTTGAGGAGGGGTGTTAGATATTGCAAATATAATGTTCAGTTTTGTGTCTGGCAACAGTGGAGTTTTTTTGTGTGTGTGTATTCGCTAGAAGAAGAAGAAGAGAGACAGACTGCCTCGTGCAAAGAGATGTGTGCTAAAATGGTAAAAGAATTAAAAACGTTCTTGTTTGTATTATTAATATTTAGATTAAATAAAACCATAAAATAATCAAGTTTCTGTGCATCATACTCCCAATTTTTAACAATTTCCTCACATGTCTGGCCACTGGTCGCCTCAATTGATGCCTGTAGATCTTCATTTTGTACATGTATTGGTATTCCGGCACGGTGCGTCTTCGAGTGTTTCGTCATCGACCTCAAACTTGTTAAAGCACCGCTTCACTGTCCACGTAGTCACGACACCCTCACCAAAAACCTGGCACATCTTCCGCCCTGCTGCAGCGTCGTTTGACCCCAGTTTGAACTCATATAGCATACACGCCCTTATGACGCTCCGTGACGGTCCCAAGTTTACCTTGTCCTTACGCAAGTTCACGGTGTAACTGAACTGTCACATACCCACACCAACTACTGATCTTCGCTTTTTCTCCATTGGCACTCAACTCACGGAGTGAGAGCCAAATGAACACTGACATCCACAAAAAGCGACAGAACTTCGTTGGTTACTTTTAGTTTTTATTTAATTGGTATAATAATTTGCAATAACGTCACCGAAATGTCAATTACAATTACAAATACATTCGAATATTAAAATACAGAAATCAGTGTAAAATAATTGTCGTAAAGAGTCCAGTGGGCAGGAGGATAAAGCCCTCTGATCTGTGCTGATTTTGGTGACGAAAGTGGGCTTGGAGGAAAGACCTGCTAGTCGCAGGAAATAGAATGACTCATAATTTCAAAGGCAACATAGCTTCGTAGTACGTTTTCGAGGAAAGATTGTATTTTCTTTACCACACTCGTATATAAATTATTGTGGAGAAAAATAAAATACTTTCTTGATATAAAAAATACGAATTATTCTATTCAATTTCTTGTTGGTGTAAAAGAGAAAATAAATGTAACCGATAATACGTAGCATGAACTTCGGAAACACATTTTGAAAACTGCCAGTAAGGAATTGAGGCCTATTTCGGAAGAAGGGCACATGGATCGTTTTCGTGAATGCAGAAAAAGAGCCTTAAGGATTTTATTAGAATATATAACAATAACGTAAGCTTGCAAATACCTGTTATAGGTTTTCTTAATATAAATGATCTTTTTTCCTAATATAGCTTGTGTTAAATGAAAAATATATAATATTTTATGTGTTTTTAAACATATTTGTATAAAATGTTGTGTGCCCTTTTTTCGAAAACCCTTGTTGGTTGAAGAAATAGCACACTATTAATGTATCGCAATAATGTCTTTGTTCTAAATAAAGCAAATATATGCTATTACACATGGCAATATATGCGTTATGGATTTAATCCTGTTCATACTATTTCAATATAAATTCAGTCTAGTCGCTGTCTTCAGGTGACAAGAACTTCATTAAGGACGGAACATCTTTCTGTTCGCTCACTTCAACAGAAGGGACAGGCTTAGGGTCAATATCTCTCAATTCTTCGATATTACTTTGTGAAAGATAAGAAAATTGGATATATGTTGGCATGTACATACTAGAACACAGCAGAACGCCTGATACAGTGTATTTCATCATTACATATTGCATAATGGTGTACTTTGAAGTTTTTGATGATGGGTTGGAACAAAAGAAAGGGGCAAGAGCTATGTTTCGATCCTTAATCAAATCTTTACCCATTGTCAGTTCAAAAGGAGATGGATTCTGTCGATTTATTTTGTTTCGAACAAACCCAAAGTTGTGGTCGCACTGACTAAACGAGTGTCGACGCGCAGGATATAAACAAATTATTTCTATTTTATGAACTTTATGGAACCAAGAACAACATTTTGTAATTGTAGTGTTTCTGTTTTTTCCACCTGAAGCTTCTGACAACAATATTACTGTTCTTATGTCTGGAAACTTTCTGAGGTTCTTTTTTGAACAGTCAAATAAGAAAGAAGCTACTGAATTTCCATTTTTACTTTAATTAGTTTCCATATGGCAGTAGAAATATGATGAATTGTCGTTATATACATGTACATTGAATACATACAACCAAAGCATTCCTTTGCAGAATTGACTGGATAGTTCTAACCGTAGTGAAACTCCAACACTAAATGAGATGGACTTCGTTTACCTTCACTATTAGTTGAGAGTGATTTAAAAATAAATTCGTCCTTCAAAGTTTTGCGTCTATCAACTTCCCTTTTATGAACTTGATAATGAACTTTACATGGGTCATTCGGATCGCGAGATAGTTTTTCGTCACATTCAGCACAAAAGTCACACTTGTCGGTTTTAGGTTATAAAAATTCATATCTAAACTGTTCCTGAATCATTTTGAAGTACTTCACATACGATAGTTTCAATGTTTCGTTGCTTTTGTTCTATAGTATTCTTGAAACATTGTGTAAAATGTCATGATATTAAGATGTGGGTTCTCAAAATATTGACTAAAATTACTTGGAAATAACAGCAGGTGACTCTCCATCAGTTCTAAGATATTGTCTCTTAATTTGTGTGAACGATTACTATGTGTACCTCGTCTTTCTTAGAAATCAGCTCCATCCAATATTTTGAACTGAATAACTCGCGAACGTTTCACTGAAATATTAAATAAACTAAGGATAAATTTCTGACATACCACAGTAGCTATTCCACCATCTTTAACACAATACATCCATGTATGGAGCCGTGATTTCTTTTGCTCATGAGCACATTTTGTGCTTTCTGACTTACTCATGCACGAAGCTAGGAACGAAACTTGAAGAGACTTTTCTTTGGAACTATAAAAGGAATCATACAAATTAGACTGAGTTTAAAGGGAATATTTCGCATAGTACTTGTTTATACAACACTGAGTAACCAAGGGAAACACTTTAGCCGGTACCGGTACTTCATTCTTACTCGAGTTCAAGTATTTTTCACCACAAACCCTTTTAGTTTTTGATCACGTTTCAAATTCGTGTTACTATAAACTACAGGCCTCTTCTTGTACACAGGTTTACTTTCAGTATCCATTTTACAGTAATGACACTTTTGTAGGTCAATAATATTGCAAGGAGCACAGCAGTAACCTCTGGAAGAGTCTGAATGCAAGCTGTGCGCCTAAACAGTGGTGCAAAGGTTTACAAAAACAATATTGCCAGTCTGCCAAAAATAAAGATATCGAGGTGAAATTTTCACACCACCTACAGTATAACATAGCGGTTCGTTTTAAATGAATCCGCAAAAAGGGCACATAGGCCTATGTACCCCTTTTCCGGAATAGGCCTCAATTATTCTGTCATAGTTCGTCATCAACATTTTCATACTAAAGTTAGTGTTAGCCACGACTTTCATTTTAAATGGAATTGAAGTGATAATGTGTAAAAATAACTTTACACGTTCTTTAATGATTTACATCACATTTTACATATTTTGTTTTTATGTAATGTGATGTTTTCCTTTCTTTTCAACATGATTATAATTGTAATCATATCTATATATATTGTTGAATTGTTGTGTTGGATAATTATTGTGAATACTGCATTTGTTTTGGAACTGTGTGTGTTCTTTCAGATGAGAAACGCAAAGTATATGATCAGAATATGAAAGATTTAGCGAGTGGCGGAAAGCCAAGATATTGCGACGGCCGCCATGATGAGGACTTGGAGTGCTTTGGCGGATTCCGAGATCCATACGACGTTTTCAGCGAGTGCTTTGGCAGTGAATTTGGTGATCAAGTTTTTGCTGGTATGTAAATATAATGAAATAAGTATGGCTAAACTGCCGCAGATGGCGTCCCCAGGTAAAACCCACATAAATCTGTTTTCAACGTTATATTACAACTTATCTGTTCTTACTTTCATATATCTTATCTACAATTTCATTTCTGGCCTTCACTATTCACTATTAATCACTAATATTTATTATTTTCACTCTTCTTTTGCTCTTTTCCACACCCGTATACATCAATATAGTATTACTGCGCAGAATTAGTATCTTGGAACTGTTAACGGGATGCTCTACCTTTTCTCGGCACAAAAATTTTTATATTGGACCTTATGGGAAGAACATGGCTACCGAATTTCCTCAGTTTCTAAGGAACTAGGTATCTCTAATGGAAAAGAAAAATTTTGCAGCATTCTACAGAAGTTTATTAACGGGTTGAAATACTTAAATTGTATATTTGTCTGCTAGTTTAGCAGAAATAAATTATTAAAAAATAAATAAATTAGTTTCTTTTTATACAAATTAAAATATGTCTAACTTTGGAACCAATTATGGTAGAAAGATCAACTTTTTTTTGTTTTATTCCTTGAGAAGAAACGACTCTAATAGTTTTAATCACAACCATATCTGATACGCCAATTAAAAAATAGTATTTTAATATAAGTATTAAAGTCCACCTGTCAAAGTTTGACGAGGGTAAGTCACGCCCCACTTTAAGCTTGGCCGCGGAAAGGGTGGGGGTTGGTGAAATGGAGGGGGTGGATGGCTGAATAAAACAGGTTCTCGACCAGTTTCTGAGATTACCTGTCAGCTGTCAAATACTGTTAGCTTGATAGAGTTTGTCTCCCTCAATGGTTCCATACTAAGAGACTGGACGATGTGGTGTGAAGTAGGGCTATCCTCTTTTTCCCGTTACCTCTGGAAGTTCATCAAGATGCATTCTAGAGTGCGCGGGAAGAACAGTATATATCAGAAAACGCTGTTATTTTGGGATTTTTCCCCCTTCCGGACAAATATTATAGCATACAGTAGTGGCGAAGGGAAGGGGGCAGAGGGGTGCCCCCACAGGATTCCGACAATGTAAAGTCCTGGCCCCCATATACAGGTGTTCATAAAAAAAGTTTTTTTTTTATAATGTCTTGGGAATATATTTCAAATTTGAGGTGTTTTCCTGGTAGCCGTCATTTTCCAATATGGCCGCCGCCCTATGTAAATCTCTCTCTTTCTCTCTCTCTCTCTCTCTCTCTCTCTCTCTCTCTCTCTCTCTCTCTATATATATATATATATATATATATATATATATATATATATATATATATATATATATATATATATATATATATATATATATATAAAGAGAGAGAGATCGTGAACCAAGGCACTTAGAAAGATAATTTTGGTGTCAAAGTATAGGTTTTTGAGGCCGATGAATATGGCATTATTTATTGCCACTTAGAAACCTTACAACCTGGCAACACTGTTGTCTAACGATTAACTGTACAAAGTTACAAATGCGTATATGCACGCATTACTTTAGGATGTAGCGTACTTCCTCAGGACTAAGCGAAACCTACTTTTTCTGGTAGCTTTCATCACGACAAGACATATTTTACATGGTAACATGAGAGAACATTTGTCTAAATCCAATATGGCAGCCAATATGATGGCTAATTACTAGACAACCAAATAATGGACTTATTTAAATGCCTGTCAGTCCTAATTGACCTAGAGAATGGGAGAAAAAGGCAGGATACGGTCTCATTGAAGGAGCGTCTCCTGAGGGGGCGAGGGAAATTTAAAACACTCCATTTTTTAATGAAAATCACTGCCTCCTTGTCCGCAGACAACATTGCGTACCAAATGCTCTATAAGACGTTCTCTAAATAGCCCTGTTAGATCCAATCTGTATTGTGTGTAAACCGTGCATTTTTACGGGGGAACAGCGGAGCAAAAGCCCTGTTTTTGTGATATTTCTGGTTTCTCGTGCTTACTTCGCTAAGACTATATATATATATATGCAGACTATAATAAACTATTGTACGTGGTAATAAATAGCTACAATATTATTCCAGGAACTTTTTGACTGTCCCCCCGTATAATCTTTATTTTCTAGTAATGCATTCACATTGAAGGCTACGGCTTTGAAAATAATGTTGACAAATTACAAGAATTCTTTGAATATGTTCTATCGACTTTTTTCTGTAATAGACTATTGTACGTGGTAATAAATAGCTACAATAATATTCCAGGAACTTTTTGACTGTCCCCCCGTATAATCTTTATTTTCTAGTAATGCATTCACATTGAAGGCTACGGCTTTGAAAATAATGTTGACAAATTACAAGAATTCTTTGAATATGTTCTATCGACTTTTTTCTGTAATAGACTATTGTACATGATTCTAACACAATTACTCAACTATTGATACTTGTAATATCCAACATTTCTAGGATAGCACTGCAAACCTTTGATCACGAAATTAGTTTGAAGTTTCTCTTTTAGGGTCTCTTCTCTTTTACATTCTTGAGTTTCTTGAAGGACCCGCAGCTCTAGGTTTCTGCTCTATTATCTTCTCCACCAAATTCAAAATAGAGGTTCTTCTACTCTTATGTTTTCCTGTGACAACTCTCTACAATATCCAGGAATTTACAGCTGTTGTGTCCGTACGTGCACTAAGAATCGTCTTGAACCTACCCGAATGAAGCATTCTGGTCGTTTTGGTTGAGTATGTCAACACCATGTTATGTTGCACAACAGCTCTCCTTCCTTTTTTTCCCTTCAAATGACAGAGTTATGATACATTTCAACGTAGAGTATTAAACTAGCATCAGGGGCGGATCCAGGACGGACTTCTGGGGGGGGCGGTGGGTTGTAATACTGCTACTTACAGATAATTTTAAGAGCTCTAAACTCTGGGATGGGTTTTATTTATATATATAAAATAAGAAAGTTTCCTCTTCTGGGGAAGGGGGCGATTGCCCCCTGGATCCGCCACTGACTAGCATATAAACGGTATATAGCTAGTCGTGACAAAAAGTATAGACCAACTCAAAATTTCAGAATCCTGCGATATACTTCCGCAATGATTTTTATAGAGGTAGTTGGTGACTACTTCAAATTATATGCCCGTAGCTAAAGCCCCTCTATAAAAAATTGTTGCGTGAGTACCTTAGGATTCTGAAACATGTATTTTTGGATAGCGCACCTGTTAGTTCCTAAGTGGAGTCTTGACCCGACTACGGTAGATCCGATAATTATTTCTTGTGAAAATGTCATATATTACCTTTTACAGCCCGTGACGACAGTAAGATTTCTGTGATTCGGCCAATCCCTGTTCCTACTTGCAAATGCCTGATTTATAGCATTTACGCTATTAGTAAGCGCTACTGAGGTCAATAAGAGTTGAATTAGACTTTTTGCGAGGGGCGCATTGTTATAGCATGTTTTCTAATGCACAAAGGAATGTTCTGAATGGGGGCAGCTATGTGTATGTTTAGCCAATGGAACCATTTGTATCTTCGTGGCTTTGCAATCTAACTTCAAATAATAATAATAATAATAATAATAATAATAATAATAATAATAATAATAATAATAATAATAATAATAATAATAAAACTTTTGCCTCCTGAAAATAACCAGATGGTAAAGTTATGGTCGATACATTTATGGAATTCGAAGGCATTTTAGAATGCTTGTCTATCATCTGGCTATCAGAAATAATTGATCACCATTTTCTCTACATATCTATAATTTTCTTACAGGGTAGAAACACCTCCTCGGAAGAGAGAAAAAAAAAAGAGAGAGAGAAAGTGGCCGAACTTGGGCTATTGAACGTGAGGACATGATGTTTACATTCGCATTGACACCTGCTGTGCAAACGGTCTGTGTACATAGCTGAAAGAGATTTGTGAAGACCCTTCCCTTCATATCTCGCGGGACGAAAACAAAAGAAAAGGGTGGGCGCGGATGCCTTACCCTCGTCAAACTTCTTGACAGGTGGACTTTAATACTTATATTAAAATACTACTTTTTAATTGGCGTATCAGATATGGTTGTGATTAAAACTATTAGAGTCGTTTCTTCTCAAGGAATAAAACAAAAAAAAGTTGATCTTTCTACCATAATTGGTTCCAAAGTTAGACATATTTTAATTTGTATAAAAAGAAACTAATTTATTTATTTTTTAATAATTTATTTCTGCTAAACTAGCAGACAAATATACAATTTAAGTATTTCAACCCGTTAATAAACTTCTGTAGAATGCTGCAAAATTTTTCTTTTCCATTAGAGATACCTAGTTCCTTAGAAACTGAGGAAATTCGGTAGCCATGTTCTCCCCATAAGGTCCAATATAAAAATTTTTGTGCCGAGAAAAGGTAGAGCATCCCGTTAAGTGTTGCAAAGTACACACTATTCATTAATGACTAAAACAATGTGGCCGATTAAATATCATGTCTTCCCAAAGGGTGAAGTTAAATTTACATTCAAGTTGCACCATCCGAGAGTGACGTAATGTGACGTGGTATTTAGTCCACTTTGCGCACAGAACTTTATTGATAAAAAAAGTGCATGCAGTTTTACTATACGGATCCATAATGTAAGTATTAGTAGTAGGAAAGGGTTTGAAGCCCCGGAGGGCTCGTTTGGTTCCACCTTGACCGCCATGAAAATACAGCAGGATAATATCCTAAGTTAGTTAATAAGTAGTAGTAGTAAAAGTAGTAGTAGTAGTAGGAACAGGTTAGATAGTAAAAGTAGTAGTAGTAGTAGTAGGAACGGGTTAGAAGCCCCGCAGGGCTTGTTTTGTATGTAGTATGCAGTATGATAATACAGCAGCATACATATCCGAAGTAGTTAAGAAGTAGTAGTAGTAGCAGTAGCAGTGGAAGGAGTACGAATGGGTTAGAAGCCCCGCAAAGCTCGTTTTGTTCCACCTTGATCCCCATAATAATACAGCAGTATACATATCTTAAGTAGCTAATAAGTAGTAGTAGTAGGAGGAGGAGGAGAAGAAGGAGTAGGAACGAGTTAGAAGCCTCGCAGGGCTCGTTTTGTTCCTGACTCCCATGATGATACAGCAGCATACATATCCTAAGTTAGTTAATAACACAGTAGGTTTGAAACATTGTCAGATTATGCTCTACTGCCACCTCACCTCATATCGCATCAATCCGCGAACACATACGGTCCTCAATTTAAGTTTTCTCTCTTATTAATTACCCTACAGTGATGACCTTTCTAACATTTGTTAATCTCATTATCACATTTAGTCTGATTCTGTTCATTTCTCCGTAAAGTTCGTATTTCGGGGCAGCCATCTGCGGCAGTTAATTTATAAGTATACCTTGTGTTTATTGTGTGAGTTGTAGGATATCTAATAAGCTTATACAGTATAAATCTTCTATAGTAGCCTCGGTCTAAAGACAGCCACTTGCTCCGAGCCATCTTTTAAGGAGAAGAAGGAAAGAAAAAGGATCATTGACAAAGATTAGACAACAGTTTGGGTTCAGTTTATTGCCTATCAGTTACTTTTCAGGGGAGAGAGAAACCAAACAGGATAGTATGAAAAAAAAAAACACACACAGTGACGGCTTCCCTTTGTGACCAAGTAGCTGTCTTTAGACCGAGGCTACTATACCAATGATGTGTTGAAATTCCATTATTCCACAAGGAGAGCTGGTGTTTAAAATATGGATCTAAAACTTGTTGCAATTGTTCGAATCTACCTAATTAAGCTAGTAATATTGCATTTTAGAAACTTTTTTTCGACATTAATGTCAAACAATTATGCTCTAATGTTGAAGAAAAGGATGGTGATAATAATAAGTTAAATGATGGAATAATGGAAGTGGGAGAAAACGAGAGAATCGCAAGGAAACCCACTAGTTTTCAAACTGAGCTTTGAAATGAAGTATAAACTATCACGAGATAATGATCAGGAGATGATAGGGAAGGATTAGAACTTAAACAGTCATGATGTTATACAGGATGTTGCACTCCAAGGTAGTCCTATAAATTGTTGTGTAAGAAAAATAGGGGGGATGAAATAAAACTTGTACATGACATACCTGTATCTGTGAGAAATAAAATGAAATCAGAAGAGTTGCTCGAAATGTTCTCCCCAGCTAGTAAACACATTGGAATACGACATTGCAAGTTTGTGAGTGTGGGTGCTAGAACATCAGGTGTCACTGCCTGGATTTCAAGGCGTATGTTCCCCGTGATTTGACAGCAGATGCTTATAATAAACATGCTCTCTTGAACGGAATAGGGATATACCATCACTACGAGGTGAAAACAAACAAGAATATCACAGTGTCACTTAGCGCACTTTACTAAAAACACGAGCGCACCAACAACAACAACGACTCTCGGAACTTGCCTACTGTCTCCCTTCCCGGAAGGCTTCGGAGTACAGTGTTGTCGCCTCATCTTTCTCATGGAATAATAATTTCTCTCAAAATATTCCGGTAAAATATTTATGCAATGCTGTGGCTCCTTTCGGGACTACTTTCCAGTGGGACACCCGTTATTTTAATATTAAAAGTTAAATGTTATGCATTTTAGAATATTTAAATGTTAGAAGTCATGAGATAACGTTTTGAATGATCCAATGTTCAGATAAAGATTTGAGAATACGCTACAAGCTTTAATAGTTATATCCTGACCAGCGAACGAGTGCGGGCGGCCGGTTTTGGAACTAAAATACAAACAACAGTGTTTCTAACTGGATTACTTGTAATTAATCTATCACAGTTGTTTTTGCCATGTTCATAATAAACCACTTCACGCATATGTTCAAGTTAAGACAAACACTATTTCAAAAGTTATGGAAGTTATTTTCAGAACATTTTAAGGGACTGCACAAAAAAAAAAAGTACATACACCCTTTATATTAATTTGGCAATAACTTGCGAATAACCTAACCTCAGTGTTGTACAAGGAACACTGAGAACTTCGTAGCATTAGAGTGTAAGGAATTCCTACTCCATCTGTTAACAAAACCTCGAAGTTCATCTTTGTGAATCAAAGTTATACTTTGGCAACTGCGCTTTCATTGTTTAAAGCAAGTTCTATTGTGTAGTTTTGAGATAAGGCGTCTTCGAAATTGCTACCAATTTGGACCATGTGATCGATCGATTGACAGTACTTTTAGTAACAAATTTGCATTGAGATCATTTTCGGATGTGCTGCAAAAGACTGGTGAGAGAGAAACTGATAATCTAACCGCCTCCGAAGGAGACTTGGATCCGTCCCCAATTAAGGTGGTAGATAAAGATGACTTTCTCTTATATCTAACCTGTCGTTATTTAGCATGGTTTGGTAATTTAAAAATCCAATATTTCTACCATATTTTGAAAAATTTATTTAAAAGAAATAAACCCAATGTTACATTGGGGGCGGTAGGGGAGCGATTAAAATTTAAAGAGGGGAGTCTGACAATTGATTTCTTATAGCTCCAGTGAAATTCAGAAAAAATGAATTTCATATTATTTATTTATTTATTTTATTTATTTAACAATCACCAGACAGCTCAGAGGCCACTTTACACTGGATATCCAACAACAACAACAATGGAGGGGATTTGGGAAAGTATCGGCCAGGGCCTGTTTTAGTAGGTACCATCCCGGCATTTGCCTGGTAGGACTGAGGGAAACCCTGGGAAACCACAGTCAGGATGGTCGGCAGCGGGATTCGAAGCCACGACCTCTCGAATGCGAAGTCAACGCTCTACCACTTGAGCTACTTCGCTCGGTGGTATTAAAAAAGAAATACAAAATACATTTTCATGGCAACTCTTACATTCATTATGTTATTATGAAGTTAATGGTAGTTTCGAAATTGATTAGAGTGAATAGACATGTATTTAAGTAACAAAACCACTTGCGTAAGTTTTTCAAAATATCAAGTTAGAAGAACGAAGTTGGTCTTCCACTGCCATCTCATTACTCAAAGATACCGGCGATGAAACAATTGACCGGAAATCATGCGGCCGCTTCTTACATCAAATCATGAAGAAGAAGATGAGTGCCAATGTTAAGTACGTAAGTTCATGTTTTTTTTTTTATTTTTTTTTTTAGGATCCCAACCTCTTGGAACTATACGTAGCACATTTTAGTATTTACACTTGAAATAAAAATACAGCTGTTTAAAGACAATTGATTGCCTTTGTCTTTGAATTTCATATGTGTACCGGTACACAGGATTTGTTAAACAAGACCGTACATCTGATATGTTTGAACTATATGCAACTTATGCTCACGGGCTAACTCAGTCTTCTGAAGTCAATCGACAAATGATTATGTATTACAGACATAAAGACAACACTCGGCTCCCAAGTTTCAAAATTATATTGTACTAGCAGCGTTCACCCCGCTTCGCTGCGGTCACCCCGGAACGCAATAAACTTTGTTACTTAGATAATTTTTACTTTTTCGCTTTCAAGTGATTTATAGCGCCTGTCAGTTATGTTAACCCGCCGAGTCACAGGGTCATGCGGGTTGCATATAAATACGTTTATTTTTATACCTATGATGAACTAATAACAAAGGATTTGTACGTATGAACACCTGAATGGTCAATTATCTCAAGACACTGGTAATTGAAAATTAAAGTGATATGATAAAAACCATCTAGGGTCCACATCCTAACAACCCCCCAAAAATGAAAGAAATCGGTTCAGCCGTATTAGCGTGATGAGCGGACAAAGGATTTTTTTTACGTATTGACACCTGATTGGTCAATTATCTCAAGACACTGGTAATTGAAAATTAAAGTGATATGATAAAAACCATCTAGGGTCCAAATCCTAACAACCCCCTAAAAATGAAAGAAATCGGTTCAGCCGTATTAGCGTGATGAGCGGACAAAGGATTTTGTGCGTTCTCTTTTATATATATAGATATGAAAACAGATAGTAGAATTAATTCTTTGTCACAAGAGACCTAGGGTCTGAAAGAAATTCAGAGGGAGTTCAAAGGGAATTTCTATACTCATAAATAAAAGTTGTGAATTTATTGTGTATTAAACCAATGATATTTATGCTTACATTACCCATACGTTGATGTTTAATCGATACTTTTATTTCACATTTACCAAAAGACTGCATTACGATAATAATCCTAAAAGAAAGATGCATTGGAATCAGGTTTTACAAGGCAATCCCGAAAGACAAGCTATCCAATTCCGTAGCCCTTTAAAAATTAAGGAAAATTTCTTTTTCACTTCCTTTTCCCCCAAAGGGTTCACATTCATCGAAAAAATGAAATGAAATTTCTTTAGTTTAACGTCCGTTGATTATGCTCTTTATGCTAGAGGAGACAGATGATTAATGAAAGTGAAAGATTGTAAAATTAATTGCTGGGCTCTCACAGAACCACGTACAACAAAGACACATGCGCTAGCCAATAGATCAACGGAGAGAACTTCCACAGTTCTCGAGTGGAAACGTATCGGAATTATTTCTTGGCTACAGCTCAAGAAAATAATTTAGTTGTCAATCGATAGACCTACATTAAAACAAATACAAGCATCGCGAGCCTTAACTTGGTTTAAACTTACAGTTACAAGATATTGCGCAAGTATCTAAGCTACCAACCCATAATTAATCTTTTAGTCATTAACTACTGAGTTTTACAGGTTTCTACTGTTTTATAATGAAATCAAATAAAACGTAATCAATTTTTTTATATATACAGGTAATCTGCTTAATACATGGTAGAAACTCACTTGTGTGCTATCTTGTTCTTAAATTGTTAATTTCCATGCATATGCCATTATCCACAATATATTTGCATTACTGCAAGAATAACTATTACTGCATTCAATAACAACTATATAATTTATGGAGTTCTTTATTAAGCGAAACAGATTAGGCTACTTATAACATGTAAACTGCAACTTTTGAAAATCGTTGGATACACTGCAGAGTGACGCTCTCCGTTCCCCTGTCCCACCGCGCTTACCAAGAAACTGGTGTAAACACAACACTAGCGCCCTCAACGAAAAACCGCACTAATATCCTGGTCAGGTTATACGAAGTGTCACTTTGAAATATAAATTAAACACTGGCCGGTCTAGCTAAGAATTACAAAATTTATCGTAGTGTGAATTGGACATGACATCGAATTTTACACTCATGGAAGAATCCCATTGCTGAAATTGTAATAATATTCAGTGTATTCAATCCATGTGTCACAAGTATTCAGAGAGTAATAATTACATTAAAGATTACAATCTACCAGAACAATCTGTGTCTGGTTAGAACTGACATATAGTAATAACAAGCATGTATACTACTATATTGCTCAGTGCCTATCGCATGTGGTCCTTGGTTTGATTCTCAGTGGAGGTATTTGCTTTGGGCACAAACGAGGCCCAGATTCTACATTAAACAATAAGTCCCGTCTCATATAGCCTCGCTACTGAAAAGAAGGCGGTTAATTCCCTGTAACAAATAAGCATCACAGGTCGCATCCACACGTAATGAAGGGGGTAACAAATGTGAACAGTAACTTAATATAGTACCATAAAGTTAATGTCTGCCTTTCATAGGAGATAAAGACCAATATTAAAAGATCTAGACATGCTGCCAAATTGAGTAGCCAAGCTATATTTTTACATAATATTTGGGTAACTTGGGCAAAGATGCCCCACTTTTCCATTATTACCCATTTTCCACTCCTCCAGAGGTTGTTGAATTTATGATCAATTAAAAGACTAATGTCTTGTTTGTAATATCTCGAAAGACAATGTTGTTTCAGTAAATTTAAACACTTAAAATAAACCATTTACAACAACCTTTAAGAGGGACATCTTCGGCATGCACGTGAGGGGAAAGATGCACCAGTTTCACAAGTTTTCAAAATATGTTCCTAAATATCATAGAAACAAGCAATTATGCTTTTATACTACTAACATTACTAACTTTAATTTCTACTAACTTCTACCTAATTATAAAGAAAATTTTCAACAAAATGACAAATATTCTGCGTGTATATTTTCTAAATCCGTTTGTACACAATGGATAAAAATAAAAGAGGAGGAATTGTGGACCTTACATGTTATTGCCATTTGTTCAATGTTTTCAAATTCGGATTCTTGTAACCACAATTAATGCAGTGAGCAGTGAACCTACAGTTTAAAACCAAACCACCGCAATCGTTCAAATTTTCCAAGGCGTTCACACCAGGAATCGAACCCGAGACTTCGTGTACCAAAAGGACATGTACTAGCCAGTAGACCAGAGAGGAGGACGGCTTTCTTTTAACATGTAAAAACCTGCCCTCTGTAAAAACAATGCCTCCCCTTATAACAACTTGCTGGCTACAACACTGGTACACCTATGATGATATCTGATAGGTTAGTGGAAATACTCTTTATTTTGCAATGAAGGCATATTTGATTCACCCAGAGATTTACGTTTTCAAAATAATTAAACCAGATAAAGGAAGTTGTGACAAATCAAGTGTGTCGCAGGATCCGTTAAACAAGGATACATTTTTTTTAGTATTTTGAACACTCCTCATACATATTCAGCTCGCACAAATGGCTTAAAACTCAACCCATGCACATTCTTTTGATTCAGCTTGCTAACCAACTACTGTCATATACATTATGTGAAATTCATTCAGTCCAATATTGATCATGTAAGGAGCGAAAAGAAAGTTTATAAATGGAATATTACAACATTGAAAGCAGCAACTCAGCCAGGAGACCAAATCCTTGCTACAAACGGGAATTTATCGTTTGCTTCTGAGTTAATAATTAATTACAGGTTATTACAGAACAATTAGTGTTTGATATTCAAACCAAACATTGATTAAAATATTACGAATGTACAAATCCTTGCAACACGTCATAAACTTGTTGTCCCGAACAGAAATCTTAAACCTTTAGTGTTGCAAAGTGGGGCATTTTTGCTCCGATTTTACTGGGGCAACTTTCCCAATTTTGAAGCAAAGACGCCCCAGTTGATCACGTGACATACTCATGGACGCCGGAACACAACGAAGCATATTAACGTTTGTAAAAGACTGAAGTTCTTAAGCAATTATTTTTTATTCATGTACTTCTATTTAACTACCATCAAGAGCATTACTACGTTTCACTCTCTAAAATTATAGACACTGAAATAAGAGTAACTTAGCTTTGTGAACAGGCCTCAACAAAAGCAGCTTCTTTCTCCGATGCAACTTTCACATATATTTACTCAAGACTGTGTAGCCTTTCACGCGCATGGTAAGTGGTGTGACCACGAGTCACAGGCCTTGAGCAATTTGAGCAGCGGGGTCTTCATTCAGTGGGACTTCTTTACCCAAGTTACTCTACACCCCCATACATATATATATTATATATATATATATATATATATATATATATATATATATATATATATATATATATATATATATATATATATATATATATATATATATATATATATATATTATTACGATATATATTTGTGTGTGTATGTACACACTGTATTTTACACTAAAATCTGAGGGAGTTGGCAAGAGTCAAGTGGCGACCCTAATTTAGTCACTACGTAAGTATGTAAAACACTAGTTATGGGGTCCCTAAAAGGATCCTAAAAAAGAAACATACTTACTTTACCAAATATGGGTATTATATTCCCATGATGCTATTATCGAGGTTGGTCCCAGACTGTTCCTCTAGGCGAATCTTCCTTAAGCAAGTCTTACATTGTTGAGAATGCACAGAGAGTAGGTGTCGGAAGAGTAAGATTGAAGAAGAGTGAGACTCATAGAGAAAGTTCGATTCCAGTAAACCTTTCGTTCACAGTCGCGTCTCACACTCTAGTTTAGTACTTGCTTAAGCAACTCCCAGTATCATGTCCCTTGGATAAGATAGTGAGAGTCAGCTATCTAAACACCCTAGAAAACCTTCTGTCATCAGTGCCAAGTTCACAGGATACTTATAAAGAAAACGGGGACGTTAGCTACAATACACTAACGGGATCGAGTAGCATAGTATGTCTATCGACTGATCCTCCAAATAGCTGTAGGGGTCATTAACTCTAGAGCAATAATCCAAAAAAAAAAAAGAAAGAAAGAAAAAAAGGAAGAAAAAGAAAAGAAATAATCCCTTTGAGCTAGCAAATTTATTACAAGACTAGTTAAACTAATTTATATAATAAAATTACAAATAGAATTCCAAAGTAACTCAGCATTTCATTAAGATTATAAGAGTCCTATTCAATATTATATTTTAACCCTTTATGTAGTTTATTTTCATAATATTAAACACCAAAGTGAATACTCTTGATTTCACTGGCTATCTCACGACTGTAAGGTAGTCTACCTACGTCCAAAAAGGAAATTATTGCAAAAATAATTTACTAAGCTAGAGTTAATGATCTGAATGACGGAAAGTTGTTAAAGTCCGAAGTATCAGCCTCCCAACCTTCATATCTGCACTTCCTTTGCCGTTTGGTAGTAAATATTAAAAATTCATTTCTTACATACCTGAAGAAGCTTCAACACGAATTGTTGACTGACACTCCGTTCGACGACGTTGAACCAAGACCCGCACAAGGCGAACACCACACAAGACTCACCCCCCAAATCACCCATAATTTCCTTTTCTAATTTTTATATGCGCCGTCTGACGTAAGATCACCCACTCAGACACTGAGTCGGCAGAAGCCGTTCTTATTTTTTGGTTTTGAGATAAAGCTGCACAATTTTATCAAACACTGTCATTCCCTTCCTTTGGAAAAATAACGCAACCCAAGACTTCTAGGATGTGCAGGGACACTGACGAATTTAGAATAATTCTGAGCATCATACTTCAGGAGAACTCAATTCCGTAATTTTCTTAATTGCGTAGAATAGAGATCTCAGAAACGCTCTGACTTTTGTTCGTCACGTACTTCAGGGAATTGTTTGTTGATAATTTAATACGTGTTTATCATCGGCTACTTATTTACGTCAATCTTTTCATCGTGGCTTGCTCTGTTACCTTTTCCAAAGGTGTGGGAAAATTAAAAAGACAATAAAAAAAAATCATGTTGGCATGGTGCCTATAAGAACCAAATTTCAATAACGATCCTCTACCGATTTCCCTAAGATTAGGGTCACCTCACGTCAGTAGTGGCCGAAGTAAATCAGTGGCGGCTTCACCCTAGTTTCAAGACCAGGCTAATGTTACACCGTAACAATATATATATATATATATATATATATATATATATATATATATATATATATATATATATATATATATAGATTAGTGTCCCTTATATAAGGTAGTTTCATGTTACGATTAGTGGTGGGCACAAAAACCGGATTTTCGGTTTTCGACTTTTAGAAAAACCGAAACCGGTTTGTGAAAATTTTCAAAAAACCGGTTTCGTTTTTTTACCGGAACCGGTTTCGGTTTTCGTCGAAACCGGTTATCGGTTTTCTCCAAAACCGGTTCGGTTTTTCAGCTGATCCGGTTTCGGTTTTCTTCAAAACCGATTCCGTTTTTTTAAATTTGTTCTATTTCTGACCAGAATAGTGTTTCGTTGTTCTCCGGAAACCGAATCCATTTCCACAGATATAGTTTTATGTGTTTTCGAAAAGTTTTCACCGAAACCAGAAGAAAACCGAACCGATTTTGGAGAAAACCGAAATGTTTTTCTGGTTTCGGTTTTTATAGAAACCGGTATTCGGTTTTTATGAAAACCGATTTTGCCCATCCCTAGTTACGATACGCACACTCGCGAAATGTATTCTATGTGACTGTAAATATGCATTAGTGAAATAGCAGCTCCCTGCGAGAACGTTAACCCGTGCCGACTTGACGACAAACTCATGAAATGACGTTTTCACATTATAATTTAGATTGTCCAACCATGATAACGGAGTAACCAAAAGAGACAGAGAAACGAAACTTTGCACGAAGCAACTAGGGAAAGGAGGACATCTGCCCGTGTATTGACGAACATCATCGGATGAACAATGTTGCCAACTGAAGAGAAAGTTGTGTTTTTTAAAATCGAATTACCTAACTTAGATATCATCATTCGGAGCAACACTGATAATAAAGACAAAGGATATGGTAAACGCAAACCAATGTTGCAAACTTTTCGAGTAATAACGTGAAACATGTGTTAAATACAAACGCCGTTGCCGCACATAGGGAGTGAGGTACTAACGTTTTGTCCAGCTTAAATTAAATATTAACAATAACTGTTTACGCTGACTCCAAGTTTAGAAGTGTCCATTGAAGAGTGTTGGAATCAATAGAGGAGAAAGTTGAGTTTGGAAAAGGTACAATAACTCGGAAAAGGTCACTAGTGCAGTATTGTTTATAATCTGTAATGCAAGGCGGTAGAGCATGAGGAGCAGTACTGTGGTTATGTGAGATCGATAAGTCTCGTATTGACCGAGATATTCGCTATCTTGTTGAAGCTCAGAAGTATGGTTTGTAAAAGATGGCAACTCTGCGTGTGTCAACGGCGTTTGTATTTAACAAATATTTCATGTTATTTTTTGAAAAGTTTGCAACACTGGTCTGCGATTTCCATCTCTTTGTCTTTATGTTCGTTGTTGTTTTCGATCATCATATCCAATTTAAGTCATTCGATTTACAAAAACGCAATTTTCTCTTCTGATGGCAACACTGTTCGTCCGGTGATGTTTGTCGATACACGGGCAGATGTTTTCCTGTCCCTAGTTGCTTCATGCAAAGTTTCGTTTCTCTATCTCTTTTGGTTATCACGGTTGGACATTCTAAATTCCAATGTGGAAACATCATTTCATGAGTTTGTTGTCAGGTCGGCACAGGTTAACGTTCTCTTAGGTAGCTGCTATTTCACTAATGCGTGTTTACGGCCACATAGAATACACTTCGCGGGTGTGCGTATCATAACACGAAATTACCTTATACGTATAAGGGAAGCCAAATATATATATTGCAATTGAAAGATATAAAGGGGCACGGTTAAAAAGTGGTAGAGCGCTTACCTGTGGTGCGAGAGGTCCCTGGTTCGATCCGCGAACAAATGAGTTTGTGGTCCGTTTCTTAGCACTTTCTCATTCCACCATCATTCACTATCTTTCGTAGCCTAAAGGACATAATTGTGGAACGTTAAACTCAATGATTTCATGAAAGATACAGACCTAGTCTAGGATCAAATCCCCGGCTTCCTACGTCAGATACAGGTCCCCGGTTTACTACGTCAGAGAATTTATAGTGGACAGTGGAAAGTAGATTATATTTACATTAATGATTTTTTAAATTATTTTCTCAACACCGAGTTACGGACTTATAGTCAATGTGTGATTTCAAATAAGTAAATCTGACCGGAGATTGAAGTAGACATAACACACATAAAAATCATTCTTGTAAATTATTTGGGACCAATTTTCGAGAAAAAGAAATAGGAAGCAATTATATTCGATTAAAACAATTGAGTTACAAAGACTATTTTTTTCTGTTTCTCCTAAATTCTCACAAAAGAGGATGAGTTGAGTTTAGTTTAGCGTCCCTTTCAGCAGCGAGGCTATATGAGACGTGGATCTACTGATTAACGTAGAATCCGAACCACATGAGCTACCGCCGGGAATCGAACCCGGGTCTCCCACGCCATAGGCGCGTACGCTAACCGCTTAGCCACGGAGGAGCTTAAAAGAAAGGTCAAATCTTTAGTCTATATCAAGTATTTCTCTGCTAAACAGGTATAGTTTTATTAAGAAGGTGTACAAATGTATGTCGAGCTACGAAATTTTGGAACATCATTTTACAGTGGTACATGTGTCAGGGCTGTGTAATGCATAGGACGCTGCCTTATCTAGATTTACTCGTTCACTCAGAGACATTGCTCATAAAGGAAAGAATTAACATCTGCATGTATTTTCCACTGATATACAACAATGTACCTCTATTTTTGACAAAGTACCGCTTTTTGGAGAAGATCAAATGAAGGATTCTTTTTATAGCAATATTTTTGCATAGCTGGAAGGAAGAAGAGGGAGGAATTCGAAGACTAAAGTCAATGTTCTTAGTTTAATAAGGATGGCATTTTATTTAGGGAACAAGGTATATTCAATAACGTTTGAAATCTAAACTTTTCGATAAAGATAAACACATATGAACTAAATGTCTTCCATCAGTTGTTCTGGCACACAATTTGACGGCCAATCTTTCCTCTGAATACTACCTGTTTTAATTACTTCATGGGTTTCGAGCTAGAATGCTTCCCGAAGCTGTTTCAGAGACCTCATGTTAATTTGAAGAAAACTCCAAACGATTGCGACTTCAGGAAATTCGCGAGAAATCTCATGATAATGGTTTCTGAGACACGATTGACAAACTAAATTTTACGATAAACGTCATACTAAACCAGCTTTTAAAATTGGAGACAAATTTCGGGTTTTAGACAACATTATGAATAAATGGCTGAAGAGATTTTACGAGACGATATATTGGTCCAGGAATAATACAGCACATTGATAAGCAAAATTTGTATTTCGTCAAGTTCAAGACTGCTCGAAAAGTTGAAATTCATAACCGTACAATGTCTTGAAAAGTACTAGAAATGGAAAGGAAACGTAAGAAAAGAAGAAAAACAAGGAGACATCGAAGACTTAGTTAAGAAGAAATTCCTACCAACAATGTATTGCGGAAAGAAAGACGAGAGTAGATAACAAAGAAGAGCGACGCTGAGATGTTCTTTTCAATCCTTCTTCTAAATTGATAGTCGTTTACGTGGAAATCCTTTCTCTTAGTATTCGGCAGGTTTTAGTCGCAGAAAACTTCCTACTAGCTCGAAATAGGATAAAATGACGCGAGATAGAAACTAACGTTTGATATCAATACAACAATCAACGAGAAGATAAGTGTCTTTCAAGGAGACATTTTTACTATAAAGCCACACGTTATAATAAACTCCACCCAAGAATTTTTAATTTTTTAGAAGCTGCAGACATCAGTATTCACAATGCTGCATGTGATGAATTTTCTAAAGATTGTTTAAACTATCTTAATTGAAACCCAGGATATGACCTTTCTGCTGATTATGTTGTGCATACATGTGGAACAAGAAATGGTAATAAGATGGAAAATGTTACAACAATTATTTGAAAATTCAATTTACAAATATTATGTTTCCTTGAACTGTATTCTGGCGCACTCGTTCTCAGCCGTGAGGATGCCATCCATATTGCACATTTGACCAGAATTTTTTTGGAAGGTCATTCGAATTATGTCCAACGAATTGTTTTTGCATGACAAAGATAATGAGAGATCTATCAGCGCTTGCTTCCGAAATATATTATTTTTGATGAATAAGAGAGGAACACCATTGTTCGTACGTGGAGTATAAAAGAGTTACGTTTCTTAAAGGAAAAATAATGGATTAGGAACATCTTGGAGTTGAAGACGAATATAGTATTAGTACTGGCCACACTGATATTAAATGAGCCATGAATTAGAATTCTATCTACGTTTACGTGCGCATGGATAGAAAAAGAACATCTTCAAGTTCATGAAAGGGAAGTTTATTTTTTCCCTGAAGAATTCTTAGAACATTGTTCGTTAGCTTTTAGAACATCTTTCTGTTTTTTGTATTGTAGTTATCGAACATCTTTTATATATTTTCGGTACCGGTTGAATATTCGTCGAGAAAGAGGTATATTTACATACTTCTTCTCTTTAATGCTTTTACAAAGATTCATCATGAATACACCTTAAAAGATGGGAATTCCAGGATGTTTCTTGAAGATGCATCTTATCTTATACTTTTGCCAAACGACTGTCCATATTTTCTGGTTACTCCATCGTTGTGTCTGCTAATATTTTCGTATTTAGAAATATTTGTACTTCAGAATTATGCCTTGCATCCTTCTTATAATCTAATAATGCTTTATTTTCCTTTCAGAAATGGACGACCAAAGCAATGAGCGACAAGCTAACAGAAATACTGGCAGCAAAGTACCCCATTTTGGTGCTTCCAGACTCGGAGGAACATCAGTTAATATCTCTTCAATCAGCACAAAAGGAGGAAATAATTGTATCTCCTCAAATGCTGCAAATGGAACTGCAATTAACGTAGGAAATCTTTGCATCAACTCTGGCGGTGGAGCTGGATCAAACATTAGTGTAACCGGCAAAAATGGAGAAGGCCTCCGTATTGCGTCTGGCGGTGGAGCTGGATCAAACATTAGTGTAACCGGCACAAATGGAGGAGGCCTCCGTATTGCGTCTGGCGGTGGAGCTGGTTCAAGCATTAGTGTTACTGGCACAAATGGAGGAGGTCTTATTATTGCCTCTGGCGGTGGATCTGGATCAAAAATTAGCGTTACTGGCTCAATTGGAGGAGACCTTCATATCACCTCTGGCGGTGGATCTGGATCAAACATTAGTGTTATCGGCACAAATGAAGGAGGCTTCCGTATTGCGTCTGGTGGCGGAGCTGGATCAAACATTAGTGTTATCGGCACAAATGGAGGAGGCTTCCGTATTGCGTCTGGCGGTGGAGCTAGATCAAACATTAGTGTTACTGGCTCAAATGGAGGAGGCCTTCCTATCACCTCTGGCAACGGAGCTGGATCAAACATTAGTGTTATCGGCACAAATGGAGGAGGCTTTCGTATTGCGTCTGGCGGTGGAGCTGGATCAAACATTAGTGTTACTGGCACAAATGGAGGAGGTCTTATTATTGACTCTGGCGGTGGATCTGGATCAAAAATTAGCGTTACTGGCTCAATTGGAGGAGACCTTCATATCACCTCTGACGGTGGATCTGGATCAAACATTAGCGTTACTGGCTCAATTGGAGGAGACCTTCATATCACCTCTGGCGGTGGAGCTGGATCAAACATTAGTGTTACTGGTTCAAATGGAGGAGTCCTTCGTATTGCCTCTAACGGCACCTCTACTAGCACCTCTATTTCCACTGAATTTATCAACGGAAAGAAGATTGTTACTACAAGGTAAGTTTCTTACATAGTTTATCCTTAGTGTAACCGTGCAGAGAATATTTTCATAAGACGATAAATACCAATCAATGCATTGACATTTAACACCCAACAAGACAATCGGCTGCTCTTAGTAGCATTCGGATAACTGATGAGTGGCTTTGGAATTGCAGGTCGTCCATATATATATGTATGTATGTATGTATATGTATGTATGTATATGTATGTATGTATGTATGTATGTATGTATACATCCTGCTTGCAGTTCTGATAGCTTTTGTAAGCGTAGCATTTATTTCAGGAGCCATTGTTGCACTGTAGTCTTCTCATGTTCTGTCACAATCCTACATAATATTCCAATGTAAATCACTCCACACACATTTTCGTTCACTCTGGTGTTTCGTGGATGTAGGTTTTCCAGTGCTACTATAGCATATGTGATCGTACTCTTAGATATTGTACATCATGATACAGTAAATGCTTCCGGTACCTTAACCACGGAGGTACCCACAAATCGGGTAACAATACTTTAGTTGCCTTTAATTCTTTTCGCTTTGACATGTTTCACTGGCAGTTGTAAAAAATGCTGTCTCGATTACAAATCAAGCTTGAACGTGTTGAAGATTTATTGATTGAGTTGGGCGTAATCGCCATATACTATCTCTGCTATAATAATAATAATAATAATAATAATAATAATAATAATAATAATAATAATAATAATAATAATAATAATAATAATAACAATCACATACATTTCACGAAGTGTCGCCTTATTTTTGTTCACCTACATTTGTTATAAGCCCTGTCACTCATAGTCGTTAGATTTTCGTTACAGAAGAAAAGAAAAGAAAAATCAAATATAAAAGCAGAAGAGTATGTATGGGAATAAGAGGATCGTCTTAATTCAGCTTATACAGGGTGTCCCACAAAACCAGTACGCCTAACGTACCGGTTAATCATCTGTAGTTAAATTGCTTGTGGGGTAACAACAATGTCTCGAAAGTTGGCTGCACTGCATTTTATCGGAAAGTTAACTGCAGCAGTAGTGTTGCCACACTTGGTACAATTGTACCAAATTCAACTCTTTTTGTCATTCGTCTGCTCTTTGGTTCCACGCTGGCATTTTCAGCCTCTTTTGTGAAAAAAATTCTACCCAATTCAGCACCATTTAAGAAATACTTGTCACATTTTCAAAAGTGTCAGTAAGACTTTTCCTACATCTCACGTTACTCATACTGTGTGTTGGACTCTTTAAAAGAGAAAAATGCTGGTGAACATTCATTCTGTGATATTGCACCGCATAACGCCACTTACTTTGTGTGGAACATTTGTAATTCGAACTATATCGGGAAACAAAATGACGCTAGATGGGCGCATCCGTGATAATTTATATTTTAATATATTATAACGTACTGTTTGCACACGAAATTGGAGATTATTGATTGTTTTCTTGTTTTATATTTGTTTTCAGATATAGCTATAATACTGTTTTGGTTTATTGGTCACTTTAAAATACAGGCGCGTTTGGTTTCCTTACAGTACATACTGAAGATGATAACTGTTTTCCTTTTTAATTTGAGGCCTCTATTATACTTCCTACGTGCGAGAAGAGTTTTTATCTACTTCCACAGTTGTTCGGGGTCCTCTTGTTTGGATGTTTTTAAAAAGTAATTTTCAGAAAGTCTCGAAAGTTGGTTAGTTGCAAAGTTGGTTGATTTGGACTCTTGGAAGAGGGGGAAGGTGAGTGTTCTAAAAATTTTATTTTCGTGTTATAGAGCCATTTATTACACTGGTTTAGCCGAGGAATCACTGATTGTATATGTTTCATCTTCTTCTTCCGATTTTAATTCCGGAAAACATTCAGTATCTTCATCTCCTACTTCTTTACGTGTATGATGAGATGTAACTTCATCATTATCATTATCAGAAATATAAATTGTTTCTTCAGTGTCACTCCATGAAACATCGGAGTTCCACTCAAATTCGTTTACTGCTGCAATTTCACGTTGAATAATCGCTTCTTCTGGTGCCATACTTGCAACGATACTTTATATTTTTAAAGCAAAGTATTTAAAGAAAAATATATGGTGACGAAACCAATTACTTGATGCGTTCACAATAATATTCTTTTCCACTGTCATCCGCCCGCACTGCGCACCCCGCGCCGCGTTTCCGGGGCCGGCCGTCAGGGTGCGTGTTTAAACAAGTTTTTCCCGCATTCCGATAATGTTAACATACTATAAATCGTATAGTGTTTTCTGTGAACTCAAGGTATACGTACGGTAAGTACACGCGCGGTTTTTTTCATATACATCAAAGGAATATAATATAATAGTAATCATTAATTTTATTATTATTACGCATAATTTAATTCCCACTTAGTTGTATATTAAGCAAATAGTTAACTATAAAAGTGTTTATAATAACAGCATTCCACTCATAACTAGTGCAATAAAAATATGTGTATTCTTACTATGTATTCTTCTTTTGCATACGATAATTTTATTATTCTTATTATATACTTATCGAATAAACACAGTAAGGGTAATAATATTTTATAATAAACAATAAACATGTATACGAGCTTGTTACCTATGCACCCTCCCTTTCTTTTTTATACAATATGTTTGATTTTTTGTGATTACCGTTTAATTATAACAAAGCTTTAAAATGTTATATATGTTTACATTAACCAATTTCGTGTCGAAATAATTCTTCAATTCCATATATTTTTATTATTATTATTATTATTATTATTATTATTATTATTATTATTATTATTATTATTATTATTATTATTATTATTATTATTATTATTATTATGTGCGTGCTTTCTTTTAATATGGAATACACTTATTATTCTTTTTATGTTTACCGCTTAATCATATAAAAGCTTTAAATGTTATGATTACATTAAATAATTTTCTTTTCAAAATTTCATACAAAGAAAACTCGCTTCTTTTTTTCTTTTAAAATCACCTAAAGGGAAACAGCTGCGTTCTAACAAAATATATTTCCATCATAAACCAATTCCATTATTCCTTTATTTAAATACCATCAAGCCTAACATATAAAATTCTTTCATCCCCTTCTATTATTCTCTTTGGTCACTCACCACCAAAGGATTTTTATTATACTCTTAACAATAGGTTTATTATACCCTATTTTTCAACATATACATTAACAATAACTTTTATGATACCATATTCTTCTTCATCTACATTTAAAAAAAAAAGGTTTTATGACCTTCCTTTGTATATAACGAAAGATTTTATGATACCCTATCATAAAAGAGGGTTGGTATTCTACATTTGATTACATTAGTTGACATAATCCAAATAGTCTACTGTTACTATTATCTATTGATTGTTAATTAATTCATTGTTGCTGTTAAACTGTTACTTGAATCTCGTGCGTGAGGCGTACCGTTTTTATGTGGGACACCCTTAAAGTGTGAACAAACTGTGAGAAGTGATTCCCTACTTTGTATTGGACATTTTGAAATTTATAACTTAAGGCATGCGAAGCCAAAACAACTGTAGTGCGTCGGAAAATCTGGACCGGTTCCTTTAATTAGAAAACTTTAAGCGCTACAGTGCAATTGATACTACTTGTCCCGTGTGACAGCCAGTGTTGCCAGACACGGCAAGCAAAATTACACACACCTTCCGTCCAAATTGCACAATTTTACACACAAGCTGGAAGACAGTGCACACAACATTATACAATACATAACTACCTATCTATATGTATATTATGTCTAATGACGTACATACCGATACGTACACTCATGTCCAAAATGATTGTCGCATATCTATAACAGGCTTGTTGTGCGAATATATTTGGATAATGATATCGCAGGGTACATTTAACACTCTTACTATGTGTATAATCGGCAGAGACATGTGTGTGGTAAATTTCATGTCAAAAGATATGTAAATAAGAACAATATAACGAAAAAACTATTCTTGTCCATTTAGCAACATTTTGATGTACTCATTCTAATTTTCGTATTTATAATTTTTTCTATGAAATTTACCACAAATATACATTTCCCGATTATACACATAGTAACAGTACTAGAAGTACCTTGCGAGTTTATTATCCAATAATATTCGCACAACACGACCGTTATAGATATGCGACAATCATTTTGGACATGAGTGTACATTGACCAGCCATTGTTCAGGGATTCAGCGCTTGATTTATTATTATTATTATTATTATTATTATTATTATTATTATTATTATTATTATTATTATTATTGTTGTTGTTGTAAAACCGTCACCTTCCCGCCCATTGTCATTTCAATTTACTTTCAACCATGCGCGCCGACTACGTGGGTGCTCCAAGGCTCCGGCACCTACAAGATTTTTAGCTTGAAACCGGGTTTGAACCAGTTTCTCTTGCGTTTAAATCAGTCGTGTTACCGACTGAGCTAGGGCAGTACCAATTTATCCTTATAGTACCGATATATTTTACTTTCTCACAGCACAGGCCTTTATGACAATGTTCATAAAATATTTTAACTAAAAGTAAATCAATCAAACATCGAGCCTTCCCTGAAAACATATAGGCTAATATGACCCACCATTGATATGCAAACACATAAATCTTGGAAAGTCTGCGCCATTGCTTTCAACGTACTTAATGTTTTTAATTGGACATCGGCCACTCTGTCGTTCATTTGTTCGCAAAATGGCATTTTCTTCACAAGTGGTGAGAAGACAAGACTTCTTACCACCTCCGCCTCATGTTTTGGCCAACATTGAGGGTCAACATTCATTCACATTGCTTGCTTGAACAAAGCGTCTTTCCTTGGGGATGTCATGACACCCGCCTCTGAAAAACAAGAAGTAAGGTACCAAGGAAGCAAGATAGGTTTTATCATACTATAGAGAAAATAACAAGAGATTAACAATAATAACAAATAACTTGTTATTTTCTCTGTGGTTTTATTGCGCTGGCCTGGAGTCAGGCGTTGGAGCTCGTAGTTTTTAGAAGGCAATTTTCAGGAAAAAAAAATGGTGAAAATAATGAATATTTGAATGAAAAAAACTTCGTAAAAGTCATCAATGATCAAAATTTTGAATTGTGCCAAATTACACACAAAATGCACACAGATTGGCATTACACACAAAATGCACAAACAGGCCAAAATTGCACACATTTTGTGCAATTACACACACATTGGCAACGCTGGTGACAGCTCGCTGCGCGCACGTGGTGCTCAATGCTGCGTTGCCAGCTTTTGCGTCGGGTATTGAAACTACACGAGTAGTATGCCCGAAACACGAAATTATTCACTGCAAGTAAATCTCAGTTTTATAAAATTAAATGACACAAAAGAGAACTAAAAAGAATGCTCTCAATAACCAACAGGTCGGCTCTTCAAGTTGACATTTAAGTAAAACAATTTGCATTTGTTTATATTCAAATTGGCAACGTGCGGAAAGGGTAGAATATTTACAATTGCAGAGCGAGAGAAATGAGGCACTACAATTGGCTGAACGTGCTGTTGCCATTGGAATAGTTCTCTTTGTCTGATTGTTGTGACCACGTGCAGGAGGGGAAAAAACAAAGAAAAGGAACTGTTACAAGGGACAACTGTTTTAACCCCGCCGTGGCCGGTCCCAAGCCCGTGATGAGAAAGGGGGAGGGACCCCCGTGTTTTGTCCGTTCTCGCATCCTTTTCCGGGAGTGGTTGCTACACGGGGGAGATAGGGTGACACTGTGCCAGGTCGCTGCCGGTACTTTAACTGCCATATGGCAGCGTGTGGGTAGCAGTGCCAACAACCTACTGGCGGAGGTGAGCCTGGGGGCAACCTCTGAAATGGGCGACTAACTCGTGCCATTGAATCTGGGAGAGTACGTGTGACCCCATCACGTCCTCAGTGGGGTAGGTAGTTTCGACTGCCGTACCTGCCAGCGGGGGTGAGCCTTCGGGTATCCCCTGAAATGGGCAACTAAGCCGTGCCCTTGGGTCCGGGAGATAAGGCTGAGTGGTACCCCAACACGCTAAAAGAGTGGGTAGCTGGTGTGCCCAAGTGTGTGGGCGGATCCAGCGCCCTACCGGGAGGAAGATGTAGGTACTGCCCTCAAAGAGAGTGTAATGCGTTCTCTTGGGTCCGGGATGGGATACCTAGTATCCTAACGCATACTCGTACCTCAGGAGCGTTGAGGAACTGGGTCACTCCTTCGTCCCAGTAGTGTGAGCTGGGTGCAGGAGCCACGACCCTGCCAGGGGAGCCACCGCTCCCAAATGACCTTTGTCTTTAAAGGTAGACAGTCTACATCAGCCATTGGGTCTGGTAATGTACGGTGTACCTCTACCGTAATCAGAGGTAGTTCCGTATTGTTTGAACGGCCCTACCGAGGAAGGGTGTGGGTGTCCCTTCTAATGGTGGTCTACACGTACCATTGGGGTTCGGACAAGTAGCTTAGCTACAACGTGTATGTGGTACCTAAACACGTAAAAGATAGGTAGCCCCGTATTGTTTGGGCGGGCCTACCAGGGGAGACACGGCTCTCAAATGACAATGTCTGCTCTTGAGCAAACGGTCTACATCAGTCATTGGCTCTGGTAATGTACGGTGTACCTCTACCGTAACTAGAGGAATTCCCGTATTGTTTGGACGACCCTACCGGGGGAGTGTTGGATTTCTGCCTGCAAGGGGACCAAACGGAGGTGGGGGAGGGGCCAATCCCAGGAATCTGGTAACGGTCCTGATCCTGCTAAAGGGAGGAAACTCTGTGGGATATGGGCCGGCACCAAAATCAAATGGTGACTTAACACGTACCATTGGGTCCGGGATGAGATACGGGAGTATCTCGACGTGTTCGTGGTACCTCTACATGACAAGGTGGTTGCCAGTTGAACGATAGAGGTAGGCAGGGCCGGGATTGAACAAGCCCCCTCGGGCTTTGCCTGGGGCCCCGGATTGGGTTGGACTCTGCCGGGCTGTGGTCATACCGTAAGATTAGGTAGCTTGTGGGAGCCAATCCCAGGAATCCAGGTAACGATGATCACGGGCGGAAGGTGAGCTTGCCTTACAACGCTCGGGCGCCATGCCTGCAGAGCATGGTAGGACTGACTCGCTAGCAGTCTGCCTCAACCAGTAGGTCTACTGGTAGGCACTCAGGACTTCGGTCTGGCCGCGCAGTGGGCGTATCCCACTCCCTCAGTGAATGGGGGTTACATCGCTTAGGCGAGTCAGAATTAAGGAGCAAATTCTGACGGTGCACATTGTGCATGTGAAATCAATAGCGTATTGAGGAACTACGGGATGCCTTGTTTGGCGGAACCCGTCCATTAAATACACCGAACGGTCGCGGGCATGCTCTCCATGCATGCAACTAAGCGTGGCACAGTAGACCACTAGCATCAACGTGTTACAAGGGCCAAGTTGTATCAATTGAATTATAGGGATGTAGGCTTGGAATACTGATATAGTAGTGTGAAAGGTTATGAGTGCACACTTTACACCAATCAAATTTTGGAGTCAGTTTATATTTTCTTTCAAACAGGAACGGAGTCATTAAATATGTTTTAGGTTTGCAGAGAAAACCATTAATGAAGTCGGTTTTGCAAAATATGTAACAGATTTAGGAAATGTTACTTATAACAGATTTTACAAAACTCATTTCAGTAATACCTTTCTTTACAGAATCTAACTATAAAAATATATATTATGCAAACCTACAAAATTCGAAGTAATTTCAAAATGGCCGATCTAAAGATTGGCAGACAATGGTACATTTATGGTATTTCCTCATCGATACTGTCGATTTTCTGCCCTACACGCAGGCTGGACTTACCGGACGTACGGGTGTAATGCAGGGGTAAAAGTAAGGGGAAACGCGGTAGGATTTCGTCCCTTCACCTCCCAAAAATATGTACGACGTTCCCCCAGTTCCTAAATAAATTACAATGGGCAAAGATAGGTAGGGAGACGGCGTGACGTCATGCCGCAACTTACAGTCCCTTTTCAGATCCACTTTTAACTCTAGTGCAATGCTCCTAAGACGCATGTTGGACGAAAATTTAATTACTAGGATGGAAAATGCAAGAGTTTAATAATAGTGATAAGAACATAATTAAATCCAGAGTAAACGTCCTCCAAATCAGTTATTCTTTTCACCGATAGAAGAGTGGTTAGTTAAATTTAATACAATTTTTGTTTTAAAATTTTGAAATAGATAAAAATAGCATGACCTTAACTCTCATTAACAAGACTTTTCGTAAGTTTAATGTGGTCGATAATTATCCAAACATTGACATAATCATAAGAATGTTGCTTATCGCTCCTGACACCAACTACACAGGAGAGAAATCATTCTCCAGACTTCATCGAGTAAAGAATTAATTTAGGATCCTCAACAAGCCATGGTACATTCACGCCACTAGTATAGTTCATCATTGAGAGAAAATTAAGGGGTAGGCTGGGTAGAAATGTATCGTTCTGAAGCAAGAACGACAAATTGGCATCAAGTGTAGACATCCCAAGGCTGTGATGATAGTGTTAAAATCACCTAAGGGCATTAGGAAAGTTTTGCAATAGAACAGAACGGCTCATGAAAGGAGTTTGCAACTTAACGCGTGTTTAGACTGTCCAAACCTGTACTGTAGAAGGTCTAGTCACTGTCTCAGTGTCAGTTAATTTTCAGCTGTGTTAGTGAAAAGAGGTGGAGATATGGTCGTGGTCAATAACTGAATACTGGACAATTTTACGTTACAATTTCGCAAGTGGCTTAAGTATTGATCAGTGTTTACAGAAAATGACTCCTGTGCTTGGAGAGGATTGTCCTCATCGTACAACGATATTTAGGTGGTACAGAGAGTTTCAAAAATGAAATTTCAGCCTTGATGACGCTCCAAGGTCAGGTCGGCCATCTTCATCTGTGAGCTGAACAAAACATTGCTGCAGTAAGGAAATCGCTTGAGATAGATAGACTGGTTACATACTATCAAATAGAGGCATGCTTGAGCATTAATACACCAGAAGTTCGTGCTATTTTCTGTGATCACCTTCGAGTTAGAAAGCTTTGTTCCCTTTGGGTACCACATGACTTAATCGACGAGCAGATTTCACACCGCGTTTCATTGTGCCGTGAAATGTTGAAAAAATTTAAAAATGGAAAATCTTCCTCTGTGAACAGCATTTTGACAGTTGACGAATGTGGCTCTATTACTATGACGTCCCAACCAAGGCTCAAAACAAAGTATTGGTGTTCGAAGATGGGGAGACCCCCGTGGTTGTTCGAAGATCATATCAGTGAAGAAGAGAATGGTGGAGGTACTTTTTAGTATGCGAGGAATTGTCGAGCGAATTGTCTTAGAAAAACAGAAGACAGTCACAAGGAAATGGTAAACCAAGGAATGTCTGCCTAAAGTTCTTACAGCTCTCAAATAGTTGAGCCCAAACTTAAGGACAGACACATGGTTTGTTCACCACGATAACACTCCAGCGCACCGTTTAAAAATTTGCTCCGAGTATTTGACCAGCACTGGACTAAAATTGTTAGAGCACCTCCGTACCGTCCAGATTTTGCTCGCTGTGACTTCGCGCTGTTCCCCATGTGAAGACCAGACTGAAAGGAAGGCGTTTTACAAGCGATGATGCCCTACTAAGGGCTTAGGCAGATAAGTGTGCCCAGATCTCTACCGAAAGATGGCAGAGTTTCTTCGACGACTGGTTTGGAAGAATGAAAAAACGTGTAATGTGTGGTGAAAAGTACTTTAAAAAAGTATAAGAAATACGGTCATATTACAAAAATTTTCCTAGTGCCCTGGCGTAATATGTGAATACTGACGGCATACCAGGTGCTATCAACACATATGGATGGCCTAATATATCCTATAGATAGAAGATTGCAAACAAACAAGAAACTTGCAAATCATTGCAGCAACTCCCCATCTTTCCATGGTCAGGACTTCCTGAATAATTTCCAATTTTCTTTTTAATTTGTAACTGTCTATTCGTAGAGTAGTTGGTAGTCAGCCACATGTGCTGACACAGTCTGGTACCATCACTGATGCCATACTACACCATACTGATGGAAACAAATATTTTTACGATACTTTATTATCACGGCCTTGAAATATCTGCACTTCATTTTGAAGTAATATGTAATTCTTGCTTCAAAACGACGCATTTTTACCCAGCATACCATTTAACATTCCCATTTATCTACAAACAATTCCATAACTGCACTCCAATTAGCGATTTTCACGTTTCGTAAAACAATTACTTTCGTATGTTTCTAGCCTTCCTTGGGTGGCAGATTCATTTCATTCTTACTTATAGTTGAAAAGTTTCGTTGCTCCACAGTTCGGGTTGCTCAGCTATCCGAACACTCTGTATAGTAGATCAGTATAATCATATACACTTTCGATTGGTAAAAAGCAAAGAGGAAGATAGATTAAATTTGTTTTAAAAGTAAATACTTATACAAATGACTTTGGACAAGGATAACAAAATTCTGTTATATTATTTCATAATACCCTTTTCTCCTGTTTCATTTATTTTTTTTATATTAGTGTGAATCAAAGAAGATACTATTGAGAACAGTGGTTTTATTTCCTCTAATCAAAATAATTAACATGAAACATTAATTTCAAGAATTAGGAAATATTATATTCATTTTCGTGATATTTTTAGTTTTCGAATGCATATTGTAAAAATTAAAAAAAAAATCATTTTCTGTTATTTTATTTGAAAAGAAAAAGTAAATTTATTTCAATTCAAACCTTTCTTTCAAGCAGGTTACAAAGGGAAATTCATTCAAATTTATTCAAAAACGTCGAAACAAAGATATGCATAAAATAACATAATTTTTTAAATTTTCTATTGTGTTAAAATTTTGTGCGTAAAAGTGGCGGACAGCAATCTCTTATAATATAAAAGCAATAGTTCACTTAGTAATATAAAAATTTAAATATAGTACACAGACTCACCATAATACAGTAGACTCACCATTATCTGAGGTAATTGGAGACGAGTGTACCTCGGTTACGCAAAAACTTGGATAACACGAAGATCAGTTACTGTTAGTATAGTACTACGTACTATAAACGACCAAACATTTTAATACAGAAATTGTTTATTACAGTATGCTAAAACAACAACAACAACAACAACAACAACAAAAAAAAACATTTTACGTACATACAGTACCATACAAAAGTTTTAAAAGAATAAAATCAGAGATAGTTTTATGAGATATGTTGTGGTTCAAACTAACTAATTCATCGAACTCAACATTAATGGCCGAATGTGATGCACAGCGTCAGATGGCTGGCTGAGCAGCCCGAAGATTTCGAACTTAAAGTTTCGGCAACAATCAATGTGCGCACCATCTTTTACAACAATTATAATCCGCAATTTTTTTAGACTGCTTCGAATAATCCAGGTGCTCGTTTTATCCGGGAATCAGATAATCGTAATTCTATTGTAATTTGTAAAAAAAATAAACCATTTCACTTTCCCATTTATTATTTACTAGCTGAAAATACCCATTCTTCGCGTGGGTGCTGTATTTGGAAGTCAACGCCTGTGGGAGTATCACCATTCATCTCAGCGACAGCAAAAACTATGTATTTGACACTAATATCGGTCATTTTGGATTATTTTTACGTCTCGGTACTTCCCCCTCGCAAGTGACCCGCAGCCCGCATACAATGGTAGCTGAATTTGAAAGTCATCGCTAATGAAGGTGTCACCATTTATTTCAGCGACCGCAAAAATTATGGATTTGACACTAATATGAGTTATTTTGGATTATTTTTATATGACTCGATATCCTCTCCGATTCACGCTATTTTGTTCGTATTTCGTAAATAAATAGTTCATTAACACTACAATGCATGATTTTTTATTTTCTGTGCAAAAACTAGTGTTGCAAGAGAAAACAAAAGTGAGTAACGAAAGTAACGGCTACCGGTATACTTAATAATGCCATCTATGCGAAAACTGTGGAATTACAACTATCTTCGAGAGTTCCCAATCTGGTACAACATGCATTACCAACTATACTAAACGCAATGTTAACTTGAGAGCCGAATCACAAGCGCATTAGTGCATGTTGGCGCGCGAACCTTTTCGCAGGGAAGCCTTAGTATGTGTGTGTGTGTGTGTTTTGGTTGGGTTCTCATTCGCCAGGGTTTCAACTGGCGCTGCTCTGGGTCTCAGCTGATATGCGCGGAGCGGTGATTTCTCGTTCTTTTCCTGCCACTTACGAAAAATATTTCTTGGTTTATTTGTTTTTAATAATTCATGAAGACACGATAAGAGTAAAAAATGTATTGGAAATTCGCACGTGATGTATTTGCAATCCTCACAATTAAAACGAGAGCATGAAAACTATTCTGATTATTCATTTCAATTGATTAAGGTAAGAAAGGATAAGAAATGAAGTTACTCTCATATATCTACCTGGAAAAGGTCAATCATAAACAGAAACACACAAGCAGCCACCCTCCCACATAATAAATTAAAAATACGATTTTTTTTCTCAAAGCACAGCAACTCGACGTTAGCAATGAGTAAACCAGCTGCGAACCACCAACAATCATATCAATAATTTCAACAGTTTTGTCTGCATATTTTTCTCTTAGTCTGCATATTTTTCTCTTAGCAGTGTTACTCTCTGCACAAAAATTGCAGAAGTTACATGTGAGTCCCGTTCTTTCTTTTGTTTCATTTATCAGCAGGCATAAAAGTTTCTTACGGGGAAGCAACTCTATTTAATTTATATATCATACAAAAATATTAAGCCATTTCCTATCCATTGTGGACGATTTGTAACATTGATCAATTAACTAATTTTACTGGTCTTCTGTTTTTGATATAAGATTTTTCAAGTTTATAATCTTGCAACACTTCAAGAGACTCGCATCTTAGCTACCGGCTTTTCACTTTTTTCTTTCCTTCTCTCTTTCCGATTCTGAGTCGTGACGTCATTTTCATAACCCGTTACTAATAAATCTAGTACCTTTTATTTTAAATATTGTTTCTGTATTAACATTTTTATATACTTGAACTCAATTAGCTGTTTGAATTGATCTCCTAAGTAATATTTTACGTGTGTAACGTGAAGAACTATGTACCATGCGCGGAGTCGCCCGAATTGAAGTTGCGTATCTCGGCTATCAGGATAAGGTTTCGGCGAGTATACATATCGTTATGTAGGAAAGCACAGATTATTTACCACTATAACCCACATCTGTCCCACTATGCATTATAGGGTTAATTATCTGATAATATAGCATAGCTCACTTGTCATGAAAAGACGTACATGAGTAGTTTATTCTTGCCACTGAGTTTTTTTTTCGTTCATTTTCCCCAAAACGACTCAGACGATCTTGTTCATATTTTATAAACATATTATTTCATTAATTATCTGATAATCAGTGTTGCCAGACACGGCAAGCAAAATTACACACACCTTCCGTCCAAATTGCACAATTTTACACACAAGCTGGAAGACAGTTCACACAACATTACACAATACATAACTACCTATCTATATGTGTATTATGTCTGAAGACGTACATACCTATACATTGACCAACCATTGTTCAAGGATTCAGCGTTTGATTTATTATTATTATTATTATTATTATTATTATTATTATTATTATTATTATTATTATTATTATTATTATTATTATTATTATTGTTGTAAAACCGTCACTTTCCTGCCCATTGTCACTTTCATTTTACTTTCAACCATGCGCGCTGACTACGTGGGTGCTCCAAGGCTCCGGCACCCACACAAATAATATTGTGGGTGCCGCGCACCCACAAGGTTTTTAGCCTGAACCCGGGTTTGAACCAGTTTCCCTTGCGTTTAAATCAGTCGTGTTACCGACTGAGCTAGGGCAGCCACAATTTATCCTTATAGTACCGATATATTTTACTTTCTCACAGCACAGGCCTTTATGACAATGCTCATAAAATATTTTAACTAAAAGTAAATCAATCAAACATCCAGGCTTTCCTGAAAACATATAAGTTAATATGACCCGCCATTGATATGCACCCACATAAATCTTGGAAAGTCTGCGCCATTGCTTTCAACGTACTTAATGTTTTTAATTGGACATCGGCCACTCTGTCCTTCATCTGTTTGCAAAATGGCATTTTCTTCACAAGTGGTGAGAAGACAAGACTTCTTACCACCTCTGCCTCATGTTTTGGCCAACATCGAGGGTCAACATTCATTCCCATTGTTTGCTTTAACAAAGCGTCTTTGCTTGGGGATGTCATGACACCCGCCTCTGAAAAACAAGAAGTAAGGTACCAAGGAAGCAAGATAGGTTTTATCATACTGTAGAGATAATAACAAGAGATTAACAATAATAACAAATAACTTGTTGTTTTCTCTGTAGTTTTATTATGCTGGCCTGGAGCCAGGCGTTGGAGCTCGTAGTTTTTAGAAGGCAATTTTCAGAAAAACAAATGGTGGAAATAAAGAATATTTGAGTGAAAGGAACTTCGTAAAAATCATCAATGATCAAAATTTTGAATTGTGCCAAATTACACACAAAATGCACACAGATTGGCATTACACACAAAATGCACAAACAGGCCAAAATTGCACACATTTTGTGCAATTACACACACATTGGCAACGCTGCTGATAATATGCCATAATTCATTTATCCTGAAAAATATCTTGGGGGCAGTTTCTTGTTGGAGGTATATTTCTTTCGGACGATTTTGTGACAAATGACTCATGCGATCTTTTTAAATATTTCATTATCAACTTGATAAAACGACATATCTCGTTTGTCCTGAAAAGATGTACAAAGAGTACTTTATTCTTGGGGTGAGGTTCTTCGTATGATTTTTATCAAAAGCGACTAAGGCAATTTTGTTCATAGTTTGTAACCATATAGTCCAACTCATCGAATGTTATTTAAGAAAAAATTAACTTTTTAAGTGAACCTTGTATAAAAACACTTTTAAGAATTTTTCTTTTAGCAAACAGACGAATATGTATATGTGTGTGTGCGTCGCGTCTGCGACGGAAGTCTTGGTGGGCCCTCTCGTTTCTCCAAATAAGGGGTTAAAATCCGGCAGAGAAAGCAAACCTCGTCTCCAAACATTCCCTTCGATAGGTTGTCGTAGTTATTTTTAGCTCTGACATCAACAGGTTGCATTGCAATCTTCTTCGTTGGTTAGAAGCACGGGAGACGGAGGGAAAAACTAAATCAGTCAGCTATGGACGGGCAGACGAATAACAAGCCAATTTACGTTTAAATCTCAGTAGAATATAGTTTTAGTCTGTCTAACTTTGAGTGAAATTAATTATTGTCATTTGTGCAATGAACATACTACGTATACAATGTGTTATACTACATTAGTAATTAATATGCTAGGGTAATAAAAATGTTGCCTTTAAAAAGAAACGTTGAAGTCTTAAACGTTTGTCATTGCTGCTTGTAAAGTCATCTTGACGGCAAGGTTCTAGCTGCGCAATGGAGAAACTTCAAGACTACCCGAAAGAAGACAAAATGGAAAGTAAGGAGATTCTTCCATCCAACTTTAAGTGCATCCCCCTGGAACCGCCAGAAATTATCTTTCTTCAGCATCAAAGTGGGTGAGAAGTGAATGTGCGAAATAATAAGAAAGTACTATGTAGTGAAGTTCAACCACTCGCACGCGACTACCGCGTCTTCCGCGATTGTAATAAGAATAATTGGATCAAGTGTAAAATTGCATTATCATATTCGATTATTTAAATCGAAGTGCCGAAATGCAATTTAATACTCGTATGTGTTTGTATAGTTTCAGTGTTGTTAATTAAAGTGAAAAATTGAATTTCGCATATCCTTTATCAAAGTAATTAGTATGATATAAATTGCTGTTTTATAGTTTAAGAGAATTTAATCTGCTTTTTCTTTCCAGCATAAATAATTAATGCCTATACAACACAATAATTTTCGCATTATTAAATTGTATCGGCATTGAGAATACGATTAGAATAAGTCTTTATGTCAATTTCCCAGAATGTTATGATCCGAGCTCTGAACCGTACTGTCCAGTGGTTATACGATCGGCTTTGGTAAAATCTCCGAACCACTATTAAAGCCTAAAGGAGACGTTTAGTATATAGAGGATCGAATCCCGGACTATCATAAACGTCTAAGCCCTCATAGGGAACTGCAGGACTCGAACCACATACCATTATAAGTTTACAAATAAATATTCCATTAATCATCTAACGATATGGCGTAACTCATTTGTTCTTAAAAATGTACGAGGGATAGTTTATTCTTGAGGTAACCCAGGCATTTTTTTTTCATTTCATATGCCGATAATTAGCGATATTTTGGACGAATCAGGCAATTATGAAAGACAAAATAGAATAAATGTAACGTGGTTGCAGGGGCACTGTGGTTCAGCGGTAGTACGCTTATCTCTGCGATGTGGGCCCACTGGTTTGATCCCCGACCAAGTAAGCTTGTGGTGAGTAACATCGTGTTCATGGGTTTGCTCGAGATACTCTCGTTTCCTTCCCCATTGTCATTTCACTAATTCTTCCAACATCAGTCATTTGCTTTAAACATCATATCCTTTAGCCTGATGGGCATAACCGTGGGATGTTAAACTGAAAGTAACGTGGTTGCAATTTTGCTTTAAAATTTTATGATCAAACTTCTTAGCGTATTAATTGAAACGTACAGTCACGAACATTAATAAATGGAGGCTGAAGCCATTATTTCTTATGGCTTCAACCTCCATTTATTAATGTTCGTGACTGTACAAGCAATAAAGTGTTGGAAACTTAGGAAAATATTATAGAATATCTGCACGGAAAGAATAAGTTTACGGAAATATATTGAAAAGTATGTTTGAATCTCCTTACCCCTCTTAGGATTGAATAGAAATGAAATTACGAAAATCCAGCTCTACCAAAGTACTAACCATGTTTAACATTCATTTCAAGTAATACAACTGTTATTCATCGTGAAAAAAATCAAACACTCTTCTCGAAAATTATAAAAACGATTATCAATCGACGTGTAATGATAAAGCGCAGATACACTCAACTGATAATTGTTTAAACTGTTCAAACCTTTTCACATTCTTGTAATTTTATGAATACAAAATTACAAAATTAAAATTTTATAGCAATTTGCCTCTGTTTTCTCTTTAGTGGGATTTTTAAAAACCGGACAGGGAAGGGACAAGTGCCAACTTATTTTTTTAATTAGAAATTTATGTCAAGGTATATCGAATTTCATCTCTCTTGCTTGAGGTGCCCTTCAGGTGCTACATGTTTACAAAATAAAACTTTAATTTAATGTCCCATGATTATAATCTTACTGAAACAGAAGATTAATGAAAATGAATGATTGGGAAGTAAATTTTTAGTCCTCTTCCACTGGAAATCGAACCCAGAAAGACGTGCACCAAAGGCGGAGGATATACATTATTATTATTATTATTATTATTATTATTATTATTATTATTTTACATACATTTTGACTCCTTCCTCCCATTACGGTACTCACTTGATGAAAGTGACATGGTAAATATCCGGACCAAGCAAAGTGATTATTTAGGAATTTCAAATAACGAGGCGACATGGAGGACTTATGTAACGGACATACAGCAATATTTAGTATATATATATATATATATATATATATATATATATATATATATATATATATATATATATATATATATATATATATATATTCAGCTTTATAAGATGTATTCCGTGCACAATGCAATCAAGTATATTTTCAGTCATTTTGGTTCGTAGGTATTTCTTTTAGAGTTTAACTTTTCACGATTATGCAAAAGGCTAAAGGAAATGGTGATGATGAGACGATGATAATGGTGGATTGAAAAAAATAGGAGGAAACGGAAGAACCCTGAGCTGGGATCGATCTAGGGAACCCACACATTAGACGTGAATGCTGTTTAGCGTGGATCCCGTTTAAAATATCCATATCGAGGTATTGTAAATATCCCCTATAATTAAAATAAGGTTGATGTTTCTTTTACTTATAACTTTGGCAATTGAACTGAATTCCCTTGTTCTCTGAACACCCCGTATATAAGACAAGATAAACATTAACTAAATAAATACTGAAATTACTCAAATAAGTAAGAGTACAAACTGTAACCTATTGCAACAAATAATCAAAATAATGTCAGGATTAAAAGCGTGCTTTTATTATTATTGTATTTGTAAGTTAATAAATATTGTTTTTTTTCCTTTCTTTCAGAGTTCGTTCGAATGGCAAAGAAACAGTGTGGATATATGAGAACGATGTTCTGACGAGAAAAACTGTGAATGGCGTTGAGCAACCAATCAATAAGAACAGCTAAATGGAACTTTCTTTTTAGTTCTTGTTATTTGTGGACAAATTTATTCACTATTTTCTGGACAACTAAGTGATTGTTAAAAAAAATACTTCAAACAGATTAAAAAAAGCAAGACTGCATAACATGAAACTGAAAAAAAATCTGTGTCCTTTAAACTGCGCCAGCAACACATTCAGTTTCTGTCATTGTTTTTTCAAGGTGTTCTATTTCATGAATCTGACAAGAAACATTAAATTATGACGTTTCTAGTTATCTTGCATTGCTTTTATACAAATGATTACACTTCAATAGTGTTGCTTCCTACTGTAACTACAGTGAAAGTCATAAGTATTCGTACATCGACTGCAAGCTATGATTAAATGCTTGTAGCTCCGACTTTGTTGGAGATTGACACAAAATGCATTGCATTTTCCATTAATTTCTTTATTATGTACAAAACAAACGTTCTGTGAATGCGAAAACATAGACACATAATGGCAAAAGAAACCAAAATGAATATGGTTTTGATGTGTCAAAAGTATTTGTACACTGAAATTAAAGGCAAAATCGTTCAGCTGTTCGAGTTGTTGTTCACGCCCTCTGGCGATTAGAACGCTCTCTGGTGGTTTGCAGAGCTAAACACAACCACAGGGCAGCGAAACATCATTCGAGATCAAAGATTGATTCAAGACGAAAGACATAATGAGTCGAAAAGGGACAGAGACAACAGAAGAAGAAAGAAAAATAATTAAAAGGCTTCATAACGACTGCAAATCCTTACGGGAGATATCGGGTATTATCGGAGGACCACGTTCGACCGTGCAGTCAATCATAGATCGATACTACGAAACAAATACAGTCAAAAACATGCCGCGAAGTGGACGTCCACGGAAGATCACTGGACAATGTGAGCGTATACTACTGAATGAAATTAAGAACAACCCAAGAATCAGTGCTCCGCAGATGGTGGCAGAAGCAGCCAAATCAGGTATGTCAGTTTCAGAAAGCACTGTGCGTCGTGCTTTCAACAAACAAGGCTATAATGGGCGTGTTGCTCGAAAGAAATTTTTTGTTTCCGAAGTGAATAGGAAGAAGCGCCTCCAGTTTGCAAAAGCTTACGTGAACAAAGAACTTTCTGGGACAAAGTGATATTCTCAGACGAGAGTAAATTTAATGTTTTTGGTTCCGACGGTAGACAAATTGTGTGGCGGAAGCCAAATAAAGAGATGGACCCGAAAAATCTGCGACCAACCGTCAAGCATGGAGATGGGGGAGTGCTAGTTTGGGGGTGCATGAGTGCTTCGGGAGTGGGAAAGCTTACAATTATCGACGGTACTATGGATCAGCATATGTACATTGATATCTTGAAGAAAAATCTACGTCCTAGTGCTGATCAAATGGGCCTGCAAGATAACTTTATATTTGAACAGGACAATGATCCCAAACATACGGCACACAATACAAAGCTCCGGTTACTGTACAATGTGCCAAAGCAACTGGCCACTCCTCCTCAATTGTCTGACCTCAATCCGATTGAGCATTTATGGCACTTGCTCGAAAACAAACTCCGCAAGGGCAGCATTACGAATAAACGTTCTTTGCAAACTGCACTCGAAGAGGAATGGGCTTCTATAACAGTCGAAGATACGCGACGTTTGGTGCACTCGATGCCAAAGCGCCTTCTAGCTGTAATTAGGGCCAAAGGGAACCCAACCAAGTATTGAATCATGCTCAATAATTTTCTTTCTGGACCTTTCGGAAGTGTACGAATACTTTTGACACATCAAAATCATGTTTATTTTTGTTTCTTTTGCCATTATTTGTCTGTTTTCGCATTCACAGAACGTTTGTTTTGTAAATAATAAATAACTTTATGGATAATGCAGTGCCGTTTGTTTCAATGCTCTATCTCGAACAAAGTTCGAACTACGGGCATTTAATCATAGCTTGCAGTCGGTGTACGAATACTTATGACTTTCACTGTATATGTTAATTTGTAATATACTATTGCCAATTATAAAAGATATATGTGACACTAATTACTTAGTGTCTTTTTTTTATAAACATGGAGCAGTAGTGGTTATATTTTAATTTGACTATATCTCTAATCTTTCTGATTAGAGTCTGAAAACTGAGTCGTATAGTGGTGTAAGTAATTAGTTTGTATAAACGCGTCGCCACAAACATTTAATTGGTCCATTTATAAGAAACGTTAGCATTTGTTTTGGTTTAGATGCAGTAATCGTCGAAGCAATTGTTTCTGGTTAGTTTACTTTTTAAAGTTCAGTCTGTGCTTACAGCTATTTTGGTGTGCAGGGTGGTCCGGAAGTGGGCGTATCCCCCCTTTAGTTCCAATAGTATAGTGTTAGTAATGGTAGAATGTCTGTACAGGGTTACCTTGAAGTCTTAAGAGTCATAAACATCGATATGATCATCATCCATGTCGTAACACAGCTGAATTCTGCGCCAAGTTCTCAGTATGTTTTGCGGAAATACTCCGGAGTCACGAGGGTGAAGGCGTGTTCCACTGTAATTCTGCGTTGTGTGATATCGAGTGTTTCTTACTTGTTGCTTCATAAATGCCCAGAAAGCATTGTCTGGTGTTGTCAGATCGTTACTTCTTGGAGGCCAGGCAAAGGGAGCTGGTGAAAATGCACAACCTCTTCCAATCCAGCGGCCAGGAAACGTCTGATTCAGGTAATTGCGCAAGTGAACCGCGAAGTGAGCTAGTGCTTCATCCTGCTGTATCACAACAGTGTCTTTGATACAAATTTCTCCCAGTTGAGGCACCAACCACTCATTAAGCATCTCCAGGTAAAACCCAAAACCGTCAGAAAACACAAATTAGGTGTACGCCCACTTCCGGACCACGCTGTATTTATTCTGGAATCAGAAGTTTTATTTTTAAACGTCCAATATTCATAGTAAAACATTGTTTTTTCTTAAGTTGTTCAAGTTTGTAAACATATACATATGAGCGGCTCGGGTGAACGCAATGGTAAGGTCCAGTTAAGATGAAATTGATTTACTAGGCAGAATGGGTTGTGATCAAACCACAGAAGAGTATGTTGGTAGTTTTATTTCAGAAATGTACCTGAAGATGGCAGGGGAGCTTGTTTGGTGTGTGTCACTGCATTGAATTGTATGAGGATGGTCAATCTTGTTTCCCAGTTTGCTGGAAAGTTAGCAAATGTAAAATACCATTATGTTCGCTCCAGCCGCTCGTATATATTCCTTTTAGTGATTATTTCAATTAAAGGAAACTCGATTGATATAGTGAAACTTGATCAAATTCAATGTTGCAGAAACGATTTTCTTCTTTTAATGTTCTAAATTCTGTCATAAATTCTAATTGAATTTCTTTCTAATTCTACTTATTGGTCACTTACTTGCGATTTCTGTCACAACCTCAACAGAATCCTTCAGTTTGTGAAAATTATCTCGGCGAATACATGTTATTATATCATAAGTCATGTCCAAGCAAGTCTCAATATCAATGTTAATTTGAAACTTACTATGGCTTCTTCAAATAAGGTCCATCGTATATGGACAATCACGTAGCTAGATTTTTTTTCGGGGGGGGGGGAGGGCAACCAAGTTAAAAAGAATATATATATATATTCACTATCCTAATAATCGTCTCTTCTAACCTCTAACCATTTCACAGACTCTTATCATCTTACAAAGTTCTCGTTTGCCTAGATCCAGCCAACCTTAGAAGGAAAGTTGTTTCACGAAACAACAGCGATGTAGTACAAAAAGTAATTCTGGGGATTTTTCCTAATACATATTGCAGTGTAGGATATATATATATATATATATATATATATATATATATATATATATATATATATATATATATATATATATATACCATTACAGTAATAAATAGTTGGTTATTAATATTGCAGTGAAGGAACATGATTATCTGATTCACTGTAGATAATAAGAAGTACTTTTACTGCTGTAATTTTTAATTAACTTTTACTTTGTATAAAATTCTTGATCATAGATTAACAATTAAATCTACTTTGGTAAAATTTGATAATAAACAAATTAATAGCCTGCTGAAATTAGTTTATTTCACATGGCCTTCTGAAAATCATGTTTTGTTTGACTTTCATGATTTGTGTGAGAATTCAAGAAGGGGAACAGACAGTCCTGTACCAAAGAAGGATGACGACAATGATGATGAACAGGGAAATGTTAGTGGTGATGCTGAGCGTCTGAAAGAATCTTTTTCCTGTGATGAAGATGATGATGACTCAAAGAAAAGAAGGAAGAAGCAGCAGGTTTGGATATGAATTTCTCGATATAATATCCCATACAATGCAAATATAAAGCAGTTAGAAACTTATCTGTAGGCATCCTAAAAACAACAAATTGTTTTGTTGAACCGCCATTGACTTCTTCAGCGTCATTGAAAAGATAAAGCTGCTTATTCCGTCATGTTGCATGATTACACCCAACTAAGAAATAATGGAAAAATCTATACAAATGTAATGGATAAATTCCTGACACACCTTATTCAGATAATCTATATCTTCTCGATATTAGAAGCTTTTCTGCAGTACATGCAACTGTTGTTCCCTTTTGCAGTGAATGCCCTTTATGATAGTTTGTTCATACTTTATTTTTCCTCGGTTTAAGGAAACAATGTTTGTCAAAAATTCGTCCATTCTATTTGTATACTTTTTCATAATTTCTTTATTGGAGCCTACTATGCAATGTGACTAATTAACCCCAAACTGGCACATTTAGGTTCTAGGGACCCAAGAAAAATTTTATTTTCCACATTTGAAATCGTAACTCGCTGCTTGATTTATCCATTATTTAAATTCTCCATTTCCAGTTTGGTTTCATTCGTCATTAAGAGTGGTCGCGTAGTGTTGTTAAAGGATCTAGGTATCAGAGATGTTCACTTTCGCGAAGGTAGCATTCTATAGGGTATCCTCACCTCAATTTCCCTCGCCGACAATGACACGAGGGCGAGGAGAAATTACCAATACGAAGGCGAGGGCGATGGACAACTCCCTTCTCGAGGGAGAGCGCCAACTTTCACTGCGAGGGCGAGGGTGAAAGAGGGCGAATGCCAACTGTTACTGCGAGGGCGAGCAGGAGTTTCAGCACAAGGGTGACGGCTACCAAGGGTAATGGACAACTCCTTTCGCGAGGGCGATGGCCAATTTCCACTGCGAGGTCGATGAGAAATTTCCAAACTCCCTTCGTGATGGCGAGGGTGAACAAGGGCGGGGCCAACTGCCACTGCGAGGGCGAGGGTACGCGAGGGCGAGGAAAAATTTCCTTTGCGAGAACGAGCGCACGCTAGGGAGGATAAGCCTCCTTAACAACAACTATTTTGGAATTTGCTGTTTGACCATTTTTGGAGGAAGGTAGCTAACATTTAAAATAACATCCGCCATATCCCCTGGACAAAAAGTTGGTGTCATAGCAAGATTATAGATTGGTGATACTCTACCTTTTATTTAATTGCAGTAGACTATTTCTCTTGTGTACTTGTACATAATTATTAAAAAAATAATGCAAATGTAAATAATATTTGTGTATTTGCCATGAAAGTTTCTAGATAGAAATAGCACTACGTTAGAAGCGTAGACTGGAGACTTATTAAATAAAAAGTGTATACACTGTCATGTTTAAAGAGTGCTGGTAGACAGACAATCACTCACGTCATTCAGCTGTAAATAACATAATCTTAAGAGTGCTGATGCACAAACACAATCAGTGAGAGAACCAACAGAATGCAGTAAATCAGATGGAAACAGACTTGGTAAAATGACTTTGGTTCATAGGTGCCATTTTTGCACTGGGCTCGCTCGGGCTCTCGATTACGTCTTTTAACTGGGCTCTCACTCACTCACGCTCGGGCTCAGTTCCCTCAGTTCGGCTCCCGCTCATTTATTTCATTGGGGCTCGCGCTCGCTTGCGCTTGGGCTCACACTTAATTATTGTGCCCGAGCCCGGTTGAGCGCGAGTGCCGAGCTAGTAACCATCGGACTCGTGAGTTTGGATAACTGTGGAATGGGCTGATTAATGGCGTAGTTCCTCCTCCAATTTCCATCGCTGATTGAGTAGTTACAATTAATCGGAATTTTTAACTTTTCCTGTTTTTGTGACAGCCCAAACTGTTAATTGAATCGATATTTCTTAAAATAAGGGGCTGCGGTGGTTTAGTGGTAGAGCGTTCACCTCTGGTGCTTGGGTTCCCGGGTTCTATTCCAGCCTCCGCCATGTTAACTTTGTGGTGGACAAACACCGTGTTCGTGGGTTTCCTCGGGGTTCTCCCGTTTCCTCCCACTTTCTTCATTCCACCATTTCATTCATTACTCATCATCACCGTCTCCTTTAGCCTAACCGGCATAACCATGGGACGTAAAACTCAAAGGGCCTTATGCAGAGTCGTTTTGATGCGTGATTAGTGACATACTAAAGAGTTCGACTAACATATGTTTCCTGCAGTAGTCAGCTCTTTAGTATGACTCTAATCATATGTCAAAACGACTCTGCATAAGGCGGAAAGATTTCATTTCATTTTTTTCTTAAAATGACGTTAGTCATAATTGTATCGATTTTCATTGTTTCCGAGCTACCATTTAGTTACAAAATAACATGTTTTCTTATTCTTAACTTGAAATACCTGACACGTTAATACTAAAATTTTGTTAGAACAGCTGGATTAAGAAAATAAATTTAACCAGTTCAACAAGACATAGAAGGCCTTATGCAGAGTCGTTTTAACGTCTGATTAATGACCTACCGGTACTACGGGTTTGACTAATGGATGGTTATCAAAAGTGTATTCAGAGTCTCTGATTAGGACGTAGTAGTTAACGAAGTTAATCACATGTGACTAATTAACCTAGACCAGAGGGTACCATTTTAGCCACGGTTTAGCTTGTGCGACACATTTCGAATTTCGGATTTCATATATTTTCATGTTTACAGACTACGCATGCACACATCTTCTTTTCCGTAGTTGCCACATTTATTTTCTCACCCGATGCACTGAGGTTATATTAGTTAATCATACCCGAATCAATTTTTTAGTTGTATTCAAAGTAGACTGTGAATACCAAAAAGTACACCTTCCTTAGTAAAGAGCTAGTATGCCACTAACTAGTCCGGGACTAACGCTTCATTAACGAATTTTCTCTGAATACCGCCCAGGTTGTTTATGAAATTTCAAATACTGTTGATTGATTATCGTTTAGGACTATATGAGACGTGACAGGACTATATGAGGCGTGACAGGACTATATGAGACGTGAATCTATAGTTTTAACGTGGTATTCGAACCACTGCCCTTTAATGCTCTCCCAGTAGGAATCAATCCCCAGGATCCCGTGCACCAAAGATTCGCATGCTAGCCATTTGACCAGGGGGGAGGGCTTGTAATACTGTTGTCCTATGATTTTTATTAGAAATAAATTCTAGATGATTTTATTTTCGTTTAGTAAACATAAAGAAGACGTTCAAATTACAGTGATACACTGATTGTAAATGTGATAGTGCTAGTTTTAAATGATTGCGTGGTAGAAGGAGAAATATAAATTTGTACAAATGAAGTAAACGGCTAGAAATAAAATGTAGGATATATATCATCATAGGTATTCTGCCTTTATTGGCAGGTCACTTGCCGCAGCTGAGAAGCTTCCATGCTCCACGGTCCTCCGCTAACCTCTTCGTCTTCGCGTATGATCTTTCTGTGTTAATATCATCCATTAATTGTAGTCTCCTTTGCACCCTCCCTCTCCTTCCCGCCACCATATCCTCTAGGGCGTCCCTCATGATACAAGCTCTTCTTAGGCAATGTCCCAACCAGTTTCTCTTCCTCTTCCTAATTATATCTACAGGGGCGGATCCAGGACGGACTTCTGGGGGGGGCGGTCGGCGGTAATACTGCTACTTTTAAGAGCTCCAAACTTGTTATGGATGGGTTTATTTATATATAAAATAAGAAAGTTTCCTCTTGTGGGGGGGGGGCGATCGCCCCGATCGCCCCCCTCTGGATCCGCCCCTGAATATCTAAAAGTGTTCTTTTCTCACCCACCATTTCTAACACTCTCTCATTCGTTTTCCGCTCGACCCAACTAATTCTTTCCATTCTTCTCCACACCCACATTTCGAAGGCTTCCAGTCGATTTTCATCACTTTTACGTAATGTCCACGTTTCCGCCCCATACAGTACAACACTCCACACGAAGCATTTTATGAGTCTTTTTCTCAACTCTTTATTCAAGGTCCCACAAAACAGACTTTTCTTCCTCCTAAAGGCTTCTTTCGCCATTCCTATCTTTGCTTTTATTTCACGTTCGCATTTCATGTCATTACTAAGAACACTTCCCAGATATCGAAAACTATCCACTTGTTCTATTTTCTTCCTTCCTACTTTTATATTTGACACAGACCCCTTCCTTCCAATCAACATGGCTTTTGTCTTTCTAACATGTATTTTCATCCCATATTCTTCAAAGCCCTTTCTCATTTTTCCTAACATTTTATTGATTTTCTTTTCAGATTCTGGAACAAGCGCCATATCGTCTGCAAATCTTATGAATCTAATCATTCTACCTCCTATCGAAATGCCATCATCATCATGTAGGCTCTTTTTCACTATCTCTTCTAGATAGACATTAAATAGTGTTGGCGAGAGGCAGCATCCTTGTCGAACTCCCCTTCCCATGTATATCATCTTCTCTTGTGCTGATTGAACCAAGTGTTTCCAATTACTAATGAATTCTGTCTACAGAAATTCACCAGTCCCTCTCCCCTTTAATTTCTTTCGCCTAAACCATATTTGCCTACGATACTATCTTCCTGTTTTGCGATACAACTGCATTGAAATCTCCCATTAGAATTATGCATGCACCCTTCTCCCTATCTATAATTTCCTCTATTTTCTCATAATTTCCCTCTACTTCTTCAGTTGCATGCGAAGTCGTCGATGCATATGTCTGTATCACCACTAGATCTTAACATAGAAAAAGCCGCATCAGCAAAATGAACAGAATTTTGTTGTAGATAAGCAGTTTAATCATATAATTATTAATTTCTCATAAATATTCCAAACATCATAGCATAAACACTGAACATATTTAGCTCTTTTGGAATGCTTGTCTCTCGGCAGATAATTATCCCGGACATAACAGGAATCAAACATTACGCATACATATCTCTTGTTTTAACTAAATAAAAACTTAGGGTTTGTTTGAGTGTGTATGTGTGTGTGTGAGAAACAGAGAGAGAGGCAGAGAAGATAGCTTTATATCATGGATCGAACCTTTGGAATTATAAGTAGAAATTTAAGGACATGACAGGTATTCAACATTCATGAGATTACAGAACTCATAATCATAGCTGCTAAAAATTTACAGAAAGTGTTAAACTTTGTGGTAAAGGAAGTAACAGAAACTGATATCAGTGATTATACGTGTTGGTTAAAACCATTTTATAAGAAAACTGCTATCTCTGCGGAAGCTAGCAGCAAACCAAGAAATAAAAAGGAACTTTCTCTGACCACTTCGTATCGGTTTGAATGCAACGCAGAGAAATAATGATACTTCAGAGGGTACTGCAATATCAATGGTCTCCAACATATATTCGTTCTTAGTCAAGTTCGGGCTCTAGTAATACCTGCATGAGTTCCGGCCTATCTACAGGAAGGATGCTAATTAAAGCAAAACAGTGAACGATTTTTGAGAAATTTTGACAGTGTTTACCTCCAGAGCACTTAGTTTTTTGTATGAAGAAATACTATACTGGGTAGAAAAATCCTTTCTTTCTTTTTTTTTTTTAAAAATATTGCACTTTTAATCGGAGGTGGCTTGCGAGAGAAGTAACAGATAAAAGTTAAAATATTTTTGTTGCTTCAAGCTAAAAGAAAACTTCCTTAACGTATTAATTGACGTATACAACAATCATGGCCGGACTTAAGCGGATTGGACCGATTGCTTCCAATCGAGCCCCGCGCTAGAATGTAATCTACTGGCCAGTGCCGTCTTGCCAGTCTAATACCCCCTGTGGAAACCAGTGTGGCTCCTATTACTATATTTTGCAAGTAATACATGTAATTAAAAAAATTATAATACATTCTGTAAGTAAAACATTCTGTTTGCAGGGCTCTCGGCCGAGTGAGCATCAGACTGGCTCTGCTACTCTTGGCTTATCAAGTACACACAACATGTTGCAATACAAGCACATCCATGGACATAAACAAGGGAGCGTATGGCCTCTACCTAGAATTCAAGTGAATGAATAGTTTGTATTAAGCTTCTGGAAACAGGCAATATGCTCTGAAGTTAATTGTGCAGTAGTTTATTTCTTTATGTTTCCAACTTCTGTTGTAAAAATAGATATTATGTGATATGATACGTCCATATGAACACCCGGATGGTACAGCTTCAGTGCGATTTCTTTGTATGTTTTTTACTCTTCTCCCACCCAAAACCAAGTTTTATGTGCTCACACACACACACACACGTATACGCGTATTTGCGTACTTGTTAGCTCCGAGTTGGGAGACCGACTTGTTGGAACCAAATGTGCATAAAAAACTAGAAGAGATACAAAAACGAGAGTGAGATCAAAATGCATGAATTTTATTCAGATTTGCGGTGGGAAAATACTTATGTCGCTATTTCTTGCAGTTTCTTGGGAAATGCGTATGGTGCCGTACTATATTTGTTGGATCCTGGTGCCAACATCACCTGCAAGATATAATTGGTACCGGTACCAATAACATATCTGAATGATCTAATGTTACACACACACACACTATTAACACTCTTCTACAGAATTGCAGGCGTTATGAGGACCTCTACAGTGTTGCAATATTTCAGTTATCTACAGTGTAAAATAATAGCAGAAGGTAGAAAAGTACACGCAGTTTTGGGGAAATAAGTCTACAAGAATGTAAAAATATGTGGAAAGAAACTATATAGTTGTTTATATTTAAATTATCAGATATTCGTCAAGTGAACTGCCTACACTACTCCTTAAATCTGGCAACCACGTTAAACCGGGAGACACACTGTATGTTTTGCTCTCCACTTCGCTTTATCGGAGTAGAAGTGGGTATTTAAAACAAGTTCTATTGGGAAAGAAAAAACTCGTTCGTAAACGGGCGAAAGGCAGTTCGAAGTTTGCTATGACCACAACTGCTCGCTGCATTTGTTAATAAACGCTCAGAAAGATATATCCACCTTTTCAATATACTCTCCCCCCATTCAAACAGTTCCTTTACCTTGTGTGTCACGATGACGTAGAAACATTCTCACGACAGTGAGACTTTTTATATCACATTCGTCGATAGAAAGGAAAAGCATAAGATCTGAACTGTTTCGAAAGAAAAATGTTAATACAGAAACATAAATAGGATATGCTGAGAATTTTAAAGCGTATCTATTTTTGCATTTTCTTGCTATGTACTTAGACGTTCAATAAAGGTCATTTGTAATTGCTTTTCGGATAGATGAACAGGACTTTTGATCGGGCTCTTGTACTGATCATATGAATTTAAATGTATTTCACATTTGACACTTTAAGGAACAACTTAATTACATTGAAACGTGCACTCAGTACAAAAATTGCACATTAGAAAATGACTGAGACAACTTTGTTTCCACATTTGTATATAACTTATAGAATTAGAAAATATTCTTGTAATTGTCTTGGTCACTGTGTAAGATAATTCTTTTGGCCATCATTATTATATTACTGAATGCGTCTCTAACAAGGTAACGTACGGAAGTGTAACTCACTGATTTGAATGAAACTTTGCATATTTGTACAACATCGGAAAGGAATCGACACGTATTTTTTTTTTTTTTTTTTTTTAATTCGGCAATGGTCCGGGTTTAAGGTCTCTCGATAACCCTTTGAATATAAAGGAAGGTTTTGAAGCATAGACAGAAAACAATCATTTAATATAGAAGAACCCAGGGAGGTTTCAGGAAAGCTGATTTAAAATCTGACGTCAAAATTAGAAAATTCAAAATGGCGGATCCAATATGTTGATTACAATTAACAAAAGTCTTCTGGTTTGAAACCTGCGTGCAGTTACCCCCCCCCCCTCAAGCTAAATTTAAAATTATTTTTATGTCAATCGTTTGATCATCGTTTGATCAGGTATGATAAACAATTTTTAACGTTTGATTAGCTTTACTAACATAAATATAAGCGATATTTAGTAGGGGGGCTAACTACTCGCTAGCCCCCCTTCACGTCAGATTCGAAATTTTTTGATGTCAATCGTTTGATCGTCGTTTGATCAGGTTTGATCAATAATTTTCAACGTTTGATCAACTTTAGTAAAAGAAATATAAGGGTACCAAAACGGGGGGCCAGCCCCCTTTCACATCCGATTCGACTTTTTCTTATGTCAATCGTTTCATCAGGTATGATCAACAATTTTTAACGTTTGATTAGCTTTACTAACAAAAATATAAGCGATATTTAGTAGGGGGGCTAACTACACGCTAGCCTCCCCCCCTTTACCTCCGATTCGAAATTTTTTGATGTCAATCGTTTGATCATCGTTTGATCAGGTTTGATCAATAATTTTCAACGTTTGATCAACTATAGTAACAGAGATATAAGGGTACCAAAATGGGGGGCCATCCCCCTTTCACCTCCGATTCGACTTTTTCTTATGTCAATCGTTTGATCATCGTTTGATCAGGTATGATCAACATTTTTTAACGTTTGATCAGAGTTATTAACATAAATATAAGCGATATTTAGTAGGGGGGCTAACTACACGCTAGCCCCCCCTTCACCTCCGATTCAAAATATTTCGATGCCATTCGTTTGATCATCTTTTGATCAGGTATGATCAAAAATTTTTAACGTTTGATCAACTGTACCAACAGAGATATAAGGGTTATAAAATGGGGAACCAGCCCCCACTTTACCTCCGATTCGATCTTTTCTTATGTCAATCGTTTGATCCGACACGATCAACAATTTTTAGCGTTTGATCAGCGTTACCAACATAAATTTAAGCAATTTTTAGTAGGGGGCTAACTACACACTAACCCCCCTTCACCTCCGATTCGATCTTTTCCTATGTCAATCGTTTGGTCATCGTTTTATCAGGTATAATCAAAACATTTTAACGTTTCATCATCGTTACTAATATAAATATAAGCTATTTTTAGTACGGAGGGCTAAGTACACGCTAGCCCCACTTCATGTGAGAATTGAATTTTTTTATGCCAATCCATTGATCATCGTTTGATCTAATTTGATCAACAATTTTCAAAGGTTGACGAATTTTACTAACAGAGAAAGAAGGGTTAAAAAAATGGGGCGCCAGCCCCTTCCCTTACACCTCCGATTTGGTGTTTTCTTATATCAGTTGTTTTATCTACGTTTATTCAGGTTTGAACAATAATTGCCAACGTTTGGTTAACTTTATTACAGAGACTTGTAACACTCCTAGAAATAAACAACTTTTAAATGTATTTAAGTGTATTTTAAATGTCTTTTCAAACAATGAAACAAGAATGCGTAATAGAAAGGAAACAATTACATAAATACCCTTTGGCTGAAATGCTGGGCTTCGCATGGTAAGAATAATATTTATGCAAAATCTTTAAAAGTAAAAAAATGCGTGATATAATCCTAATATGCGTATATAATCGAATTATATATATAAACACTATTAAACGTTTAATAGAGGTCCGTCAACTTGGAGTCCTGAATCGGCAAATCACATATTAAACATGTTCATAATTTTGTACACATTTTGTACATCGTTTAAAAACATTTGTACACCCATGTGTTTCCAGAAATTTGCGATCAAAATTCCGCACTCCAACTTGACGTTCGAGTGCGAAATCACCAGATTCGAGATTTAGGTAGCTAAAAATAATATGCGAATTTCGTACAATTTTGTACACCTTTAAAATAATTTTGTACACTTCTGTGTTTCGAGAAAATTACCGTCAAAGTTTCGAACTCAACGTTCATGTTGGAGTACGGAGTGTTCATATCGAAGACTTAAGTAGACAAAAATAATCTACGAATTTTGTACACTTTTGTACACCTTTTAAAAAATTTGTATATCCCTGTATTTCGAAAAAAATGGCCTTAAAGTTGTGGTTTCTGCCATAAGCAAACCATCAACTTGGAGTGCCGATTGTCAATATCAGACATATACTAAGCAAATAAGATTGTACCTGTCCCGTAGAATTTTGTACAGCATTCAAATAATTTTGTGACCTCCTCCGTGGCTAAGCGGTAGCGTACGCGCCTTCAGTAGGTCCCGCCTCATATAGCCTCGATGCTGAAAGGACGTTAAACTCAAAATCAACTAAACTCAAATAATTTTGTTCACCCCTGTGTTTCCAGAAAATTAGCTCTAAAATTTCGAACTCAACCATCAACTTGGAGTGCGGAATCTTCATACCGATGACTTAAGTAAACAAAAATAATGTATGCATTTTGTACACTTTTGCACAACTTTTTTTAAAAATTGTGGCCTCCCAGTATTTCGAGAAAATTGACCTTAAACTTACGCAATCTACCATGAACAAACCAACTTACGTGTCTGATGTTGGCCCCTCATCTCTCCCAAATTACACCAAACGTCGTCCATCGGAAGTGCATCGTTAGTGCACATTAGTGCACTAAGAACTAACGTTAGTGCTATCAGAGTTTACGAGTTTTTGAAGATTTTTGGTGGGGTCTTTCTTCATGTGAAGTTTGCTCGCCACCCATCTTTATGCAGACAGATTTTCACCAAACTTATCACATCATTAGTGCATTATTAGTGCACTAAAACACACTAAGCACTAAGGTTAGTATTACCCTATTGTGGGACATATTCAAGATTTTCGGTGGGTGGTCCGACTTCAGAAATATCAAATTTCATACTAACTGACATAGATAGGTTACATGGGTTAACGGCAATCGTAAGTGCATCGTTAGTTCTCTTAAACGCACTGAGCACTAATGTTAGCGTTACCATATTTTGGGATTTATTCAAGATTTTTGGTGTGGGGGGACAATTTCAGAAATATCAAATTCCATACAAACTATTATTTTTTCTAGAAGTACTAATGATGCACTAACGAATGGCACATTTTTTTCATTAGTGCTTGAAGTGTGGGCAAGTTCATCATGACCCCAATGACATTTTACTTGTAGCACCTACACTAATGAACCACTAACGTTAGGGGTTGTTGCACTAAGAACCAGTAACGATGCACCAATGATTTTGAGATAGTGTTCCAGATTCAATTACAATGTTAAAGCATTCATCGACTCACGCGGAACTATTGCATTCTACAAGTGGAAATTTCTATTGTTATTATTTTAATGAATATAAAAGAAAACCGGTTCTAGATGTTTATATTTCTGACACACTGCTGAACTTTGTTTCATCCACCTGGGTCAAAGTGACTATCATAAAAAAGGGTGTGAGGAACCCCCTGCTTGGGTGCCATGACAGTGAGAACGGCTTGCATTATTTTTTTCTCTCTCCCAGGGGTGTAGCCACGGGGGGCTCCCAACGGCGCCACTCACCCAAATGACTTCCTTCCCCCCCCCAAACGACAGCTTTAATGTTTACATATAAATAATAATTTTCCGTTTCTCTTCATCAGATTTTCTTCAAACTTGGCACATATATACAAGACCGAAAATAAATCGACACGTATTTTTTGTTTCTTTCGGAAAATAGGTTGAAGGGGGCAAAGGGCCCCTTTTCAAAAAAGAGTCCCCTTGATTAAAAGGGCCACTTTAAAGAAACTAAACTCTGCCCATGCAAAGATGACTTCAAAATAGGGAATACCGGTTTTGCCGTTTTTGCGAGAAAAGGATTATAGGGCCAATGCCCAATTCGAAATGACAAAGGACCCCGCACAATCCTTACGGAAATCGGATTTTCGTGGAACTGCTTGAAACCGTGATATGTTGTAGATATGATGTTTCTGAGAAAAAGTCTCAATGGACACAACCACAAATCACTGACCGTTTAGCCACTACAGGGCCACTTTTTTTAAAACAGCCGATGATAACGACATTCTGGATTTCGGTAAAAATGACTAAAACCGTGATATGCTGTAGATATTGTGATCTTGAGAATAAGTCTTAACGGATATAACCACAAATCACTGATCGTTTGACCACTGCAGGGCCACGTTTTTAAAAGCAGCCGAATATCCTGATATTGTGGATTTCGATCAAAATGACTGAAGCTGATATGTTGTAAATGTTGTGATCCAGAGAAAATGTCTCAATAAGCACAGCCAGCAATCACTGACCGTTTGGCCACTACAGGACCACTTTTTTGAAAATAGCAGAAGGTATCGTTATTCCGGATTTCGGTGGAATTGCTTGAAACCTTGATATGTTGTAGATATTGTGATCCAGAGAAAAGTTTCAACGTGCGCACCCACCAAACAATGACGATTTGGCCACTACAGGGCCACTTAAAAAACGAACAGAAGGCAACAGTATTCTGTATGTCGGTGGAATTGCTTGAAATAGTGATATGTTGTAGATATTGTGATCCTGAGAAAAAGTCTTAATGGACACAAACACCAATCAGTGACCATTTAGCAACTACGGGGTACAGATTTATATTATATTTGAGTCCCGAGTTGAACCTCAAAAGAGTATCTCAAAATAGAAACCATTCCTGCAGGAACAACTGTATTTAGCATCTTGATGTACTCTACTTTAGTCACTGGAAAAACATCTTGGGACATTTTTCTGACATTGTCCTTCTCTATAACATAAATTAACATCTCCGTAATAATATAATTAAGATCCAATCATTGATTCATAAATAGATTTTCTTCTCCCACATTTGCAAATATTATTAGGTATCTGTGATACGAAAGCGGTTATTTGTAATAAAAATCTCCTATGTTTGACAATCCCGTAACATTTTATTTCAAAGATTGTGCATCATTTTGCAATTTGTGCGCAGTTATTGCTGTAATAAGGTGTGCGTTGTGTAAACTATGTTTATGCATCACACATCTTTTTACGGAATATCATTACTGTAAAAGGTTTTTTCCAATAAATTCATAATTATAACAACTGAGGATATATGAAACTCGGACACATTGACAAGCGTGGAGACTCATTATAAACAAGCGCCCCGAATATGAGAGGTATAGAGATGCACTTTAATCAAGCATCTCGTTAAAATAAGTAGAGAAAGGTGTTTCAAATCGTTCTACAACCTTCTCGCAGTAACCCCTGCCTGCGATAGTGGATAATTGTTCTTGGCTAACTGCAGACCATTTCAAACCAGAAGACTTTTGTAGTTGTAATCACCATATTGGATCCACAAGTTTGCATTTTCTAATTTTGACGTCAAATTCTGAATCAGCTGTCCTGAAACCTCCCTGGGTTCTTCTATATTAAATGATTGTTTTCTGTCAATGCTTCAAGATCACCTCTAACGTTCAAAGTTTGTTTCTACTCTTAAACCGCACCAATGCCGAAATAAAAAAAAAAAAAATACTTGTCGATTATTTTTCGATGTTTTACAAGTCTACAAAGTTTCATTCAAATCGGTGAATTTCACTTTCGTAAGTCTCCTTGTGAGATAAACATTCTATCCATAAATCTTTAATCTGTCTCTGAAATTAACTTTTTAGATTAACATTTATCTAAAACATGCATTTTATATAATGTTTGATAATATAATGCTTTTCTCAATATTCACTATCGCTCCCGTGCCCTGGAAAAAAAAATAAGTAGTTTAACGTAATCTTTTGTCGTGCGTACATGGACATCTCATGTGCCTCTGCAGCTTGGTTGTTTGGTTGGTTCGGATTTTAGCATGCCTTTTGAGCACTGAATCATTTGACACAAACTTCCGCCTTATCGTTATGTCCTAACCCCTTCAGTTTCCACCCGGAATGTTGTTGATTTCAGTTGAGCGTCCCTTTCACCAGCGAGGCTATATGAGACGTGGACTTACTGATTAACGTGGCAATCAAATCACATGAGCTCCCGCCGGGAATCAATTCCGCGTCTTGCGCCGAACGTGCATATGCCTACTATATAACAAAATTGCCAACTTGTGTGGTGGAAGTGGTCGGATCAGAATCACAATCTAAATCGTTTTTTTGAATTTGTATCCGAGATCTGGAATTGAATCTAAATTGGAGATATAGTTCTTGTGATTCAGCGTGTTAGTAAACAAGTAGTTACCCATCTTTTTCAGGCATTTGAAGCATATCAATATTAGTAAATGAAAAGTATTAGTAAGATACCGAAATAGAACATTTATATTTTTATAGGTAATTTCAGTGAAATTAGGGTTGCCATCCTTTCGGCGTTTGCCGAGCATGTCCAACATTTTGCGATTTTTCAATGTCGAGACGTAATTTCAATTATTTTTGAATAGTCTGACATTTAATCATATTTCTATTTGTTCAATATTTTGCTTGAAAAATTAGTATGTTTCTCAATTGCGTTAGAAAACTGTCCTTCATTGGTTTTTAATCAACTCTTTATTAAAATTGATTCTCTAAAATGTGTCGAAGTCCAAACTTCAAATTTGATCTCATCTAACTCCCTAACTAAAACCTTGCACATCATATTTATTTCATATGAGTACAACGTTGTCAAGATTTACAACCATGCAGGGGTGTAGCCAGCAGGTGATTGTAGGAGGGGCCCGTCGTTTTTGAAGGGGGGCCAAGCTAAAAAAATGTTTTGCAGCTAGTGTTTTTGAGTCCTGAAAAAACCGGAAAATTTTGGTTTCCTTCCGGAACACTAAAACCACTGCTTTTTAAGCTTATAATAATAATAATAATAATAATAATAATAATAATAATAATAATAATAATAATAATAATAATAATAATAATAATTATTATTATTATTATTATTATTATTATTATTATTATTATTATTATTATTATTATTATTATTATTATTATTATTATTATTATTATTATTATTATTTTACTTTTTCTCCATAAATTATATTCCAGATAGTTTTTATTATATTTAACTCAGAACTACTGTCCCGAACCAAATGTTATACCTTTGTGCGTAACTATTTCAGTTTAAGCTTTTGTACACAGAACCTATCTACATAAGATTGATTTTCTTTGAAATTGCACTTAATTTCTTTAAGATTTCCTAAGAAAAATATTTATTCATTATTCGTGACTAAACAAACATAATTATCTTACTTTCTGTTTTACACCAAGTAGCATTTTTAAAAAGCAAATGAAATCCAAACTGAAAAATTGAATAAAAACTTTATTACTGTACTTACAAATTAATTTAGTACGAATGTTTTATGATAGTATTTATAGTACCTTGTTAAAACGTATGTCATTAAACTGTCAAATATAAATCGCAGTAAATTGTGTAATCTGCTGTCACAGAAAAATTATACCATGCTACTTTCCGATCGATATAAGGAAGAGATATCATCAGTGGTGTAGCGAGCATTACAAGATTGGGGGGGATGAAACTTGACATTGCCAAGTCTTGATTTTAAAAATTGCCAAGTTGCCTCCCGAAGTTTGTGCCCCTTTACATCTGCACCCGGGGCGGTCGCCCCACCACAAGGCACGGCACTGCTTGATATCCATTGTAGCTTTTCTCCCCACCAAACAACCACCCCAGAAATATACTGTGATACCATTCCCAAAACACATTTTGTTCAATTCTCCCTACTCGAAAAGCCCTGTAAAGTCTTACTGCAAAACAACTGAAATAATCGATTGTTTTCCTCCGTATTAATATGAACACTTTTTGTTCAAAGGGAAATGTCTATTCACACACAAAGCAGAGAAGGTTACACAATATATTCACTCTGGTATCAAAATCTGCTTCCCTTTGATATTTTACTATTGGGAAAAAACTCTCAATTTTGTCAAATTTACATACTATACATAGTAAAAAGTTATACTAACCAGTCACTGCCTTGTTCTTATTTTATTAATAGGCCTATTAATTCTTATTATGTTCTTATTAATCTCCACAATCTGCGTGTTGTCTTGTATACGCTCTTGTATCAAATTCTTTTGCGTCCAATGCTCTACCTGCAACCGAAACGCTTCTTCTGTCTGTCTTTGTTTTAATTTTGCACGCCTCCTCTATTCAGCTTTTGTCAGTGGTACAATTTCCCGATTTTTCATTAAAGATTCTTCAAAATGTTTAGGAATATCAAATGAACAAAATTGAAGTGTGATCACTTGCAGAGTCGGATTTAGGTTTAGTGGGGCCCCAAACTGTTGAAGGTAATGGGGCTCTTTACGTGTCCAGGTGAAAGCAGGCACCCTATATACAGAAATGGATAAACTAATGATATTTTAGGAAGCAGGCTAGCAAAAGGGGCACCATTGCTTACATCATAGTAGCCTGCACAACAGGAAGCACTGTTGCTACGTCGTACGTATATGTAAATTTTATTTTATTGATTGATTTTCCTATACATTGGAAAGTGATATCCAGTTTTCTTCAGGTTTTCGCGGCCCCAAGACTTTGGTCCCTAAGCTATAGCTTGTTTAGCTTATACGTAAATCCGGCATTGATCACTTGCAACAAGTAAAGAAGCGTTCAACGAATATATCCATTTATTTCAAGATAGGAAACTACACAAAATTTATGCCAAGTCTATAAAAGAACTGATAATGATTTGCAGCACGAACAAAGCGGCATTCTTCAAATTGCCAACTAGGTATTTTAATTTGCCAACTTGTTAAGAAATTGAGAACTTTGGGGGGGGGGGGTCCACCCTTACCTCCCTTAACGAGACCCCTGGATACCACACTATTTTTCGATTGGTATTGGTAAAATAATATTTTCCATACTATTTTACCGTAAATTATTAATTATATTTAAACTTTGTTATTTTTAAATGACTGAAGCGAGGTAATCTTACAATGATGTTTTATAAGCTGGTCATTTGGGGGGGCCAAGAACTCATTTGGGGGGGCCGGGCCCCGATGGCCCCCCCGTGGCTACACCCCTGCAACCATGCCAAGTTTGATTCAGATCAATGAATTTGGTTGAATTTGTACTGTATAACTCCTTTTGATCTTTCAGAAAATAATCAATGAAAGACGAAACTATAAATGACGAAAGTTATATAAGCATAGGCATATAGCATATAGTTTAGGCCTAATAACTCATTACGTGTCCCTTATCTTATACGAGTTCTTACGCTAGTCTAGAATGAAAATTTAACCCTTGCTGAAGAGTAGTGATATGGCATTTTTCAGAAGTAACAATAGCATTGAAATTTCCAGTGAACTTTATCAACTTTATTTTGCGATTTTAGCAGTACGGTAATGTAGCGAGTAAAGAGTGTTTTCTCTAGTCAGTGCTTAAAGTTAAAAAAAAAAAAAAAAAAAAAAAAACACCTCGTTAATACAGTCAGTTACGGAATCGATCATTGTACTAAAATGTATCATACGTAGTTTCATGAACATGAATTATGAAGAATTTTACAAATACTTGTTGCAACAACATAATGCATTACATTGGTCACAAAATGGTGGCCGAGGCAACTACAATTCTAATTCAAGAACCAATGCAGATTCAACATCATTCACACAATTATAAGGTAAAATGTTTTCAATTTTACTTGTAAAAAGGTCCAGCTTTTTAATAAAAGTCAGCTATTTTCTGAAAGAATGTCCACTGTTCGATAATCTTACAAAATCGTAGAAGAAAGAATGAAATGAGAACAAATATTGACCAGTTGGTAAGTGTATTTATATCCTATACTCCAATCAAAACATCAAATACAGACTTCCCACTACCGCATCAGTAAAAAAAAAAAAAAAAAAAAAAAAAAAAAAAAAAAAAAAAATTATAAATCACAGTATGAGTGCAGATAATAAATAATTAACATGACTTTCGATAACCCTCGGGATGAAACTAAATAGACGATAGGTTTCAGAGAATCAGATACGAAATTTTTCAACCTCTCTAATTTTAAACCAGAGAACGTATTAGTATCGGGATACCAGCTTAAGCAATGCATACGAAAAGACATGCACTAACACCAGGGCCGTATTAAGGGAGGGAGTTAGGGAGGCTATAGCCCCGGGCCTCCAGGTGAATAAGGTCCTCCAATCTGATCAAAATCTCAACTGGCTTTCTAAAAAGAATCATGACGATATAATCATCATCATAAAATAAAGTGACCAAAAATATTAAACACATTCTCTTAACATTCCTACTGTACTTTGACAGAAATTTATTAGGGGAAGTCAGCAGGGGCCACATATTTTTTTTCTAGCCACAGTCCTCCAGATAAGTTAATCCAGCCCTGACTAACACCTTACGTACGACGGAAAAGCATTAGAAAAATGAAAATATTTCAATTCTTTTCCCTGTTAATCTATCTTAAACCAGGCTCTTAATGTGTTATCTTGAAATACGGAAACTGAAGTGACGTTCTATTAAAACAAAGATTCTTCTTCTCTTGTAAACTTTAAAATTCCTTTCACATAGCACGAGTGCGCAAAAATCCGAACAGTAGAGAGAGTTGAATTGATTTGGCTATGTATTCTTATGGCTGTGTGGAACCTGGGTACATCATTGCGGTCCAGAGTCCAATCAACATAGCATACAGTGGCGGCATCATGATGTCCACTCCTCAAGAAATTCAAGATAATGCAATCAGATGGCAAGATTATGGTAACATTTTTTTCTGGGATGGGGTATAGTAAGGGCATACTGTTCATTGATTATCTTCAGGGTCCAACGACAATTACAAGTGACTACTATTCACAACTGATCCCGAAAGTAAGGCAGGCAATCAAGGGAAAACGCAGCTAGACATGAAAGTGCTGCTGCTGCAGTACAATTCTTCTACTCACAAGTCACCTTACCTCCACCGCTATTGACGATGCCGAGTATAAAATACTTGAGCACCCTCCCCACTCTCCAGATCTTGCCCCAAGTGACTCTCACCTGTTTCCCAAGATTAAGTAGCACCCGCGAGGAACAAAGTTTGCCAACGATGTTATGCAGGCTGCCGAAAAATGGCTTCCAGCCGTCAAGGATTTTTTTTTAAAACTCGTATTCATGCTCTAGAACAGCGTTTCCCAACCTTTTTCAACTTGCGGCACACTACGGGTATAACTTGAATTCTCGCGGCACACTCATAGATATTATTATTTGTAAATATAAAAAACCATGGCATTTTTTTCTGTGATTACTGATCTCACAGAGAAGAAAGCGCGATCACTTTTTCCCACGTGGTAAATCATTGTACCTATTTTTCATTCTAATTTAAAAATAGAAACCAATTGCAATGAAATATTGGACTCAGATTTTTAAAACTAAGCTTTCTTTTTCGAAAACTGTATCCAACCTTTCACTAAAAAGTAAGATCACTAAATAACGAACGAACAAACAAATTTCTTTTAGTTTTAAAACACAAATGTAGGTAATTTGCATGTTTGCTTTGTCGAAAAGTTTGAATGATATTTTAAAATTTTAAGTTATGAAATAGTCTGCAGCAATAAAGAAGCAATAATAGTCATAACAATGATAACAAATATTTTTTCTACATTAAAAATGTACAGAAAAGTAACACGGTATGAAACTTAAAAATTGTAGATTCGTAGTAGAGGTTCATAGTAATGTGAAATACAAATATACATTTTTTTCTTTGTCTTGCAATTTGATTGCTATAGAATTAATAATTTGTTTCGATTTCCTCGCGGCACACCGGCGGCCCATTCACGGCACATCAGTGTGCCGCGGCACACCGATTGGGAAACGCTGCTCTAGAACATTGTTGGGAGAAGTGCATTATAGTGATATGGGACTATGTGGCAAAATGGAAAATCTTCTATATCGAATTATCGAACACTCCTCGTAATATCACTGAACACTGCCTACATTGCCTAATTCACCTAAATATACCGATTTTCGACCCTATAGAACGTGAGAGGTGTCGGTTGACAACTCCTATGCATGAAATTTTGCCTCTGTCGTCTCCCGTGTTGTATGGATAATATCTCATGAGGATACAGTGTCTTTAGATTTATTTAGGATGTGTTTTTTGCGAAACCAAATAATCAACACGTCTTCAGAGTTTGGCAATATTGTTGGTGAACTTTTGGTATTTGACGTTTTCTCAAGCTTGCGTTCGAAAGACGGCTCCACGAATCGTATACCGAAATCTTTCGATGTATCAGAGGTAAAGCAAAACATTTCTGTAATTGGTGTAGAGCCCAGGCTTCGCGAGTCGTTATGGCCACTGCAGTTAAAGAAAGAAAACATTCTATGATCCAAGGCCGCAAACAATAGGAGTGCAGACATGCAACACCTTGCAAAAGTAAACAACAGTTTCCAGTGCATCACTAAGGTCTGGCGCTGATATTAATTATGCAACAACTTGGCACAATGGTGACGGAACCGGTTTTGTCTTATCCATCTGTAGACTAGAACAGTGATGGGCAAACTACGGCTCACGGGCCAGATGTCATCGGCTGAAATATTCTATCAGGTCCGCAGTATGGAAAATAAAATGAAATCGTTAAGTTTTACGTTCCACGATTATGCCGGTTAAGCTAAAGGAGACGGTGATGATAAGAGATAAGTGAAATGGTGGAACGAAGAAAGTAGGAGGAAACGGGAGAACCCCGAGAAAACCCACGAGCACTGTGTTTGTCCACCACAAGGTCCGCAACATGAGTCCTGATCTACAGAATTTAACTTCACTTCTGAAAATCCGTGAATCCCACTTTAATTAATATTGTGAGAAACTTGTAGATATGCTATACAAATTTCATTTACCACTTCCACTTTATAGTCTTTCAATCATGAGCTTAGTATTACAAGAAGTCTTTTTTTTTTTTTTTAAAAGAAAATGTATAGGCCACCTAGTTGTTCTTTTTCTTTGAATATTAGCCCGCCAAAGTGTTTTTCTTTTTTCTTTTGGCTCCTTCCTAAATAAGTTTTCCCATCATTGGAATAACACCCAAGCCCTGTGCAAAACAGTTTCGAGGTTCACCCCTCCTCCAGGAGTCTGGAGGATCGTTGCTATCACCTGCTTGCCTGATAATATTATTAGCACAGTTGGTCTACTTAATAGTATGCATGCTTGCGATAGAAGAACACAAATTTATCGAATTAAAAAATTGGCGATTTAAAAAAAAGTTGGATCATTATATAACAGTTAAGAAGTAGTTCTTATCAAAAACAGAGAACCATTATGGCAGCCAAGTTTTCTTCTCATCGTTCTCTCTAACTTGACCCGATACAAAGAATGTATTGATTTTATTATATTTAAGTCCGATATAGGAGGGGTGTTCAAATGGAAAGGTGAAAGATGACACTGTTGGTATAATCGATGTCTTTGTTAGAAAGTAATTGCCAGACGCTGAGCACAACTATCCCACTGTATTATGAGCCGAAGGATTCCCTGTTCCCAGAAATCCAGTGGGTGTGATAGCAGCCAGTTTTACACTATTTCTTTCAGTTCTCGTCCGAGTCCAAGCGCTTGCCTTTGAGATGTCTTTTTAGCGGACCAAACAGATGGAAGTCGCAGTGAGATATGTCCAAACTGTAGGGCGGATGCTCAAGCTGCTCCCACTTCAAATTATTCAGTACACTTCGTGTGACCTGCTGGACGTGTAGATAAGCGTAATCGTGGAGCAGAATCACTCCACTTTCTCACTGACTTGTTGGATACACAGTCTCTCCCGTATACAGTCACCATCCGGCGATGAATATCGACCGATTAAACCCCTTTTCCAGTCAGAAATCGGATAATACCTCGCTGCTCCTCAATCGTCAAATGTTTCATTGTGAACGCTATTATTTCCTGACACACACTGCCGAGTCAATTCGACTTGGACGGAACACATAATTGCCTGATTCTCTCCTGCATCATGTGAAAGGCAGCTACGCATGGGCACAACCAGGCCGGACACTACATTCTCTCCTTAGATGTCGCAGTACTTTATTTCAAAGCGATATAGTTATTCCTACTTCAACACACGACGTTTGTTTTCTACGATGTTTCGTACTTTTTCATTTGAAAATTCCTTGTATATATGACCTTGGAGTACGGGACTTAACAATGAGACCGCGATTGCACTTTTGGCATGCGTGATCCCGCACACATTATCAATAAATCCACATAATTACCGCCATTGTATGTCCTTCGTGAGAGATTATGATTATGGGTTCAAATCAGTTATGCCAACTTCAAACGTTATAAAATCCCATCTCGTGGTGTAGAAATTCCCATTTTGCTCTTGAGTTTCCCACATTATGCTAATTATAAATTTACGAAACTTGCAAAGTAAGAAAAATAGAAGTACTGAATGTTATTTTCTGCGATATATAATTAATTATCCGCAAATATCGATTTTCTACGTTTATAAAGTAGCTTCTAAAGAATGATTTTTCTTGAAAGAAGCAATTTAGTATGTTGATAGAAACAAATATATTTTGTTTTCGAAACTTATTATTTCTGCCACTCCTTTGTGCCATTATCTTCTACTGGATGTAACAACAAAGATTAATATGAAAATAACAAGAAAAGGAAATAGGCAAAATACAAAAAATCTTCATTTCGCAGTATATATTTTCAACGCCAGAGCACAATTTACGTTTGTTGGCTGCCGACAGCATTTTTTTTTTAAAGACATTTCCCTCTAGCATGTGTCTTCTTGTAGCATAAAATTACATTTACCTGATTACAGATTGAAGATTTACTAGGCTATTTTCGGTCCTTAAAATAATTGTTGTCGTCGATAAGGTGTAAAAGTCCCACATAAAAATCCCTCATAACTTCCCTTATCCCTTTTCTAATAGCAAATGTTAAAAAAAATCCTACAATATGGATTTATCCCACGAGTTGGTACCATTAGTTCAAGTTTTAGTGGTGGTAGTTGCTTCAAATACAAACCCGAGCAATGTGTTTTGCATATTACATTAGTGTGTCCCTTGTCATATAGCCTAGGTGATAAAAAGGGAGATTTAATTCCAACCAGTCGATCAATGATCGTCGTAAGCCATTGGCAATTTTCACAGATTAGAAAACCAAAACTAATTTGCGATTGGAACCATAGTGCTAATGAAATGTCATTATAAAAGCCCTCCAAATCTTCGTGGGTTGTAATGTTAGGACTTTTATCGTTATACAAACACCTAAATCAACTTCTTTTCTTAGAAAAAGAAAATCTCTTCTACATGAAAACTTATGTCAACTTTCCATTTTTAATATGAAGTTTTCCTTTTAATGAGCATCCTCCCGGTTTCTCCGCAATTTACCTACTACACTTCTAGGTTCTGCTCTATGACGTCATCTTCATTATAATCATTGGTTATACCTTGGTATCTCCCAGTTCTTTGCAATTCCTTTTCTTTTCCATTTCCCGCTATGTCCATTTCATTACTTTTCTTTCGTCAGTTTTCGATTCGCCTGTAAAACCATCTCAGATGGTCATTTTTCACTTTTTACTTTCGAACGACGAAGGAGAGAAAGCATAGCGATCGTGCAAAAAAAAAAAAAAAAAAAAAAAAAAAAAAATCGAGAACTCAACGGATCTTTCATGAACCCTACATATCGAAAATGTGATTTTTCGATATATATCCGTCCGTCCGTTTGCTAAGTTTTCTTCAAATTAGAGTAGTTTACTGAAGAGTAAAAATCGAAAAACAGGATTTTCTCAAAAATGGCTCCAACAATTTTTTTATGTTTCATAAATCAATATTTAATTAAGAACCCTATATTGTGGTATAAGACATTTCCCTGGTAAAAATCTGCAAGGGGTAGTTTATTCTTGTATTTTTCGGCTACTTTTGGTTTTAAAAAACAACTCAAGTGATTTCATAAATAAGCATTTCATTAGTAATCTAATAATATGGATTAACTCATTGTTCCTAAAAAAAAAAAAAAAAAAAAAAAAAAAAAACAAGGTGTAGATTACTCATGGTTTTTCCCTACAATTTTCTCAAACGACTCAGGCTATTTTGTTCAAGTTTCGTAAATATATGTTTCATTAAGTAGCTAAAAAATATTGCTAAACTCGCATGATCGAAAATGATCCACAATATGTAGTTTACTCTTGGAGTGAGATTTCTAACGATTTTCTCAAAATTGGCTCAGATGCTTTTGTTAATATTGTAAAAACAATTATTTTGTTAATTGCTCTAATATACAGTATGACATACGTCTAATAAAAATATCTGAAGGGATGGTACATTTTTTGGGAGGAAGGGTGAAGTTTATTCAATTGAGTTTTCCAAGACAAATTATTTTATTCCTATTTCCCAAATACAAGTTTCAATAGGAAGTGTGGCCTAACAGTTTAGGAAATTGGAGCAACAAAGTGTAGTGCGGTGGCCCGTACCTTTTATGAAAATCAAGGCTATAACTTCTCCCTACTCCTTGTTTATCAAATCAGAATTTTGTCCTTATTAGTTAATCAAGACGATAATTTTATCATTTTCATTACCGTTTCTGTTGTTCTCTTAAGGTTTAGTTCATAAGCATTAAGCATTATTTTTATAATCAAGCATCAAATTAAGCAATCATGTTGTAATTTTCAGCCGCGGTCGTGAGATTTATCTATATTATAAAAGAGAACGTACAAATCCTTTGTTCCCTCATCACGCTAATACGGCTGAACCAATTTCTTTTATTTTTGGGGGCTTATTAGGATTTGGACCCTAGATGGTTTTTATCATATCACTTTAATTTTTAATTACCAGTGTCTTGAGATAATTGACCATTCAAGTGTCCATACGTACAAATCCTTTGTTATTAGTTCATCATAGGTAAAAATAAACGTATTTATATGCAACCCGCATGACCGTGTCACTCGGCGGGTTAACATAAATGACAGGCGCTATAATGTTAACATTTACTGCAATTTGAAAGCGAAAAAGTAAAAATTATCTAAGTAACAAAGTTTATTGCGTTCCGGGGTGACCGCAGCGAAGCGGGGTGAACGCTGCTAGTAATCAATAAAATCCTACTGGTTGTTTTCATTGTATCTAAATCAGTGACATAACCAAAATATATATTTAGGGATTTCGACTTTATATTGAAAATAAAAAGTGTTATCGAACATACATTATAGTGTGAGTTACAATCATCGCCTTACTAATGTATATCCAAAGTAATGACCTGTTTGGTGGTGACGTCGCCGGGAATCTATCTTAAAGCAGCTTTGGCAATGAGTATTATATACGATATATACGGTATACTCGTATATCCTTCACATTAAACAGAAAAGCACTGTCAGCGTTTAACACTGGACACCTTACAGTGTGGAGCGGAAACGGCTGGTGCGATTGGAATAAATCCGAGATATTAGATTGAAAACCTTCTATTTCCAACAACTTTTCTTTTCTGCTGTTGTAACTTTATCGTAACAAAGTTCCGGTCTTTGATGCACCCAGTATACTAGACGAGTGATCTGCAACCGGCGTACTGCGGCGCCAGAGTGTCATGGCAAGGTGAAAAATGTGATGCAAAGTTTTACACATCGTAAGAAATTATTTTTTGAGTTATTATTATTGTTATTAGAGTCTATTATTATTATAGTTACTATGCTTCATACGCTTGTAGAGTATTTTGTTCTGTCGTATTTTATTCTCTATATATTAATTTCATCGGTTGTTGGAACAAAAAACGAAGACGTGTATGACTGCTACGCAGTGACGACACTAGAAGGGACCAGGGGAACGGGCGCCTTCCGATCACATCGTCCGCCTTCCGTCCTCGTGACAACCCCCTCCCCTAGGCATACATTATCATACAGCAGTTTTTCGGTACACAAAATATTACTGGGTTTCCAAAAAATGTATCCGCCTATTCACACACACACCCTACCCCAAGAAAGTAAAGCTGGTGTCATCACTGCTCCTACGGCGCGTGTTTCGCAAAAAGTACAGAAAGCTAATTATAAGATATCCGAACTTACCGCTAAGACCAATAGATCACACACAACAGCTGAAACGTTGTTAATAATGCTACTTGTAAAAAGATGGTGAAAATAGTCTTGACTCAGCTAATAGTGAAATTCCAAACTTTTTCTCTCAGCCGACAATCTGTCTCCGAGTTCGTTTTCAGCTAGGCAAGGGCACGAAAGATACAATTTTGTTATTTAACGGACTCAGTGAACTGCAGTTCGTAGAAGGAGGGATTATTACAGAGTCCAGATGCTGCATTGATGTCATTCTCCGTTATGTTTGTTTCGTGGAGCTATCCGTCCAAAGTTTCGTCTTATGAATGTCAATGCTTGTCCGCATCGTACAGCTGTCGTGGCCGCCCTCTTTGAGGAAGAGGATATTCATTAAATCTGATGGCGAGCGTATTCCCTGGAGCTCAACCCAGAGAGCATACTTGGGATGCTCTAGGGAGACGTGTTGCCGAACGTATACCTCCACCAAGTACTCTTCCAGACTTTCGACAAACTCTCAAACGAAGAGTGACAGGCTCTGCAACAATAACTGCTTGCCAATCGTTTCCAGTATGCTACGTCGATGTCAGTAGTGCGTTTCTCTTCGAGGAGAGCATATTCCATATTGAGTCCTGCATATGAATGCTATACTGTCCTAGTCTTTTTTGCATTCTAGACATGAGGTTCGACATAAGATACGGTTTCCTTAAATATTGGCAGTATTTGATACACTGTTTTAGTACAGACACTCCATGAATAAAATGACTATAGTGTTTACCTCATGTATTCTATTGCTGACCCTAACCGACATTCATGAAACCTGGCATATGAATGTCTTAGGTCACTTTAAGTTTGGGGCACGAATATATTATTTTCCTTATACTTTCTAAAAGGATTAAAAAGTTGGTGTGTACACGAACTTAAAGTAAAAATGAAAGCATGCATTAAATACATACCTACACATAAAGGTAAATACAACTGTTAAAATAGCATCCCTTACAAAATGATATGGAGGCAAAATTTAACCTTACTGAAATAAAACATTAAAGAATGTCTTGTAATCATGCTACAATTGCTTTTAATCCAAGTGTTACGGTTACTGTAACCTATGTCAAAAGCTTCATGTTGTAATATACTTTATGAATACCATGTTTCAGTGGTGAGCGGGGGCGTAATTTCATATCATGTTAGATTTTAGCGGGGAGGGGTGGAGCAAGATCGTTCATCGACATAGGAATTTCACGTTTTATATAGTATATTAGTATACGATTTATTAAAAGGTCTGTATCTGTAAAAACTAGGAGTGACAATTACCTTCTATGCCCTCCCAGAATGTCGTTTCTGGTGGTGAGGATTTTTGTGTTCTAAATCCTCGATTTTTTACGAAGCTTAAATTTTAATAAAGTCACTTAAAAATTTGGCATTCATAATAGATACCATTTATTATTATTTTCGTTTACATCTTATTAATGACCAGAATAGCCTTAGTCTCCTGTTAAGAATATAGAACAGAGTAGAACGATACATATTTAAGGAATACTCGTATACTGATAGAGAGATATAGAATATAGAGAGAGATATAGAGATATATAGAGATATATAGAGATATAGAATACTAATACGAAGCTAAATTTGTTGATACCTCAGTTGATTAAGTTATGATAAAAAGGCAACTGAAACTTTATCCAAACCAAAATGATCAACAAAACTTTTAAATAGATTTTTCTTAGGTATTCTTGTGTTTGAAAATCATTGAATTATCCAATTTTTTATAATGGCCTAACAGTTTATGATAAAGGGAAACATTCCTGTAAACACTAAAATGAGGAAACGTGTGAGCGCGTAACAGACAATACGTTGCCGGATAAGCACAGAATAACTCCATATAAGCATGGACGTCTCTTGAATGTTGTAATTGATGGGTACAATAAAAGCATTATGATGCTTGTAGACTTAACTGAAGTTTGTTGAAATGGTGAGGCAATGAGGCAATGGGATGGATATTTGAATTAAAAGCTAGTGAGTTTCAATTTTTAGACTTCCAAACTATGCTATACATAAATATCGGAAGTCTTACAAAACGGCTATACCCGTCCTTCCATTTGTGACGGGGATTAGAGCAAAACTGGTGAATTATATCGAGAAGTTGTTTTAAAAAATCGAGTCAGCGTCTCAAGAATAGGCACCATCTTATCCTCCGTTAATCCACTATTGAAATCCTAACTGGTAAAAGTCAACCTTATGCAGTCTCAACATTGATCGCCTTAAAAGTAACACAGTAATAACAGTAATATTAAAAAAATCTTTTCAAATGACAAGATACATGGCCTTGAGCGGACTTTATGCTACATCCAATCGCAGTGAAGCGTCGTTATCATTTTGGGGCAGGTATATAGACATAAGGACTTTTCGCACTACTATGATTATTGTCAATGCCAGATGAGCTACCTGGAAACATCTCGTATCATTGGCTACCACCCATGTAACTTCTCACTTGGAAAGAGCTGCAGAACATGTTGTTTTCGGGAATCAATTCAATTTTTGAAAGATTTTAGAATCTTCATCCATATGGTATTAAAACCAAAAGCATTATAAATTTACTATTACTTCCGGTTTCAATATTGATATCCATGGAAAAAACAGTAAGATATATCGAAAATCAGTTTTTTAATCATTTCAGCGTCCCAAGATAGAATCCTTTGTACTCCGCTAATATGCTGTTCAAACAGAAATAGTAGAAATTAAGCATAACAAATGCTATACTAGATATTGACAAATAGTTTCCACAAATCGATTCAGTGTCTCAAAAAAAAGAATCTGTATTTCTTTACTATAATCCGAAATTGTAATATTTTACTATTGTTTCCGGTTTCAATATTGATCTACATAGAGGGAGAGAGGGAGAGAGTGACAGTAAGATATAGAAAATGCGATTTCTGGAGTCTATTGTGCGGCTGAAGAATAGATTCAATCCGCTCTGATAAGTCTCTATTCAAACTGGAAGTGGTAGAAATCAACCGTATCCGGTTTCACGATTAATTGCCATAGAATAAAAGCGGCAATATATAACGACAATTTGTTTTATGGAATGGATTGAGCGTGTCAAGGAAAGATAACATCACCCGTGTTTGTTTGCTAAAAGAAGAAATTTATTACTATACCTTTTTCCAGATCAGAACCTACATGAGCGGTACCCAATGATACGCGATATTTCTAGGTACTGCGACAGATATTGACAAAGGTCATAGTAGTACGAAATTCCGTGTCTGTGTACTGTCATCTGCCCCAAAATGATGACAACGTCGCTTCACTGCTATTGAAGAAGGAGAAAACCTTCTCAAAGCTATTTAACTTGACATTCGGAAAGAGCTACAATTAACGATTCAATATCGATCTCCGTACAGGAAAAAAATCGTAAGGTATATAAAAAAGCGGTTTTCTGAAATTGATTCGCCATTCCAAGCAGTAGCGTACCCAGGAATTTATTTCGGGGGGGGTCCAAACTAAATATGAAGGTATTTTATATTAAAATTCCTAAAATTGCCCCTAAAATTAGGCTAAATTTTAAAAAAAGTCGAAATTTCGGTGGGGGGTCCGAACCCCCAGGTCCCCCCCTGCGTACGTCCCTGATTCCAAGAATAATTCCCATTTCCTCCGTTAACGCTTTTCCAAAACTGGAAGTAGTAGAAATAAACCTTTTACGATTTCAACACTGATTACCATAGAAAGAACAGACTACTGTAACAGATAGCGACAGGCGGTTTTCTAGAATTAATTGAGCATCTCTAGAAAATATACAATCTTCACTTTCTCTCTCTCTATTAAACCGGACATAGTAAAGAAATTACTACTGCTTCTAGTGTCAGTATTGATCCGCATTGAGATAAAGTGAAAGATATTTATGAGAATCGGTTTTCTGTGATCGATTCAAGGTCCCGAGGCTCCATCCCGTCTTTGATCAATTTAAATCGGAAGTGGTCAAAGTAGACAATTTCTAGTTTTAACGTTAATTTCCATACAGCAAACATGGAAATAGATAGAGAAAATCTTTTTTTATATAAGATTCATCGTCCCAAGAATATATTTTTTCACTCGTATCTCGGCACTAAAAGCGAAACTAGGAAAACCGAATACTACTTCCCGTTTCATTGTTGATCTCCATAGAGCAAATACGATAATACATAGAACTTTTTGTTGTATATTTAGCGTCCGAAGAACATGTTATCTCTAATTTTATTGCTCTATTGTAATCGAAAGCTACATATCTCCTGCAACCAGTTTTAATATTGAATATTCATAGTTTCGAAGTCTACCATGTTCACATGGTGAAACGAAATATAGTTGTTGTCTCTACGAAAGTATTATATAATTCATTATAGCTATTGCCATCACAAATATATTACTTGAAACGATTCTCAGCAATTTTATCGTCCTGATATGCGAATTGACAGCTTTAATACCACCATAAATTGTAGTATTTATCGCTTTTCCTCTCTACCGCCTCTCCCACAATACAATTTGTTCAGCAGTGATGGCCTAACCTAATTTTGTCTCCAATTACGTTCTTTTCTTCTCTATTATTCCCTATGAGCTCTGGTGAGTGGGATCCATAGTTTGATTACGCCAAATAAACATTGTGGTGGACAAACACCGTATGCGTTGGTTTTCTGGGGGTTCTTCAGTTCCCCTTTTTCTTTATTCCACCATTTCATAACCATTACTGTCTCCTTTAGCCTAGGCGCGCGAGACACGGGTTCGATTCCCGGCTGGAGCTCATGTGATTCGGATTCCACGTTAATCAGTAGGTCCACGTCTCATATAGCCTCGCTGCTGAACGGGACGTAAAACTCAAAATCAATCAATCAATCAATCCTTTAGCCTAGCCGGCATAACTCTGGCACCTAAAAGTGAAAGATTTCGTTTCATTCCCAATGAGCTCTTTGGTTTTACGTTTTGCATAGCTACGGTCTCATTTTTTCCAACACAAAGATTTAGGATAATTTTAGTTTCCTTCTTTAGTTCCCTTGTAGCTAAATCACTGTCGTTACAGTCTTCGATGCAGAAAACCTGGATTCGAAAAACATTACTCATATTACTGAATAAACTAAATTAACCAACGCTACTATTACGTATACGCGCTACCTACAAATAGCTTTAGAGCACCACCATACGAAGACAATCAGACGGCAAGGCCATTCTACAAGAAATACTGTCACTCATGGCGCAAACATAGGTCGAATGCCTGCATGTCGCAGGTATGCTTATCGTTTGCATGAGCTTGTATAAGGCTACCGAGTAGTCCCTTCTTAAATTGTCATAGATAAAGAGTTCAGGGGAAAAGGGGATGACCATTTTTACAATTTTTTCAGGAAACGATTTTTAAAGTTCAAAACATTTTATTTCGGAAACTAGTCGTGGGAAATGCTTCAGATTTGGTTTACAAGTTCTTTATTATATTGGAAACTAGCTTACAAAATCTTATGTTCAATGTATATTATTGTAAGTAAAAGAATACAAGAAAGCTGACATGAGGTTGGTATATACTGGGAAAAAACGGGTCTATTGCAGGCAAATTAACGGAAAAAAGAGGCAACTGTTTTTCAATTTATAAGTAATATTATTAAAAATATGACATCTTTGTTCTCCTTTACTCCGCTAATTACTTCTTTTGGAGTTTCGTATAGAAGGCTTAAGCGTATAGGCTGCATAAGACATTCAAAGCATACAGATCCTACCATTTTTCTTCCTTGATAGACAACTTCCCTTTAAGAAAGAGGAAACGATCTTGTAAATCCCACCAATAATTATGATATTTTTCATAGTATCCTATTCAAACTGTTCCCAACCGATTTAACCCAGTTCTTTAATGTACAACGAAAATCTTGGAAATGTACTTTTATCCTCTAATCAATATCAAGTATGGGAGAGTGAAACAAGGAGAACAAGTGGGGTACAAAGTTTCATTGACTTTGTTGACCTGAGAGTCAAAGCCTTATAAACGACTATTTGACATTGCTTACGGAAAGGTGCAGTTGCTTAAGCAAGTTTGACATTAGAATTTTAAAAATCGGGTTCTGGAACAATAGTTATATACTTTAACTTATTTAATAATAATTCATTGGATATACTTGTATTGCACGCATGCCCATGACAGATCAATTTCACGGATGCATAATATGATGTTTACAATCCTGGCCTTTTCATTCGATTTTTCTTCTTATTTCATAGTAATGTATATGCGGTTCTTTGCGCATTATTGCAGTGTTATTGAGTTGAATTTCAGTTTAGCGTCCCTTTCAGCAGCGAGGCTATATGAGACGTGGACCTACCGATTAACGTGGAATCCGATCCACATGAGCTCCCACCGGGAATCGAACCCGGGTCTCCCGTGCAATGTTATTGTACTATATTTCAACATTAATACAATTTATGGTATAAGCGTCCGGCTTTCCGACGCGAGTCATTTATGGATTAAAGATTTCTCCTTCCAATAAATCTGGTTGTGGTAGGCCATTTGTTAATAGTAGGTGAATCACAGAAGAAAACCAAAGTCTATTATAAGTCTGTCTCCCTTGGTATCACAAAACATGGGTGATTTTTCTCTACTCGAAGCTCATGATTGGCCTAGAGTGGAATGAGCATTTTCCCAAGTACAGCGGTTGAAGAATGATATCCAATCTCGAGTTATGAAAGTGTAAATCCACTTACTTTATGTAGTGTACGTTTCACTCTGCTGCCTTTGATTACATTATTCCAATCCTCTGGTATTTGATCTCTTGATTTTATGTTCACCAGTCTCATGTTCTTATCACGTTCAAGGTAGGAATGACACGAACTGGGAATGTTACTTGAAAGAAAATGAACCCTTGCCTTTCATGTGCAATGCAATGAAGGCATCTGAATAAAGTATAATCCTTATTTTGACTACTGCAAGTGTAACAGAAAAGCTCAAGATTATGGATGTTGGGAGATGATTTGTCTTACTATTTTTTTAAAGAAATAGATTGTTGAAGCTACATTTAGCTGTATGATCAGTCAACACTGGAACACAAATACAGTTGAACGTTATCGACAAAAGAGAAAGAAAAATAAGAGTAAAATGAATTCCCCTTTCTTCCACTGTAAGTGATGACGATACCTCCTTCCATTTTAAAAGGATTTTTAAACTGCTATAGCAGGCTAACCGTAAACCTTTCCCCCTTTTCGATATATTGAATGAAACTCACAGCGTGCTCAACAAGATGGCATGAAAATCGAAATTTCGCCCAAAAGTGGACATCCCGCATTTCCCCCTGGACTCATTAATTAGACGGTTGCTATCTTTTCTTTAGTCGAGTTCTTTCTATAAAATAACATATTTCTTCGTTTCTAAATTTCTTAGCTGTGAAGTTTCGAAAAATCATGAACTTCGTTGATAGTCGGAATTCGAATACTTGGTTTACAATTTTGGTACAAGTTCTCAACGAAATTACTCGTTCTCCAGTTATTTTTTCCTGTAAAGATTTGTAACAGCGTGTTAATATCTTTGCTCTGTCTGCAGGATGCTAGGTGGGTTCAGCTTTTGCATTACCTACCCATACCTGAGGTGCGGAAAAACTTCTTTGTATTCAATGGGTTTTCTCGGTGTTCTTCTGTTTCATAACTGAGACAATTGGACCATAAAATACTTGATTCCCAAAAATGACGACATAGTCACGGGCACTGGCACAACCGGTATGCGTCAGCACAGAATCTACTGAAAACAGGATATTTGAGCCTACAATGACACAGAGCCGTCGACATGTTTCATTGTTGATATTGTGCCAAAGCGTCATGGTCCATTATGAAGGCCATCCATGTCAGGTCATATTCATGTCATTTAACTTGGCAGACTGATTGTCGACGCCGGTTGAGGAAAGTGCTATTTGTTTCTCCATTATTTGCTCCGCAGTCAGACGATGATTCAGAGTGGCAATACGCCGTAAGGCTTGGCGAGATCTGTCAACGGCGGTATTGCTCCATCCACTGTTCCACTTCGCGGATGAGGATTTGCCGTCAGTTTTGTAGGTTGTAATCACTTTCGACACTGTCCTTTGCGGCACACCTAACAGGCCTGTAAGTTTTGTCGCGCTTGCAGATCTTGACGGAGAAACAATTTTCCTTCCTCGAAAACTAAATAGAACTCTCATTTTACACTAACACTGCTCAGCTCACTGTCCATTCACGTTCTACTACCCCTCACGTAGTATGGAGTTGGCTGTACCACGCCACTACCATTGTCTCAGATCTGTGGTGGCCGCATAATCTTTGGTGACCCAGATATGTGACGTGTTACCAACTCCAGGAGTGACTGTTAAATAGTTAAGCATTTGTAGATCTTGAAGAACAAATATTGGTACGTTTGCTATATGGGCATTGAGCGGAAGTGTATTTAGTGAATTCGTTGATAGTCCATAGAAAATACAATTTTAATTTCGGACACTCTTAGAAAGACTTACTGGACTTCCGCTTTCATATTCCCTAGTGGTTACATGGTTAGCATGCGCGCCTTAAGTGCATGAAACCGGGTTCGATTTCTGGTGGGACCTCATGTGGTTAGGATCCCGCGTTAAGCTGCATTTCATGTTTCCTATAGTCTTGGTGCTGTATAGGATGCTAGACCCTGAATCAACTAACAACTCTTGCGTAAGGATCTGAAGAAACGGATGAATGTGATGTAGATATGTAAAGAAAGAAAGCTGAAGACAAAAACTACCAAAGATGGACTAAGGTTGGGTGTTCGAAATCAAAAAGTTTCAAGTGCGCTATGTGAAAGATGTTTTTGTGTATTGAGAAAATAGAAACTGTCCTGATGATTTGCATGTAAAGTAAAACAGATATGAAATACAGAAGAAAGAAGGGATATAATAAATATTACAATTTCAACACCAGACTCGGCTCCGGAGGGAAGTCATGTCCGTAAAACTTAAAAGTTTTGTCGCATCAGACTGAGAGAAGAAATGTTACTTACTGTTTCTATTTTTGTTATCAACAGTCAGAACACGAGAAAGTATTACATCTGTTTGTTTTACGCAATATCACTTTATTTTTTACTGTCGTAATTTACCTTACAAGCCGCTTTGGTAGACACCTTTAACATATTGTGCTCGTATTTTGATAGTTGAACACCTCTAATATACATAGTACACTAGATAATAAATATACTGAAATTCACAGGTTTTCTTTATTTCTTCGATTAGGCAGGTCCGGGTTATTAAAATAAATATACCTAGGTAGTGTCTTCTTACAAAACGTCATTTCTATGTTTTATAACACTCCAGTTTAAAAATATACAAATTTGCTTTTCCTACGATACAAATACACAAATATATAAATTTGTATGACTGCAGATAATTACCTGGGATTGAAGAGGTTAAATAGAAAATATCGAAATATTGTGAAACATGGACATATTAAAGCATTAAAAGTATCGAAGAATCGTAATATCGTAATACTGAAAAATACCGAAATATTGAAAAATATTGAAATATTAAAAACATCGATCTTAATCCTTTGGGGATCCGGGGTTTTTGGGCTATTTTTTAGACTTTCAGTCAAGCAGCTACTGCATCGTCACTATTTATCCTAGGATCATGGTTCATACCTCATTCTTTTCAGAATAGAGCTGGCTTTCAAATGGTACCACTTGCCTGCTCATACCATATACCAGGAGAGGGAAAATTATGTCAAAGGGAAAATTTCGGAGGGAAAAAATTTCCCCCACTTTGCGCCCCTCTGGAACGGCCCTGTGTGAACGTAGAGATCTAAAAAATCTGATAAATAGTACTTGGTATACTGAATGAGTGTGCCGAATTTCAAGTTTCTATCTTGAATACTAAGGGCGGGAGAAATTTTATCAAGAATTCCCACAATGCCCCAAATTACAGTAAAACACCGTGATCAAAGGTAAAAACATTCCTGAGACATCTCTATTTACCCTAGGACTATAATCCGCCCATCATTCTCTTCAGAATAGAATTGCCTTTCAGGCGGTGCCATTCACATGTCTCCATCATGTATCTAAGGCGAGAAATTCCCGAAAAAGGGAATTGTTTGGTCTAAAAATCCCTTTTTACAACTTTTAGCCCCTCTGGACCCCCCTGTTTTAACGCAGAAATCTGAAAAAAATCTGTTAAATACTACTCGGAGGACTGAATGTTTGTGCATAATTTCAATCTTCTAGGTGCAAAAATAACCCCGCCAAAAATATACCAACAATGTCCCATATTCCCCTATACAGAAGTATATTTTGATAAAAAAATCCTTGACACATCCCTAATTACCCTAGGACTATAATCCGACAATCATTCTCTTCAGAATAGAACTGCCTTTCAGACGGTATGACTCATGTGTCACCATCATGTATCTGAGGCGGGAAAATCCCGAACAAAGGGATTTTTATGGTCTAAATATCCCTTTCTTCAACTTTGAGCCCCTCTGGACCCCCCTGTTTTAACGCAGAGATCTGAAAAAAATATAAATACTACTAGGTAGGCTGAAAGTTTATGCACAATTTCAAAAAAATCTCTCAAGTTTTACGTCCCACGAGTATGCGGGTTAGGCTAAAGGAGACGGTGAAGATGAGAAATGAATAAAATGGTGGAATGAAATAAGTGGGAGGAAACGGGAGAACCCCGAGAAAACCCACGAGCACGATGTTTGTCCACCACAAGGTCCACACGGCGCGAGCTGAGATCGAACCAGGGACTCCAAGCACCGGAGGTGAACGCTCTACCGCTGAGCCACAGCGTCCCCTATGCACAATTTCAATCTTCTAGGTGCAAAAGTAAGCCCGCCAAAAATATATATATAAAGACAATGTATCAAATTCACGTATACAGAAGGATATTTTGTAAAAATTACCTGAGGCATCCCTAATTACCCTAGGGTCATGTTTCGCCCATCATTCTCTTTAGAATAAAACTGCCTTTCAGACGCTATGACTCGCGTGTCTCCATCATGTATCTAAGGCGGGAAAATCCCGAAGAAAGGGATTTTTTGGGTAAAAATATCCCTTTTTTCAACTATTTGCCCCTCTGGATCCCCCCCTGTTTTAACGCAGAAATCTGAAAAAAATCTGTTAAATACAAGTTGGTAGGCTGAATGTTTGTGCAAAATTTCAATCTTTTACGTGCAAAAATAAGCCCGCCAAAAAATAATGAATATAGGCGAAATAAATGAAAATATATATTTTAGAATTATGATGTCATCACCTCCTATGTCTCGACGCAGGAAGGTGTGAAACCATACGTAAGGTCTTCTACAATGCCTCTGGACTTGAAAGACAAAAAACCCGGACGAAAAATCTTAAATAGGATAGTTATAACGCAATGTACCATGAAACACCCGTATGGTACAAGTTGTACCATCGGATCCCCAAAGGGTTAAAAGTTTTCGATACTTAAAAATATCTACCAATCGATATATCTTAATATCGCACAGCTGTACGTGGCACCTGTCACCGAGGATTTTCTTTTAACCACTGTTCCTCTTCGAGGATGTGGTTAGCCCGTAAATTTTGTTGAATTTCATCACTTTGACCGTCACCTAAGTGTTGTTACTCGCGACACACTAAGCATACTTACCACTTTCACCACGCTAACACCATATATCCGAGCTTTAATAATTTGGTCTCTTTGGAAATTAGTTAATTTATTTTACTTTATGACCGCTTACTTGATACAGGCACACTACTATTCTACTGAGACTCACATAATACGTAGTTAGCCGTATCACTCCCACCAAAAATCAAGGGCTGCGGTCGCTGCCTATCCTTTGCCAACCCAGACATTATAGATGTTTCCTACTCCATTGCTTGAATTAATTTAATAAATCTGTATGCGACATATCTGTAAACTACGGTTGTGCTTTTTTTATTTGTTAAAGGTTAAAATAAATATTTAGTTTATTATTATTTTTAAACTAATGAGTTCTGTTTGACAAAAGAAGGAAATAAAATAGTGTGAAAGTTGGAACATATAGTATGTAGGTATCTATGAATCTGTGCTCTGCAAATGTGCTTATAAGTCTTCAATCTTAGACCTTTCTAGTGTACCTCTTAGGATACATTTGTTTTTTCTCTTGTTCAAATAAATTAACTTTCGCTTCATACACTGGTTTCAGACCTTCTTACATAAAGCAACAGAAAATCGAACTACGTGTGTAGATAGAAACAATAATTGTGTCCCGATAAGATCACGCTCTGTGTATATGTTTTACGCTAGCCTATCTTCCATTCATTTATCACAATGTTTGTTTCTGTTCCCACCGTTTCTGGAAGTAGGAGTTGTAAATATATGCATATACGTTTCTCCAATTGCGATCAATGCCTCCCCGGCGTTCAACCCACCTTCTCCTCTTTAACTGTCATGTGACAGGCAGGCTACTGTGAGTAGACGCGACTGCGCAAACGAAAATTTCAAGGTTGCGTCGGTACCAACAAGCACTGTGTAAATTTGCTTGTGTGTTTATTCCCCCGCACGACTCACCTCCTCTTTCCACTCCCCTTACGTTTCTCCATCCCGTAAGCAGGGCAGTGCCAATAGATGTGGTATGCGTCATATTTACACACCGTTTCGTAGTTAAAGTGTGAGACCACCAGGAGGCAGCTAATTCGGCAGAGCATACACACGGTTTACACAGATTCTCACATTTTTCTATAATTATTGGGACCTTCCCGAAATTCGGCCAGGAGGCCCAGGGGGTCGCCACGAAGCCCCTGTAGGCTTAAAAATTGTTGGCACCGGAAAATGTCCCAACAATTTTTCCGGTCCCAACTGGTAAGGTGTTAAACCATATGCAGGTACCAACAAGGATAGGAATGCGGGAACACACACACACACACACACACACACACACACACACACACACACACACACACATATATATATATATATATATATATATATATATATATATATATATATATATATATATATATATATATATATATATATATATCGCTCTCCCTGCTGGTCTAGTGGTTAGCGCGTGCGCCTGTGGTGTACATATGTCATAATAATTATAAATACCATAGATTCTTTGTCAATTTGGCCTTACACGAATTGACTTTCGAAAGTCATTTTGAAATTTAAGGTTAAAATAATAGGCCTACTTACTGTATGTTAATATGACTGAATGAACGTAACACCTGCGTATAATTTCTTATGAAAAGACGCCCGTTACTAAAGACATACTTGAAAATGAATGAATGAATGAGAAAATGAATTCATCTTCGTTGTTTCAGTCACACTCAATGATATACGATAATCTTTTACCTGATGTTTTATTGACATTTTCTGCTGCTCTTTATGTTATTCTTTCTAAAATCAGTGACTTCATATTTGAGATACATTGCTTATATATTGATCACTAAAACTTACCTCAATTATATTTCAATGATATAGCAATCATAAATCCTAATCAACTGTGTTCACAGCTCAAGAAAGAAGATGAGTCTCACTCTTTTATTCTGTGAAACAAAAGTGTAAATCTGTCGACGTGACGGGTGCATTTCAGTATTCTCCCGCACATAGGTTACACTAGTGCCGTCTTTCGATTATTTTTGTTGGTTAGTAAGGTTAGTGAAGAAGCAAGAAACGAAAGGGGAAATCTATTGCGCCTTAATTTAAAACTATTGAGAACATAGGTATTAGCAGCCACGGATTAAATTTATATATTTACTTTTACATATAGTTTCAGTAATAAACTTTGTAGTACTGATAACACACCTCAAATTTCAACTTTCAAAAATGTGCAGAGAGAAAACAATGCAATTCTTACTAAATCAAACGTCCTGAAAACGAAAATGCAGTCAGTTTTTTCGTAACACCCTTATGTCAGATTTTCTGCTATGATAATGATGATGATTAACTGCTGACAGGAGTAAATGTAATTTGAGATATAAAATAAAAGATGTTTATGAAGACAAATTCTAAGTTTTAATGAAAGAAATGTATGTATCTGATGCTAAATATTGCAAACATATCGTTTACAAACTTATGTGTATATCGTTATTACATATTCACATACATGGTGTTCCTGGAAAAGCCGACAAACTTTGCATATTTGTTCAGAACCTCAATAGAAGAAATTGCAACTTTGATCAAAAATGCTTAATTACGGAGACAAGGATAATAAAAGGGTAAGAGGAATGACCAATTCCAGTAATTAATTTTAATTAGCTCTCTCTCTTCGTAAGCGTTTCCGATCAAAGTTGCAGAAAAACATTTGTCTTGTATTGAGATCCTGAACACATATAAGTTTGCTAATTTATCCCCGGAACGCCCTGGATGTTTTCTTATAAGCTTGATTAAGGAAAATGATTAACAGCAAAAACAATTTCGAAATATTTTCCAGTTTCTATGCTGTGGAGTCCTCTTTTAGAAGAAACTAACGGCCATTTCTCGTCATGGACGAGCCCCATTTCCCTTTATAACGTTTTCCCATCTGCAAAATGTTCTGGTGAAAACGCTCGCCCTGTTCATTGTTTGTAGCAGCTAATTTTCCAGAAATAACTCAAGTAGAAATGCAGACAGTGAATGAATTTTAAAATACATATTTCACCCCCGTGCCTCGTAATTTTTCAAGAAGGTTCTGTACCGGTATTTCATAGTTTTCTTCTCTTACAAGTAAACTTATCGATGTCGAAATCTAGTTTCTTGACCAACTTGGCAGAGAAGTGTGGAATATCAAGAAACAAACGTAAGCAAAATTTAAAGTGCTACGTCCATAAAGACGGCCACAGTGGCCATAAACCTGATTGATCTGAATAAGCCATAACAATGTATTTCAAGTTTGAAAAAAGGGATGAAAAACAAAAACACATTAACCGACATCGGGAGGAAGCAGACATCTATTTGATGGTATGCTTATCATGGCCGCCATCTTGTATCTCGCTCGACTGTTTTAAACAGGGAGTAGTGTAATGTATCAAATTGGGATAGAATTTTACGGAAAATACAATGGTGAAGTCTATGTTTCCATAAGTTTATAGTTGTAAGACATAATGAAATGCACATTAATATGAATTCGCTGGTTCAAAAATTTCTTAACAGCTCTATCTTTTTGAAAATAATTCAAGTCAGGAAAATCTAATGTACGCTGGTGTGAACATCGTAGATAGTTACTCATGAAAGGTGTAATCAGCTTGAAATCGTTATCAACTGCAGACAAAATGAAATGGTGATGATACGATCACAAACCTTAAGGAACTGATGGAAGATGGATAACATATTTTCCATTAGATTTTTCCAGTTAAAACACAAACAATCATAAGAAGCCACCTATTCAGTACGCACTAGTCTACATTCGGTTTTCCTGACTTAATTTGTTTTTCAAAAAAATACATCTACAGGATTTTTTGCAGGAGAGGGCGAAGTTTGTTCTCTGGTTTTGTATTTTTAATATAGCTACAATAAGAGAAAGGATATGCAAAGAAGTCGCACTGAGGCCGATTTATTTGATGCCATCTCAGTATTCACGGCAGTATCACATGACATAATCAGTAAGAACAACACTAAGAACTTTTAGTTAGTGGGGTGTTCAAAATAATAGAGGGTGTGTAGTGTGCACCCAGAATAATGATATACATTTTTACACAAACTCAAAGAACACAATATTTTTACACCCAGGGGTATAAGTAAGGAAATTTGGGGGAGTGTTAGGGGTGTTGGTGTGTGCAGAATACTCCCTACACATAATATGTATTTTTACAACAGAAGTTGTAAACTTAAAAAAAAAAAAAAAAAAGAAAAAAGAAAAAAAAAAGAAAATATTTGCTTATGGCTGCAAACTTAATACAAATTATTCATTTACGAGTTAGGGAGAGGCCATACCCTCTCTTGTGGAGTCCATGGATGTACCTTTATTGCAATATGTTGTTGTGTATACTTGACAACCGAGACTAGCAGAGGAATCTTAACAGTACCATAGCCACTTGGCTGGGGGGCCCGCGAACAGAATGTCATGTATTAATTACATGTATTAGGAACAAAATTTAGTCATAGGGATCAAAACACATTTCTTTGCTCTCGGGCCTAATACGCTGTTAAAATGCACTGGAGAGTAAGTAGGCGGCATTAGCGCAGGGTCCGATTGGCAGCAATCGGTCCAATCGGCTTAAGAACCCTGGAAACCAGTCACTATAAAGGTTGCCAAAATTTGAAAGATATCACGTACAAGAATTTCCGTCAAAGTTAAGTCAATTTCGTAAAATACTACTCTGTATAATGGGACTTCGACGCAATAGTTGAAATTGAAATGTGAAACGTTTTAAAGTCATAAAAAAAGTAAAACTGGGAGAAAGCAGTTTCAGCCTCTACTTGGGGTTACTTTGCACCGATCCAAAATACCGCTTAAATAGGAAATTATTACTACTGGAAACTCCTGCATTCTAAATTTAGGTAAAGTTCCTATTTAGGTAGATGCCGGAATGAATTTCTTGTTGAAAAATAAATTATGAACTGTGGCGAATTCAGAAAAGTAGTTTGAGGCTTCACTCACAAAGGCTTCGTTTTTTTAGAAATCACTAGTCTTTTCTTTTGGGAGGGGGGAGCTTGCAGCTTATACGCATAGGAATGACTAACATTATATATATATATATATATATATATATATATATATATATATATATATATATATATATATATATATATATAAATCATGCAATTTGGGTAGGCTTTAGCCTGAAAGTTCTAAACCCGTAAATCTTCGCTGATTATGGTTGGGATGATATTCTTGAACATAAGAAATAACGAAGGCAAATCAGTTTACGGGGATTTTTTTTCCTCCTGAGTTGGTATTTTTATGAGACATATACTAAACTATTAGAATGTGATTTCTATGCCGGTACCAGAAAATACATAATTTTCTTTACAAATGTCGATAATTTACACTAAGTACTGATACCGGTACCATCATACTAATATCAATATTTGTAGACTGCATGCAGTTTTATGTAGAAAGTATAATGTATAAATACTGAAGGGAAAACATTGCACAGAAACGTTATGTTCGTATGTTGAACATACATTTTTGTATGTTGTGCAAAGTAACCCCACCTATACGGTTACTTTGCACCAAAGTTTATATTTCAATAACTATGGTCATACTGAATGTTTACTAATGAACTTGCACTAATGTTTTCCTTATATATCTAGCTATTATATGTTCAAAATACAGTGTTCTAAATCAATTACATTTGTAAGTTACATGTGATTTTCTTTAAAATTGTTTAAATCTTGTGCAAAGTAAACCCGTCTTACGGTAATAATTTTTTTGTTACATTTTATAATAATTTTTTTATAACTCTATTTTTCAATGTATAACGATCACATATTATTAAAAACTTTCAGTTTAATTTTAAATTTATAATTTTGACTATTATTGTATTCCAAAATTCCACTTTTTTGCAAATATTCTACTGTATTCATGGTGCTATCCTTTAGTTCTTTCCATCACTTCCCTTAACAACCTTTTATATCCACGTGATTTTGCTAATGACTAAGGTCCGGGAGTTTATGTTATATATTTATTTTAGACGGAAATCGGATAATGGGGTGAGACCTTCACGTATCAGGCAAAAAACGGTTGAAATAAGCAAAGTTGATAGGTCCTATTTTGACATATTTTTCACATTTTTCAATTTGGAAATACATTTTTTCACTTTTCTAATGATAAGACATATTTCTATATATTTTTTTGCAATATACATGCACAAAATCGATATTTTTTAAACTTTTTCTTATGTGCCTTCTGTCAAAGTAATAAAATCCGCGTTCTCGCTGTGATCGATTGAATTTGCATCAGACATTCCGAAACGCATTTGGTTTTCTACCAGGTTAAAATTTAGTACGGGATAAATAATACCGCTTTGCGTTTATGCCCAAAATCGTTTAAAACTAAACGCTCTCTGGTCATTGTCGAACGTGCGCACGACAATCACGTTTTTTTTTTTCGTTTTTTTTAACATTTTTCCTTTTTAACGAAAACAAACAAATTAGCATTTTGTGCTGAAAAAATAGTTATTTTTACGTCAGTCAAAATCAACAGTAGTTTAGCCAGGCGTGCAGCGGAACAAGTGTAGAGAATGCTTCCTGTGAAGCAATCTGTTACGTTGAAGTTGAGAGCATACGTTGCAAAATTTGGGAGCGATGTTTCTCTACATATGACAAAATATTGTTCTGTAAATTCTGTGAATCCAGTGAGGGATATTCGAAGAGATCTTCTGTATTGCAACATTTAGATACGACGAAGCATAAAAGAAATGTGTGTAGGAAGAAAGCGAAATCACAAACGCTACTTCAACATGTGACATCGTACCAGAGCAGTCGAATGTCCTCTTTCTCCAAGGACCTGTGTAAAGCATTTATCGCATCTGATATCCCTCTGTGGAAGTTGGAAACTCCTAATCTTTGTGAGTTTTTAGAAAAGTACTGCGACAAGAAAATCCCTCACGAATCCACACTTAGGAAGGCTTATGTGGAAAATGCCTATAGTTAAATTATGTGTAACATCCGGCAGAAAGTGAAAAATTTCCGGTTATCAGTGGACGAAACGACAGACTGTTGCGGACGTTATATAGCCAATGTTGTGCTTGGTATTTGGGAACCGGAACAGGCTGGAGAAATTTTCTTTGTGCATGTTCAGCAGTTGAAAGAAGTTAACGATTCTACAATCGCTGGCTGTGTTGAAAACGCAATGCAAGTGTTTTTTTCCAGAAGGCGTTCCTCGTGACAGGCTTCTCATACTTGTGACGCATGCAGCAAGGTATATGGTGAAAGCAGGAAAAGCCTTGGAAGTTCTATATCCCAAAATGAACCACATTACCTGTCTGGCACACGGAGTCCACAGACTATGTGAAGAAATTAGAGCAAGATACCCCAACGTAGATCGCTTTGTGTCAAATATGAAGAAAATTTTCTCGAAGTGTCCATCACGACGCCAGGCCCTAAAGGACGCTGCCCCAGATATTGCTTTACCACCACAGCCGGTGGTGACACGGTGGGGAACATGGCTTAAAGCAATTCAATATTACTGCGCCAACCTGCCTATTCTTGCCGAAATAGTTGCTGAATTTCAAACTGAAGCAGCATGTATTAGTGTTGTTCAGGAATTGCTTAATGATATTAAATTAAAAGATGATATTGTGTATATTTCTGCAGATTTTGGATTTCTGGTGTCATCCATTGAGCGACTGGAGACAAATGATCTTAGTGTGCAAGACTGCCCTGAAACCGTAGATGATGTCAGAACAAAATTGTTAACAGCAAAGGGACCAACAGTAGATTTGGTGAAAAACAAGTTCACTGCCATCCTGAACAATAACCCTGGATATGGCACTCACCAACATTGCCGCTGTTCTGAGTAGCGACGGAGAATTAACTCTCAAAAATGTTGAAGAAGATTTAACACTTGCAGATACAGTATGTTTGAGGCTTTACTCCTTTGACTTCGTGCTATGTGGAACGTACATTCTCACACTACAAGTCGCTGCTTGTAGACAATAGGAGAAGTTTCACAGAAGAGAACCTGAAGAAGGTCTTCGTGTCACAATGCAATGCTTATAATTACTTTTGCCTATTGATTTGTCCAATCTTGTTTTTCAATTTCAAGGTACAGCATAGTATGACATTTAAATATATACATTCTCTCCATTTGTGTGTGTGCGTGTGTGTTCAACTAAAAGAAACTGAAATCCCAAGTTCTGAGATTCGTTACAAGCTGTTCAAATTAAAACGAAAAACTTTCTATAATTGTTTTATTGAAAAATGTTCCTTTTGTAACCGTAAGCTAAGTAAAATAAAACATTAAAAAATACGATAGAACTTTCCTTTAAAAATCTGGTTAGAACCACTACTGGAAAATGTTCCTTTTGTAGCTGTCAATTAAGTTCATATAAAACATTTTAAAAAATACCAAAAAATGAAACCACAAAATGTTTCCTAAAAATGAGTTTGTAAATTAAGTACTCATATTCTAATTTTTTTCTCTGTTTTGGGAGGACATTTTTTGACTTTTTAAAAATTTTCGTGACATTTTTTCAAGTTCTTATGACATATTTACATACATATTTTACAGTTTTATAGGGCATAAAATCCTGGGCCCTGCTAATAACTGGCTTTTCAAACAAAATATTATCATTTTTTTCTAGTACATGAGTTGCTAGTGCTGATTTTTAAGGATTCTTAATGGAAGCAATGATAATGAAACTAAGGGATAGCACCATGAAAAGAGAGAAAAAAAGCTGAGAATAAGTGAAGTTTGAAACATTTTATTACAATCAATAATAATCAAAAGCGGCCAAGATCATAAATTTAAAATTAAACTGATAATTTTGATGTAATTGATTGTTGACACAAGGCCTTTTTATAAAAATATCTATGATTGTTGAATATTAAAAAATATATATATATATAACAATGTAACAAAAGTATAACAAGAAACTGTTATACAAATGTTCTTTAAATTAGTACCCCTCTGACGATAAAGGCAGTGAGATGTCTTCGAAACGTTCGTTCTAATAAAATAAAGCATGGATGGAATATCAAAAGTTTTATTTATTGAAAGAGTACAATAATGTTTCACTTTGCGCTTATATTGAAAAGAGTTGTATCAGTTGTATGGCAAGTACACAATAATAATAATAATAATAATAATAATAATAAAATTACTCTTTAAAACATTAATAAAAGGACATCACACGAGTCTAATTATTCAGTTACACTACTTAATTCAAAAAATAAAAATTGAGAGACAATACAATAATTACTTACTGTATTGTTGTCCTTATTTTGTTCGAATAAGGTTTCGGAGGATGCAACCACCTTCATCGTTAGCGAATCTACATATAAATACTTTTCAAATCCCTAATTCATACGTATCTTAATTTCAGTTGCAAACGGTCACTATGCTACTAAACATATATATGGTTTGTGGCGTTATACAGTTGTGAGGCACAGATTCTAATAAGGAAAAAACAAAGAATAGAAACATTCGAAATGTGGTGTTACAGAAGGATATTGAATATTAGATAGGGATATAATGTACCAAATTAAAGAATATTCGAAATAGTAGGAGAGAGAAGAAGTCCACTGAAGAATCTAGACAGTCTTCGAGTTACATAAATTCGTCATTTCTTTCGCTATTGCTGATGTTGCATTTGAAGACTTGGACGTTGATGATCCTGGATACGTCATTAAACTATTGTTGAACTGTTATTAATTAGTTAATATTTTTATTATCGGTGTTTTAATAATATAATTTTCTATACTCTATTTATAAACCATATTGTGTAATTGATTTTTGTATTCCAGTATCGTTAAACAATATTTTTTCATAAATAGGGTGTTTCAAAACAACACCGACAACGTTTGGGAGGTAATTCCTGACACCAAGATAAGACACACGTATAGACCAACGGGGGTTCACCAATGCTCCCTTTCGGAGTTATAGGCTGCCGAAAACATGAAAAAATGAACTTTAAAGGTCCATAGCTCAAAAACTATGGAACTATCCGAAGTCGGGTCAAGACTTCACTTAGGAACTAGTATGTGCCTATCCACATATCCATGTTTCAGAATCCTGTACTACTTCCGCAACAATTTTTATAGAGGTAGTTGGTGAGTATTTCAAATTCTATGCACGTAGTCAAACTTCCTCTATAATGTTGCATGAGTATCTTAGGATTGTGAAACAGGTATTTTTGGATAGAGCACGTATTAGTTCCTAAGTGTTCTTAACTCGACTACGGTAGGTCCCATAGTTTTGGAGCTATGAACCTTTAAAATTCAATTTTTCATGATTTCGGCAGCCTATAACTCTAAAAGGGTGCATTTGTGCAACCACGTTGTCTACACTTTTTGTCTTATCTGGTGTCAGGAATCACCTCCCAAACGTTGCCGGTGTGTTTTGAAACTCTGTATATTTGCGCCTAATTTTAGCTTACAGTAAAACAACTTTTGTAAAGAACCGTGGAACGATATATAGATCTAAGTAGAAGACTGACTGTATTTCAAAATAAAAGATTATGAGTTATATAGGAATCACGTTATTGGCTATGGAGGAAATGGTAGAAGGAAAAATATCTAAAGGAAGGGCACAAACAAGATGTACGGTAGTTACAAAACATTGAAAAGGGACTCAGAACAAGGAAAAGTGGAAAGCTACGTCAAGACAATCAACAAACTGCTGACGTGAGAAAAAGATCCTGCTGAAGTGTGCGAAATGTTGTCCCTGTGTTCAAGTTGATTACGCTATTCGCTTACCTCCAAACTCTCTTCTTGTAAATACTTCATATATGACAGAATGTTAATGTGATGATTCATTCCACTTACACGGAAACCTAACGAGATGCCAATAAAGTACCAAACAACCAGTTAGCCCGTTAGATAGCCCTCATCATACTTATCATCAAACCCAAACAGCAATTCTAGACAATCGACGTTTAAACCTTCTGACAAATGAGGCCAAAGTGAATCATTCTGAACATAAAATATAAAATAACAATCAGTGCTTAATCGACCACCAAAGTTCGAGTTAATTTTCAGCAAACCACTTCCGACAAAATCGCCTCCAAACTGTATCACTTGCACCATCCATATAAAAAATGGGTTGTACAGTGTGAGTGAAAAGTCATGTAACAGTCCTAACATAGGAAGACTGTTGGATTAGGCATCCACATTACCCATAGATGATGTTTTGAGGATCTAGTAACCTCAGAAACACAAGTGACTACTATGGCCGGCATGTTGGAGACCGCAATCTTGAATACCATTTTAATGTTTTAAATACAAAGGTTGGAATGAGACACATGCTTTATATATAGTTCACAGGAAAACGATGCCGCTGACAGTTCGTCTTATTACTAAACTGTTTACTAATTATGACTTGATTTATTTTGTGCAAGTGTTACTGACAACAATGTTGCTGACGACTGACGAACGTGTAAAGATAATCCTGATATATTAAAATCGCAACTCGGGTATAGTAGGTGCAGAGTTCAATGTACTTCATCCTGATAGGGAGACTATTTCCCACAGTGCTATGAACAAACTCAACAGCAGATTCCGAGAGACGAGATCTGTCCGATAAATCTCGCAGTGGTAGTCCGAAATCGTCTACAGATATGACAATCACTGTCGCTGCCCCCGCATTCTTCAGCAAAAACTCTTAACGCAACACATGGCGTTTATATTAAGAATTTGGAGTGAATTAAACATCTATACGGAGAATACTTTCCGCTAACAAGTGGCACCTATTTAAAATCCAAATGCACTAGCATCTGACAGAGGACAATCCAGATTATCGGATATAGTTTACCAAATAAGCAAAAGAGAAACTACCAACCAACCCGGATCTTCGTTTAAACATGTTCTCCGTCGAAGCATATTTTTACGTGAACGAAGAAGTAAACAAACAAAACTACTGTTACTGAAATGACAGAAAGTCACATCGTATAGATACATCAGGAATAATTTGTGGCTAAGAGTTATGGTTTGGCATGTTATTTCTGGCACGAGAAGCATTAGTCCATTCTTCATTTACGGCACGTTGAATACCGACCAAAGCCAGCAATTGCAAGATCAGATGATCCTGCCGTCAGTTTTGTCGGAGGATGACTCATACCCAACGTTCTTCCAGCAAAACGGATACACTCCCCACCGCGAACATGGTGTATAGAACTACCTTTGAGGAGGATCGGGCGTCAGGCACCGATGAACTGGTTACCTCACTCTTTGGATCTCACGCAACTGGACTTCTACTTATGGGGCCACCTACCTTAAAGCCATGGTATATACCGTCAAGATTCGGAAATTACAGCATTTGGTGCTGCGAATGGAGGATGCACGTGTTGCCATGATGCACGAGTTGAATGGAGGATCAAGATAAGACAAAACGGTTAGCGGCATTGGACTTCAGCAAACATACTGCATGTAAAACTTGCGTCGCATACCCACCTTTGTATTTAAATAAATAAATAAATAAATAAATAAATAATAAATTGATATTGAGGATGGCAGGCTCCAACATGGCGGCTGTAGTGGTCACCTGTGTTTATGAGGTTGTCAAATCCCTCAAACATCAAAGATGGACAATGTGGACCTACTCCAACATCCTTTCACGTGTTAGGGCTGTGAAAGTCATTTGACTTTTGGCTCACTTTACACACTCATACCTTTTTATGTATGCAGGATGTTGCAAGTGGTAAAGTTTGGAGGCGATTTTGTCGGAAGTAGTTTCCTGAAAATCAACTCAATTTTGGTGATCGATTAAGCAATGACTGTTATTTTCTATTTTACCTTCAGGATGATTCACCTTGGTCTCATTTGTCAGAAAGTTTAACGCATTTTGGGTTTCAAGTTTCGCTTTTTGGATTTAATAGTTAATATGAAGGGCTATCTAACGAGTTAATTAGTTATCCGGTACCTTATTGGCATCTCTTGAGGTTCCCACATAAGTTTCAATGAAAGTTCTGCGAAAATAATTAGGAAAAAATTACAATAAACTATTCACAAAATAACCACAGATGCAAGATAATACTCATCAGCAGTCAACGTTACCAGGTCTACTATGGGTATGTTGAATTTCCTAAATAATAACCAATGCATTTTATATTTAGTAGAATGAATAATCATGTTAACTTTCTTACAACAAATTAAATATTTACAATAAGTGAATCTGGAAGTAAAGGAACAGCATACTCAACCTGAATACAGGGGAACGATTCCGCACATTTCAGCAGAATAGTGAATAATTGAAACCCTAATGAAGATACAAATTAGGTATGTGACAAGTATTTGAATGGAGACATACTAAATGAAGATTATAGTGACCACCAAAACCCCTTGGTACAAAATAAGGAAAATACTGCGCAGTTAAGTAAGAACTCTTTTTCTTAATTTAAGAGCATGTACCAGTTTTCTCTGACACTACATTCTTCAATGCTTCGCTTCTCATAAAGGGTGCTGTCTTCGGTCTGCATTCTTCTGTATAGTTTATGTATAGTTTACTTTAAAAAATGTAGTCAATGACCCAGAAATCGCACATATATAAATTTTTCTCCATCCTACAGGATTTATCAAATTTAATAAACATGAGAGCTGCTTTAAGAACATATAGTTATCTTCACATTAGCTATCAAGTACGAGTTGAATATCTTGCGTCATTAAAAATTCCCAGCTCTACGAGGGTAGGTTGGTAAGTTCGCAGCCTACCCAGGTTCAAACAAAGCTAGATATAAAAGTTATATACGTTTATGAGGCTTATAATTTGTAAAGCTACTGTGCAAAATTTGGTTTGACTAAACCAATTTTAAATTTCTTTTTATCAGGCCCAAAATCAGGATGTCAGCCCACGTCCCAGAAATTAGTAAATTTGAACACCGTGCATTCATCAAGTACCTCTTCCTAAAGAGAGACTCGCCGAAGGAGATCCACAACGACCTTGTCACAACATTGGGGGACAAGCCACCATCGTATGCCACTGTGAAAAAATGGGCAGCGAACTTCAAACGTGAGCAGTTTGGTCTGAACGATGATCCAAGGTGTGGCAAACCAATTTCAGTGACCTCTCCAGAGATGATTGACGCCATTCACAGGATGATTCTCAACAATCGCCGAATTCCGCTCAAACAGATAAAGGACACATTGGACATTAGTCATAAACGGGTGTAGAAAGTTATCCATAAAGATTTGGGTATGAGAAAGGTCGCGGCAAAATGGATTCCGAAACTTTTGAACGCAGGTCAGAAGCGTGAACGGTTGGAGGTAAGTAAGGCAGTTCTGTCCCAATTTCAAGTGGATAAGGTCAATTTTTTGCAACGGCTGGTAACAGTGGACAAAACCTGGTTATATTTCTACGATCCCACAACGAAACAGCAATCGGCGGAATGGCGCCACAGCGGTTCTCCACGTCCGAAGAAGGCTAGGACACAGCGCTCTCTGCTAAGGTCCTTGCTACGGTCTTCTGGGATTGTGAAGGAATTATATCACTGGATTATCTGAAATCAGGTGAAACCAGCAATGCAACTTATTATACATCTCTTCCGGACAAACTGAAAGCAGCACTAAAGGAGATGTGGAAAGCTGTCAAAAGGGGTAATATTCCTCCAGGACAATGCGCCCTCACACAAGGCACGTCTGACATTCCAAAAATTGGAGGACCCATGGTTTCAAATACAGGAATATCGACCTTATTCGCCTGCTTTGGCTCCATTATACTTTTATCTCTTTTCTAAATTGAAAATGTTTTTAAAGGGATCGCACTTCAATGGCGCTGATGACGTTATTTCTCAAACAGAGGTCTGGTTTGCAGAGCATTCACCCAACTTCTATTTCTCTGGCCTGCAAGCACTGCAGCAACGATGTGAAAAATGCATTTCACTACAAGGGGAATATGTTGAATAAAAACACCAAGCTTCGCTTCCTATCTACTTGTTTTCTTGGTGAGGCTGAGAACTTATCAACCCACCCTCGTATTATTGTGTTTTGACCATTCAATTTCATTCTACTCATTGCCTTTACAGAATTAATTTCTGAAAAATTTAGTTTCGTTAATTCCTCCATGTTTATTTATTTTTATCTTTTTGATTCTGTATCAGAGTACTTTCCTTCCTTTTTCACAAAATGTTACTGTGGGCATTTTTTACATTCCTTAAGAATCTGGATAGCAAAAATTTCATGTAGCTATATCTCAGGCCAAAATTACCGTTTTCTGTCTCTTTTTCTCTCTGGCTTTCTTTTCTAATTTTGCAATTTTTTCTCTCTTTGAAGACTGAGTCCATGGACGATATTTTACAAAGCATTACGAGGGCCACTATTTATATTTTGAGCCTTGGCAACACTGGTTGTAGTTAGGCGTTATTTTTAGTCTGCATAGAAACGTTTGACATTGTTGACTATGACGTACTAGAAATGTTTTGTCAATAGCTTTATTTGTGTTGTTCACGTTGACTTCAAGTTTGCGTAACAATAGAAAAATCTAATTAACTCGTGAAAATTTTCGTGCGTTGATTTATTGCAATTTTCGACGTCGATTATCACGACAAGAGTGCATCGATCAACTTACTTCCACATTTGGCGATGAAGCCCCATGCTTTGCCACTGTGAAACGCTGGTATAACGATTTTACTCGTGGCCGCCATTCGCTCACTGACGAAATTCGCAATCGTTTAAAATCAATTGTTATTCAAGAAAACATTGATGCTGTGCAAAACCTAATACTGCGAGATCGACATGTTACATACTGTGAGATTGAGGCAACCCTAGGCATTAGTTCCACCAGCATATATAAAATATATGATATGATCATTTAGCTGTGAGAAAGGTTTGTTCTCGCTGGATCCCACATAATTTGACAAAAGAAGCTAGCGTCGATTGGTGCAAACAAATGCTCAATAAATATAATGGCGGTGCTTCAAAAGACGTATATAAGATTGTAATAGGTGACGAATCATGGATATATGCATATGAGCCGGAACGTAAACAGCAATCGACTGTATGGGTGTTTCAAGATGAACCAAATTTAACAAAATTTGTTCGCGCTCGAAGTACATCGAAACAAATGGTCGCCTGCTTTTCCGGGAAAACCGGTCATATGGCAACTGTGCCTTTAGAGGAACGTAGAACGGTCAACTCTGAATCGTAAACAACAATTTGTTGCTGGAGGTCTTCAGTCAAATACGGAAAACAAACAAACGCCGTCAGTTCATTCTTCATCAAAACAATGCGAGCTCTCACACATCTCGTCTAACAACTGACTATTTGAATACTCAAAAAATCGAATTGATGGGTCATTTGCCGTACAGTTCTGATTTCACACCTAATGACTTCTTGTTCCTGAATGCCAAGAATAAATTGCGTGGACAACGATTTTCGTCGGCGGAAGAAGCCGTTGATACGTTCAAAAACCATATTATGGAGGTGTCTCAAGAAGATTGGAAAAAATGCTTTGACAAATGGTTCGAACGAGTGCAAAAGTGTATTGATTATAAAGAAGAATATTTCGAAAAACAATAAATCAATTTTAATGACAAATTACTGTTTTTTCATTGTTAGGCCCAAAATATAAATAGTGGCCCTCGTAATTTTAATTGTTTCCAACATGACACCCTTATTCCATATGCATTCACGATTTGAAAGTTGACTTGTAGCATGAAGTAGCTCTGACAAATTCTTCGAACACAAGATATTAAATGATTACTTAGTTCGATTTTCTTCACTTCTACGGAATAACAGTTTCATTATTCGAATACTTTTTTTTTTTTATTTTGTTAATCTGGTTTTATAATAAATATGCATACTAGTAAATACTGCCAATAGTTTTACCTAAAAGGAATATATATGAATTTAGTTACTTTACATCCTGAAATGGATGAGAGATTTGGACACCGTAAATTATATTCTTAATGTTATGTCTAGTCGTGGAAAAACAGACAGCTGCAGTGAATTTGAAGATACAAAGGTAACAGGAAGAACCAAGAAAGGCAAATAAAATTTTAGGTTGGATTGGGCTTATGTTAGGTCATCATCTGCTCGTGACTAGTTAAGCATCTGCTCGTGACTAGTTAAGCACCTGCTCGTGACTAGTTAAGCGTAATTTTAAGTTCTTTTTATTAAAAGACCCAATAGTTATTTTTAAAATTCGTTGAATCTTTCTACGAGAACTTAAGGCCCTTCATTAGGCGCATCCCCGTTTCTCTGAGCTTTAGTGGAGAACGTAAAAAGTAAGCCAGATTACGGTGGATCACCACCCGGAAGTTAATACATATTTTAGCTTGTTCCCTTAACTACTGCGCAATGAAACGTTACGTATTATAAATATTTCACTATAAGATAGAGTTATGTTTCAGCTACAACACAAGACACAGATTCACTTGGTTGTGTTCTCTGATATCGAAAAATGTAACAAATAAAAGAAAACATTTGATTCATTTTACAATAAGCACATAAGATGGCACTTACTGTTAGAGCTTACGAGAACTGTTCAGTTTTATGAAATGTTTATTTGTATATGTAGAGTATTTTAAAGTAACAATCTTATTACGAAATAGATATATTGTTTGACCGCTATTCGTGTTATATTTCACATTTTATTCTAATATTAATTTACATTCAAAGAAATAGATTTTGAGAAGAAATTTGCGCAGAACGCCATAATGCGTTGTTGCCAAATTTGTACGTTTACTGTGGTAGTCACAATAAGAAAATACTTGGATTCTAGCGTTGCACTTCGAGACGCGGAACTTAGCTATGAATTGCGGCAAGGAACGAAAACTAATTTCACCAATAAGTATCCAAGCAGAATTCCATGATTGCTTCTTTTATTGACAGTATCTGGCAACGCAGCACTATTCAAGCATCGTTTAGCATAGCGCCGAAAGCACCTAGGGATCCACCTTAAGCCAGTAAGCCAGGACAAGGCCTCCAGCCATACAGTTCTATCATCATAGGCGTCCTACGCAGCGAAGGCAGAAGAAACGGGAATTCGAATGATCCTATTTTTGTCCACCCCTGTGAAATCTCCGGACTCCTCACCAGTGGTTACTGTGGGTTTTGACTTCTCAAACAAGCACTTGCTCGACGCTGTCCACGTACCTTTCAGGGTCTTCGGAAAGTTGCCAAGCGGTATGGCCAGCCATTCCCCTTCCCATTCTACACAGGAGTTTGCTATAGTACAAACTACGCTGCCATGCCATCATTAGGACCCTTGGCCGTCATATCGAACACAATTAGTCGTAGAGAAAGGGAGTTTACTACGGGTTTAAGGTTGCCTTTTTTTTTTTTTTAATCATCATCATCATCGTAGGAAACCTTCTGTATACAATGAAATGAAAATCTGGTACTTCTAATTCTGGATGACCGAACTAGAAAAACAGCAAAAGCACTGTTCAATTGCATCTCTGACACACTGAAGATTATGTTTAAGCATATAACTAATTTAACTAAACGCACTGAAAAGAAATCGAAGGAACAACACCAACAGTAAATGAAGGAAGTTGAAGTAACGAGTATTACTATTACATATAAAAGAATACAACAATGCACACTAAAAATCAATTAGAGCTGAACACTGAAAAGAGAAAGATAAAGGGGAAATAAATAAAGACACTTAGAGATAGAAAAATCTTTAATATCGAACACTATAAACGGATTTAAGGATGAAATGAAAAGAAAACAAGCACTGCCACAACCTTTTAATTTTCCATTATACATACAAAAGAAAATACGAGGTATATAGAGAGATTAACTTAAATTACTCACTTATTTAATTTCACTTACAGAAAGAAAATAAAATGCTGATTTTGAGAGCTACACCTAATCATGCACATGCAAAAAATATTTACTCTGAATATGACTGATTACTGAAAGTATCATAAACCAACTGAATTTGAAAAAATTGTTGAGTTTTACATAGCAATAGGTACATTCCAATTTATTGATCAAGATTCATTAAGTAATATATGAAGCAGCAATAAATATTCAATTTGGAAAGAAATTCGAATGCAGAAAACAAACTACTACGAAAGAACTTTCATTCCTCGCTTTCTCTTCCAGTAATTCTATTTTTAAAATGTTTACTAAAAAAAGTTGTTTCTTAAGTGTAGCAAACTCAATATTAATTAAGTTTATAGCAAAAGAACAAAATCAAATTCCACTGCAGAAAGAGATCCAATCTTGCTACTCATTTCAGTGCTATAATATATATCGGAAACAACGAAAGTTACGGTCTCTACTACACATGCAACATTTCATTTCCTAGGATGTTTTGTTACACACCTGACAAACGATAAGAAAAATATTACGTTATAACAGCTTTTGACATAACTGGTGTGTTATTGATAGAGGGATTATTAAGATTACTTCTTTCAGTCATTATAAACCAAGCAGGTTCTCTCTCCTTAAAATATGAGAAGAAAAACTAAACTGAACCATGTTTCTCAACCGAACGTGTTTCACACAAAAATCAATTACCTCCGAAGAAGTGTTGTGAAAGCAATATCCCTTTTTGGCGACTAGAAAAAAGAACAAACAAACAAACAAACAGAAAGAATTTACTACATCTACATCAAGAATATTTTATCACATGTATTGATAATTCTGCAATTGATAATGTTCAAGGGATGATCATAACATGGATAGTCCTGCATTGTAGTGGAGCTTTAGCGTGAGTTCAATGTATAATTATTCATAATTACGTTATTTATGGAAGCTATTGGATGCATATTTGATACTGGAAATATTTATTCTTACCTTGCATCCGGGACATGAGAATCAGAACATATAGCTTTTGAATTTCACTGATTTCTTTGTCAACGTATCTTCTCCCGCAATGCTGCCCACAGAAACATGGTTATAGGTTCCGTGTATCCGCAAAAGAATAAGCTTCAATACAAAACCTTTGTAAAGAAGAAAAAAGTTAATTCAATTCACACTTTGTGAAAATTTTGGTTAATGCTGCAAACACTGGATCACATGGTAAATAATTATAAGCAAGTAATGTGTTTCACATCTTGCAGTAAGTACATTCATGTCCAAACTTATTGTCGCAGGTCCATAAATATGTTGTTGTAGGAATATAATTTGATAACGAATTCGCCCGGTATTTCTTATAATGTTATTATGTGTATAATCGCCGAAGACATGTATGTGGCAAATTTCATGTCAAAAGAGCAGTAAATAAGAACAATAAAACGAAAATAAAACTTTCTTGTCCACTTAGCAACATTTTGTTTTACTCATTCTAATTTTCGTATTTATAATTCTTTTCCTTTGAAATTTACCACAAATATACATTTCCCGATTATACACATAGTGTCAGTATTAAAAGTGCCCCGCAAAATCATTATCAAATTATATTGTTACAAGAAGCCAGTTATAGATATGTGACAATCATTTTGGACATTTTTTTTTTTAAGCTATTGGATGCATATTTAATATTGGAAATAAATGAATGAATGTCTGCGCACATTTTTCCCTGATAAATCAAAAGAACCGTATTGAACATCGTGATATTTCAATTCCTGCGTTCACTTGAAATTTACCTGTATGCAGCCTGCGTTTGTTGAACCACCATTTTGTAGTTGTTAATATAATAAAAGCATAAGAAACTTTTAATTTTTCCATTTTGCCCAACTGCTAAATCACCATTCTTTTCCTTCCTAGTTTCTGTCTGCTTCCTGAGAACAGCCTCCGTTTTATTTATTTATTTATTTTAGCAGCAGCAGCAAGATTTCCTATTTACGACTCTTAGAGCATTGATGAGATAGCCAACATTTATTTATTTATTTATTTACAAACATAATTCCAGAGAAAGCTGAACGCCAGTTTACACTGAAATATCCAATAAATATAAGAGATGATAATATAAGATAATAATAATAATAGCGAACAATACGGAGGAAACATCAATATGAAGTCATACAAAACTCAACGACTGACACCGCCTGTGTAACATGGAGACTACTGCTATGCCAAGACGACAATTCATACAGAAGTTCCATTGCCGAGACTTCAGACCAGCCATAACCTTTGTTATCCATCGAATGACAGAGGTAACTCTACTAAGAAATTGTTGCCTCCTTTTGTCCTCAAGAAAAATCAGCGCCTTCATGTTCTAGTAAAAGAAGGAGAGGTTTTCGACTTAATTTCTTGAGACCCAGGCTCGATCGCTTGAGAAACGAAGCCCATAGACACGTGGTCGCTCTGTAGGAGAACAACAGCATTAATTCTCAACTACCATATCTTGACAGCACACCAACAGAATCCTTCATAACATTTCAATTATTTGCATTTCTTTGACTTTTCTATTTTTATTTATGTATTTATTTATTTTTGTTTCATTAACTGTTATCTCCAACCTTGTGCCTTACGTGCTACAAGGATTCTCAATGTCAGATAGTTTGCTCTTGCTATTCTAAGAACTATCCCTACATTCTTTCAGCACCGTAGCTTACTGTAGGAACTCATTTTAGAGGTTATAACAGTATAGCACAGAGTAGTTTCCACTACTATTGTCAGGAACCTCAGTTCTACTTCTTGACATTTCATATTTATCGCAACTTCAGAAGAAAATACTTCTGGATGTGAAACATTTAGCTTACAACTATTTAGCATGTGAACCAGCGTTTGCATCTTCCACCAAAATTTTTTACAAAGTGTGAATTGAACTAACTTTGTTTGTTCCTCTTTACAAAGTTTTTATATTGAAGCATGGGGTTTTACGGATAAACAGACCCTATAGTGATCATAGAGCGGTCGAAGATACAGGGACAAAGGGACCAGAGAGGTCCTGAAACTGCACTGTTAATCTCATGTCCAGGATGTATGAATAATATTCCCCTGCATTCAGTGGCGGCTAATGTTAGTGTTGCAACGTTGCGCAACGACCAAAGTATTTCAAGAAAAAAAAAATATTATCATCAATAGTAGTAAAGAACAGAAAAAAATAGTTTTTAATACTCACATATATACACTTTAAAAAACATATTTTTTACTTCTGTAACTGTCCGTTCCGTTAATCCGTTTTAAAAAGCGAAAAATAATCCGTCACAGAGTCTCTAATTTATATTGTGTTGCAGCGAGCATACAACGACCAGATTCCTTCAGCGCGGCAATTGGAGCAAATGTTAAGTCTCATTTTCCCTATCTCAGAAGTTAAAGGGACTGGTCGTTGCAGTGCTTCTGCAACACAGCACGGTTTCCAGTGAACGAGAAGGTTTTTTCGCGCTAAATAAGATTTCTGAATTTTCTTTCACTAGCAATTAACAAATGCAATTAGTTTTTATGCATTCATATTTTTAAATTACGGGACCATACTGAAGTAAATCAATATAATGACAATTAAAAAAAGTGATTGCAGAATTATAAAATAAGAAAGAAAATATCTAGTAGAGGAGGAAACAAATGAAAGTAGACCCGCATTTACAAGTTAATTCTTAGCTTATATTGATAATGAAGGCTTCTTCTACAGTAATTTGTGAATCAAATATTAATAAGTCAGTATGTAGAATCGCTCCCCCCTCTCTGTGGATAGTATTTTACTATAAACATATTTCTTTTATAAAATAAGTATATTTTATACTCTTGATAATTTCCACATAAAACTGTATAATGGGGAATGCCACATTGAATTTGGGACTAGTTAGCAATGCTCAGGGGCGTAGCCACGAGGGGTCCACCGTGTCCGGACCTCCCAAAAATTTCGAAACTTGACTAACAGTTGTAGACTTTCTTAACGAACTATACTTCTTTAAGAGAGAAGTGATTGATGTAGGCTAAATATTTTATTTTATGCCTCATCATGTACTCTTCTTTGTTATAAAAATAATCGTTCTATCATTTTTTCAAAAAATATAGATGACAGTAAGTAAGAATTACTTATCGTCTTTTCGGGTGCAGTATAAGACAGGTTCCATATTATGTAGACTTATTGGACCTCCCTCAAATACTTTGGACCCCTCCCAGTTAACATTTCTGGATGTAGAACTGGCAGTGCTGTTTGTTTTGATGTTCTTTGATTTTTGGCTTCTCTTACATGCTGATACTTCATCTGGCGGGTTTCGAGGTTTCCTTTCCAGAACACATCACACTGGTAAGCATTGTTTCGGCTCATGTGGAAGTAAATTGTGTTCATCGTGCATTGCGTAACAACCAAGACGGATGATTTGGAATGTAGTTTTTTTCTTTTACGCACATGTGTGTGTGTTGATGTATGAATATGTGACATTCAGAATTCATATACCAGTACCTCTTTTGTATCAGCTGTTATGGTTTTTAATTATTAGGTTTAATTTTATTGTGTGTGCATTAATTCTGTAAATAGCCTACAAATTCTGAAATGAATTGTATACCATGACTTCTGTAAATAACTTACAAAAAACATTGACCAGCTTTCAGCTGAGAAAAAATTTGCAATTAAGGCTTAGACAAAACAAGCAAAGGGCAATTCAGGAGAGTGTTCGAAAAAAAAATCCAGTTTAAATTTACAGGATATCTTATGGCACTAGTGTTGTTTGCACCAGATACATTTCCTCAATTTATTTTAAGTTTTCCTGGATAAACTGTGAATAAAGTGTGTTCAATGTACATGTACATTTTTTATAACACTAATATCTGCTACGAACTCTCTTCAGTCAACGCTGAAGAGGAATTCGGATCACTGTCAGGGACTGAGTTTGCTAGAATGAATCGTTCGCAATAATCTAGAAAAATTATTTAGTGAACCTACAAAGCTTCTGAAATTAATATTAACTGTACCTATGGCGTTAGCAAAAGACGAAAAGTTTTGAGAAAGAATTGACACTTTCAAGGAATGAAATGTCCCAAGAAAGGTTATCACCATTGGTTATGCTTTCCATTGAAAAAGACCTGACAATAAGAATACCAGAGTTCAACCAGTATGTATTAGACAGATTTGCTCCAATCAAAGAGAGGAGAATGAACTTACTAATTAATTAAGGTGATTAATCGGATAGAATGTTCTGCATTTTTTTTATTTTTTAAAAACAGAATTTTATTTAATTTCACATGTCACATAGCATTTGCATTTAAATTATGCTGATTAGTCAATGAGTGCACTTTATATCTTCTGTCTCTAATCGTTCGTACTGCAACATCCGAAACCACAATTCACCGGCCGCCACTGCCTGCATTATTTAAATTCATAATCATAAAGTACTCTTAGGGAAGCGGTCACCCCTCAACACAATAACCACGTCCCATTAATCCACCATTGTGCTTAAACGTTACTTCTGTCAATGTTTTTATTGTGTTAATATTCAATGTACTTACTAATTACTGTTTCCCATTTATTATTTAACTTGCCTAGAACCAAACAATTTTTTCAACCTTCTTCTTAATAAAATGTTTTTTTTTTCTTAACCTTAATATTGTTTTAATATTGTGTTGTGCTTCTTTAGCATGTTTTAACAAGCCTAAAAGCGAATATTCTGTGTTTGGATTTGTGAGATCTGATACACATTTTTTTTTTAAAAAAAATCGTCTATTCTCTTCAAACAGACAAGCTTAATATACATAAAAATCTATATTTTAAATAATAATGGAAGATAGAAGAGAAGCAACCTACCTAACTTGCCAAACAAATAAATGCACATTATAGCTTTGCAATTTTACAGTAAGTCACACCAGCACTTAATTGATTAGTTGGACTGAAATTTAGCGCCATTTTTTGCACCAAAGGTACACTCATGTGCAAAATTATTGTCGCATGTCCATAAATATGTTGTTGTAGGAATATAATTTGATAACTAATTCGCCCGGTATTTCTTATAATGTTAGTATCTGTATAATCACCGAAGACATGTATGTGGCAAATTTCATGTCAAAAAGCAGTAAATAAGAACAATAAAACGAAAATAAAACTTTCTTGTCAATTTAGCAACATTTTGCTTTACTCATTCTAATTTTCGTACTTATAATTCTTTTCCTGCGAAATTTACCACAAATATACATTTCCCGATTATACACATACAATCAGTATTAAGAGTATCTTACAAAATCATTATCAAATTATATTCTTACAAGAAGACAGTTATAGATATGCGACAATTACTTTGGACATGAGCGTACATGAAGGTGGAATCCGCAACTGGTTAAAATTTCAAGGATCCCTCATTGGGAATCTAACCTGGGACCCTGTGTATCAAAGGACCACGTGCTAGCTACTCGACCAAAGATGAGGAGGGTACCAGTACTTAATCAGTACCACTTCAGCAACTACACAACACAATATGCCTTTATAGCTATTCTTTCCGAGTGAGTTTATTTCTTTTTATTCCTTTGTATCTTGATTTTCCTTCCGTCTTTAACGATAAAACCAAGGCTCTAATTAGAGATCTGAAAGCCAAATAGTTCAAAGAGTCTACAGAGTCAAAAATAACAAATGGTCATTGAATTCCCGGACATGTCTCTACTCCAAGGGTGCCAACGGGCGGATTTTAGGGCGTAAATTTTCGTCATGATTTTATTTAGTGGGAGGATGGAACATATTTCATTGAAGATGTTATAAACAAAATGGAGGATGGTACATTTGGAGAGGTGAAAGGTAAATTTGAGGTGAAAACGGTAAGTTTTGGGGGAGATCGTAAAAGTTTTTGAGGGAGGGATGGACACCCCTGCTCTACTCCGATTTAAATACCGGTTATTCGTAAAACTTCTTCCTATACATCCATACACGCCTTCCTTATCTGCATTTTCATTTTGGTTTCCTGATGAAATAAATAAGTAGCTTTCGGAAACTGAAAGTTTTGGTATTTACACACAAAGAGGACAGACGTGAAACAGAAAGCCAAAGGTACGCTAGTAACATTCGCTCTCTAGTCTAACTGTACAAAAATGCGAAATTTTTAAAACTGAAAGACCAAAATTTTATAACTTACCTTTACTTGCTCCTGGAGAACGCTCCTTGCAACCAGCTAGCATTCTGGACTGAACTTGAGTGAACAATTTAACATGTTTGGGAAATGTAACTGTCTGAAAGAAATATCTAAGAACAAGTGAAGAAACACAGGCAATAAAAATAAAAAGCAGTGACTTTCACTAAATAAATTCTAAGACTTGATTTAAACTCTTAATTTCAGGATCTAATCATATTTATATATTTACTGTTGGGAACATCATTAGCAATAGTTTCATTAATATATAAAATTATACTAAGAAAAAAGTATGTACAGCATTTCTCAATACTAGGAACTTGTTTAACTAAAGTACTTTTAAGATTTTACAAGTTCTGTACCAGTTTGTTCTTTTCTATCATTGGGGTCTAAATCTTCGAACATTTTTACAATTAGCTGTTAATAGAGCTCTAAGTTGATTAATTAATTACAAGTAACTAATATGACTCATTACGGACGGGTTCGTACACACTACTTAATAAAATTTTAATGAAATATTCGTGAGAACACAAGGAAAATACAGTAAATAACAATAATCCAATAAAACCTAATAACTTCACCACTTACTTATCTTAGCATTAGTTTCGTAGATCCTGCATTTTCTTATAACATATGCATTACTTATTACTCTGTAAGTTGGGCACCTACCTAACTCAGAGCATTAGTTTTGTAGTAGAACCTGCATTTTCCCGTAAGACTTGCATTACTTATTGTTCTGTAAGGTGGCCACCTACCTAGCTTAGCATTACTTTCGTAATAGAACCTGCATTTTCCTGTAATACATGCATTACTTATTACCTTTTAAGTTGTCCGCTATCTAACTTAGCATTAGTTTCGTAGTAGAACCTGCATTTTCCCGTAAGACTTGCATTACTTTTTGCCCTGTAAATTGGCCACCTACCTAATTAGCATTACTTTCGTAGTAAAACCTGCATTTTCCCATAAAACATGCATTATTACTTTGTAGGTTGGGCACTTACCTAATTTAGCATTGGTTTCGTGAAGCCTGCATGTTTCCGTAAAACATGCATTACTTTTTACTCTGTAAGTTGGGCAACTACCTAATTTAGCATTAATTTCTTAGAACCTGCATTTTCTTGTAAGACATGCATGAACTATTATTCTGTAAGTTGGGCACCTACCTAGCTTAGAGCATTAATTTCGTAGTAGAACCTGCATTTTCCCGAAAGGTCTAATTTAGTATTAGTTTCGTAGCAACTGTATTTTCCCATAAGGCATCTATCGCTTTTCACTCTGTAAGCTAGCCACTTGTCTACATGTGATTGCTGTACAGTTCGAGATATCTACCACAATCTTGCAAGCCATTGATCCTTCTTCTATATTTACCCTCCTTACTATTTTAATCACACCCCATTTAAAACTTCCTTTTGTAAATGACTTGGAAAAGGCTCACCTAGATCTAAAGATCTAAAAAGAGCAAATTAATTCCTTAGCGGCCATGTCCATGGTTTTATACTTACCAAATCATTCTTATTTACTTTTATAACATTTTTAAATGCATTTATTTATTTATTAAGCATAAATACTAATACTACAGTAATGTAAGTCACTTCTGTGTTTCTCTTACAATAGCTAATTTTCTATTGTGATCTGGAATCATGATCACTACAAATATGGTTGAATAAATTAGATAACATATAGTACAAGGGAAAATTAGAAAGAAGAGTGTATGAAAAGAACATATTTTACGTAAGAATATTCTAGAAATCTGAAGTCAACAAAAGTTGTAAGTTGCTTTCATTTTCAAACTAGAAGAATGGTGGCAAGTACACCACGTTATTTCCTGTAATTTGCAAGTATTATGGGCTGTACCAAATAGTCAGCAAGAGGAAACACCAGCAATCAGTTTTGTAAGCATCATCATCATGAAATATTTCATCATTTCATTCCTGGATTTACTAATAACATTGACCTCACTTACAAAATGTTATTTAACGCTTTAATGAATTTAATTAACTACCTCAAGATTATATACGTAAGATAAATAAATGGGAAAATAATCGATTTCATATTACACCAATTCCTCTAAAGGATTATATTCGATTATATAAACGGAGTGAAAAAAACTGCGACTGAAATGAGGATTTAACTTGGGTCTCCGGCTTGTATGTAAATGCGTTAACCACTACGCTAGCCAGTCCGCTGCCTAAACAACCATACACTCTATCACTCTTGAAGGAATATTTTTAAATATAAGGTTCAGAGTCAGGATTAATATTGTAAATTAAAAATATTTTCCCACGACCTCAGTAAACTTAAAAAAAAAAAAAAAAAAGAAAGAAAAAAAGAAAAAGAAAACAATATGTGAGTTTTCGTCTAGAGTCTTTACTTCAACCTTAGATATCTACATAGTATTCAAAGAGTAAATGGAGATAAAAACAGCACAGTTAGTGTATCATTAACAATACGATATTAACAGTATTCGCAATGCATCCGTATCTTTCTGGTAAAACTATAAATACATCCAAGTGAGTGTACCACGTGAAATGGATCATTGTTTCAAGAAAACAAAGGACCATGCTATACATGGCTGGAACAGGAACATTACCGTATCTGAAGCTATTACATTTGTTTACAAACTATCCATTAAGATAGGGTTTTAGTATTTTGTTTCCGGAATGGTTTCAGAGTATTTTCAGAAGCTTAATCATATTGGATAAGTTTTTCCATTATAATGGAAACCATGAGAAATGATTAAAACAGCAGTGTTTGTAAGTCTCTAACAGGACTGGGATAAAAAAAAAAAAAATCATGTAACCTGGGCAATCCATTTAGTTATCATTCGTCTACTACACCCACTGCTCTCATTTATGTCGTGGTGTTATGACCGAAGGTAAGTTCTAGCCCATTTGCCTAGTGTGGTTTAGGCGGGGACACTAAGTCGGTAAAGCAGAGGAAGTCACTACTTTTCTCCTGTGATTCCAAAAGGAATATACGTATAAAATTGAGCAATTACAAGGAGCTGAACAAGATAGATTGATTAAGAATACAACTTATAAGAAGGGGAAGAGAATTAGACTTATACGAATATACTGAGAATTAGGTTGCTACGAATTTCATGTATAAGAACAGAATAATTATGGCTTCCTTACATAGATACTCATTTGGATATGTCAATTTATATTCGTTCCCTATAAAGCACTTACTTGCATAATGTCCTTGACAGAAATGGTATTCAAAAATAGAAATTCCTGATATAAATAATTTTTATTTTGACCAAGACTGAATAATCCTCGAATAATACTTATAACAAACGTTGCTTTACTCAAATGAGGATCAGCTAAGAGAAAATGCAAATAATGTACTCCAGGTGGATTTTCTATTAAATTTGGAACGTAAGTATTGGAGTCAGTGGAAAATTAGTTATTGCAAGAGAAACGTGGAAACGCCCAAACGGTAAGTGACTTGCATTACGATTTCACTTTCTGGACATTAACAATTATAAAATGTGTTATCTCTACACTTTTCAGTAAGTGTGTAATCTTCAACACATACTGTAAAGCTACTACCGTCCAGAAAATACAACCATACAATACTAACAAGATCCCATTACTCTGAACTTTTCTAGCAAATTTCAATCAATATCAAAATTACGTGTTTACTATCATCACGTAATTGACAAACTAGCATTAAGCAATGAATTAATAATAAATTCCATACTGACTGAAACTAAAATAGAAGATAGTTTGTCGAATGGTATAGTTTAATATAGTACAAATTTAAATAATAACTTCTTTTTACCAATAAAAAAAAAATATATCCTTGTACTTCTATACCTTGTAGTTCAGTATGTTTTACTGTATGTAAGCAAGATGATTTTGCTTACCACTGTAAATATTTTCAAATTTCTAAAATTTCATATGTAATTAATTCTCATGTACCCTTCTACACTGAAAAAAACCTTTTATTATATGATACATTGACAATGCTGACAAATGTCAGTGAGAAGTATTTTTCGAGTTTACTTGAAAGGTTCTTTACAACCGGCTTACATTATACAATTTCACCTTTAATTTATAATCAGGATTAATTGTCAGGAATTTTATGTACGACAAAAAGACTACTAACGTACCGTGCTATAATGCAGGCCCATATAACACTATATTCTTATTAGGTAACATGGGCAATGTAAGGGAAAATGAGATTCTGATGCAACTAGATATGTACATATATTATTCAGTAAATATTACTTGAATTAGATGTGAACATAAATTCTGCTTTTAAAAAAATCTATCCATTACTTAATGAAACAACAGAATGCATATCAAATAATACAACGATCCCAACCCTCACCCAAAGCATTTGAGTTGAAACTAGGCACAAACAGTTTCGGTGATAGATTATGCATTTTTTTTTTTTTTTTCCTTTAAAATAACTATTCAAGAAGAAATACCTTTTTGACATAGGCTTTTAAACAAATGCACTAGCAATAGGCGGGCATTTGTCGCTGACTGCTCTTTACTCGGATGCTTTACTTGAATGTTGGACTCTTTATTATTATTTCTATCAATACTGACAATTTAATCTAGTAATCAATGAACAAATTATTTTAAAATTATTATTATCTAAATCATATTACATCTAATTCTTTTCGAAGAAAAATGTTTGCGGCCCTTTTACGTTTGACAAAGACAAACAAAAAATCATTTCTACATTTATAAAGAAAAAACCTCACTCACTCACTCACTTCATTCCTCCAACTCCAAGCATGCTTTCGAAAAAGTCAACTACGATAGCTTTACATGCTCAATATAATGAATCAGACTCAAGCTCAATAAATTACTCATAACACTTCTTTTACTCCTTACCTGCAAAACAGAAAAAAATATATATAAACTGTGATTATGTTACATGTGAATATAAACATTAAAATTTTCTGTACAATTACAATATAGTTCTATTAAAATATGTTTGGTTAACACGATTAATCTACACTTATATATAAACTAACGGTATGTATGTGTGTGTGTGTGTCACCAGGTTTTTGCATAGAAAGTAGTGATCCAGAGCCACCAAATTTGATAGACAGTTAGATCTCACTGTTCGACAGTGAATTTTTTACAGAAACGAAAATAACCGTTCTTTATTGATTTTCTGGCTCATGTTTATCAGTAAATTAACGTCTTACATTCTGATTATCATACTATGGGTCATTTAAGTATGTGATTTGAAATGAACCTGTTACACGGTACAAGTTTCTTTTGCTGCCTGTTTGCCTTGCCAACATTATAAATATATTAAATATACATGTACATATGATTTTCACATTAACTGAACAAAAATATTTACAATAGTGTACGCAAATCTGATAGCTTTTCATCAGTATTTGCGTCTTCACGTGACAGAGTTGTAACAGTCTTGAACTTTGTACCTTCAAACTCTCTAAACTGAAACTGGATAATAATTCTTCTTCTTCTTTTGTGTGTGTGTGTGTGTGTGTCTCTCTCTCTCTCAGTCTGGTGATTGCTGTTCGTCAGCCCAGCACTGATTTTTTTTTTTTTTTTTAAAGAGTAGAAATATTAAACTATTGGCTCCAGTTCCAAGAATCGACACTTCTTTCAGGCATTTTTTATAAGATTTGCCTACTGTAGGAAAAGAATGAAGTTTAAAACAATGAGTACTGAGAAGTAAAAATCCGTACCTTAATTCCCTGACTTTTCCAGGTTTTTCAGCTTTTCATGAAACTCCTTAACATTTTGGTTTCCTATGCCGCTGAAATCCTGCACTCGTAGAAAAAGCTCAGAAGTAAGTAGTGACAAAGGGAATTTGGACAGAGGAAGGACATCACAATAGACATTATTTTAGGAGAGTTACGGATAGAGATAAATTTATTTTTAGGACGCTTAACTGATTGCAGAAAGCAAAATCTCTCTATTTATTACCGTTTTAGCTCTATAGTGATCAACGTTAAAACCGGAAATGTTTGATTTCTACTACCATACTTTACATTCTGACCAAAATTCATAGTGGTCCATCAAGTAATTCTTAAGTGCGTTCGTCTCCCGGGCAAACAGACAGCGTAAATCAAACTCCAGACAATGTAAAACCACGCTCAGGAATTCTACCTATCATTTTACTTATAGATTTCTGTAATTCCTGAATATTATTTGTACTTCTGATCTGTCGACTCTTCTTAAGAGTCTTGTTCACGGATGATAAAAACAGAAAGAAAAATAATAAAAACATCACGGAATAAAATGAAACGGACTTTTCAAGGGAAGAGAGATGCTGGAACGCACTTTATCAAGTTCAACGATCATACATAAAATGGTGGTGATGTAAGCTGTAATACAGCGGAGTCAAAGATTGTTCTTTAATGAAAGATTACAAATTCGTGCTGTTCTTTTCGTTGTTATACCAATGCTGTGAGAATTTTATAACTACTGCTTCCCATTCATCACTTAACCATCCCTTGTCGAAATTTATTTATTTATTTGTTTAAATGAGTAATACTTTTCAAATACGGGTCTCTCTACTACATTTCTGGTCCCCAATAAAATTTGTTGGTCTTCTACCTTTCGTTTTATTTCTTGTAGATGTTACGACATAGCCTACCTTACAAGGAGCTTTCCGCTTATGAATCTCTAATACGCTCCTTGACATAAAGCTTTAGATTTCTTTTATTTTTTCCTATGTAACTCTCATGACAACTGCATTTTATTTCGTAAATTCACGATTTTTCATTAGGTTTCGTGCGATTAGCCTTAAATCGGGTAATGTTCTCTTCTATGGTTTTGGAGGATTTCAAAGCTGTACGGAAACCGTATTGCATATAGATCTTATTCAATGCAGCTGTCGATCTGAGAAAAATAGGCAATTCCACCCATTTTTTGTTTTTCCTGTCGGTTTTAGGTCTACCGAAACATAAATCTCTTTCACCTGGTTACACCAATTAATTAATAATGGGACTGGTTACTTATTTATATTAGTTAGCTTTAATAAAAGTCTGTTTTCTGTCTTTAATCTGTAAGTCTGTTTTCAGAGAGGTAAGTCGAATGGCACGTAAAAAGAAATTCTTACAAATATTTGCTTTGGTACTTACACCAAAGCAGATTTATAATATATGTACAATGTACCGGCTGTAGGATTTGTGGTGGATACTAGTAGTGAACTTATATTGAAATCTAAGTAAGTAAGTCTATCTAGCTTTTCTTTCTCAACTGTAAATTTCAAACTTCTATGAATACAATTTAATTTATTTAGTAAAAAAATCTAGCTGTGAATTATTCTTGTACAAGAAAAGTACGTCGTCCACATATCTATAATAGCGTACCGCATCCAGTATCTGTTCTATCAGAATCTTACTTTTAATCGAACGAAGTACAAATTAGTCAGTAATGGTGATAATGAGTTCCCCATCGCTAGACCTTCGACTTCGTGGTAAATATTACCTTCACAGGAGAAGACATTGAAGGAGCCTGAGTATTTCGTTCGCTTCGGATGTATTAAGGTTCTTACTGTACAGGATGGTTGTAACCGATTCAAAAACTCATTGCAAAGATATGGATGTATACATAACAACGTCTATCGACGCAATTTTAAAGGTACCGATATCAACTAAGTTAAATATTAGTTGTTTTACTTCTAAGCTATTCTGCACGCAATGAGTAAGGGAAATATTCTGATTCTTGGGATAGTTAATAAATGAAAATGAAATGAAATCTTTCAGTTTTATGTCCCTCGGTTATGCCGGTGAGGCTAAAGGAGACGGTGATTATGAGGAATAAATGATGGTGGAATGAGAAAGTTGGAGGAAACGGGATAATCCCGAAAAAAACCACGAGCACGGTGTTTGTCCACCACAAAGTCAACACGGCGCGACATGGGATCGAACCAGGGACCCCAAGCACCGGAGGTGAACGCTCTACCACTGAGCCACCGCGCCCCCCAGATAGTTAATAAGTCATTTAGCCAATTTAAACGTGGGATGACGTTGTCCTGAGATAATTGATCTAACAAGAACGTTTGCTTTACTGTTATAAATTATAAGCAAGCCAAGATGGGGAAATTTTAGTGCTTTATTGTTGGAATCGCCTACAATATGTGATTCGGTAATAATATAATTTATACAGTTTTGAAAGCTTAGAAAAGAACATTATCCAACTTAAGAGCTACGAAAATGAAAAATCGGGTATTTACAAAATAAAATGCAGTTGGCATGAGACTTATATAGGCAAAACCAAAAGAAAAACTTTTACTGGGGGCCAGAAATAAAATAGAGATACTCGTGTTTGAAAAATTATTACTCATTAAAAAAAAAAAGTCAAGGGGTGGTTAAATGAGGAATGGGAAGGAGAAATGACAAAATTCTCTCAGTATTGGTATAACAACAAAAATGACCGCACGAACTGGTAATCTTCCACTAAAGAAAGAAAAAAAAAACGCACAAAGTGACTCCGTCATATTACAGCTTACATCATTATCATTTGATGTGTGATCGCTGAGCTCAACAAGTGCGTTGTGCGTTGTAACAACGCTCTTCCCTTGGTGAGTCCGTTCCATTTTATTCCTTGATGTTTTTATTTTTATTTTTCCTGTTTTTATTCCTCCAGCTGAGCCGAAAGCTCGAAATTAGGAATAATATTCAGGAATTACAGAAATCTGTTAGTAGAATAAACCAAACTCCTTTAAAATTTACTAAAAATTGCAAATTACAAAACATTCATATGTATAAGTTTTAATATGCACCTACTGATATGAAATTTATAAAAGGTAAATACTGACATCTGGTAATTATCTTTAAGTCACTATTTTCCAGAGTTCGATTCTCACGACTTTACGTATGCGAAACTGGATTCGGAAGCAAGAGTAGAAATAACAACCTAATCGTTCGCATCAACATTTCGGCTGCACTTATAACTGTTGAGCCAAAAAACGTTAAGAAACATACTTAAGTTTAAAAAAAAAAAGGACTTAATTTGTTAAGACTGTTAGATATTCTATTGTTGGTTAAAGAATAAATATGTTAGATCACTTCTTTGTGTTTTTTAAATATATTAGATTTGATTTATTACAGTGAGTAAATATATTATGGAAACCAGTATGTAAAGTAGGCCTATAAAGTAAAAATTAATATCAAGAAATAACATTTGAAGCTAAAAACATTATCTCGGAATATTAATCGGATTACTATATTCCTGGTATGATTTCGGCAACCAATCATGTTGCTTCCGACAACCAGACACTAATGAAGAACTGAGTTCACAAATACGAGGATCATTTCATAAATAATGCATACTATGGCAACTCTGCGGAATGGATGATGAAATCGAAGTGTGATTGTGTGCTCTCTAGTGAAAACAGTGTGGTTCTGACAAGTGTTGGAAATGGAGACGGCAGGTGTCTCGGATAACATGTCTATTGAAGATCAGAGATCATACATGAAGATACATCCCAAAAACCCGACAGATATTTGAACAAGATCGCTGTGTGACATGAGGAACTATCTGACATCACAGGAATTCCATCTGCGTTAGTATACCAAATTCTGAAAAGATTCTGAAGTGATTTACAGAAGAGAACATTTTCTGCCCGATCGATCCTCCACTTCCTGACTGCTGAACAGAAGCAGACACGTCTGGACAATGCAATGGTGATAAAACAAAGAGTCAACGCTAAAGGTGAACACTTTCTGTGTCGCATTACTGCTATTGATGAAACGCGGATTAGAGACTTCAAGCCGGAGTTTAAATGACAATCCAACGAGTGGAGAGATATTCTCCAAGACCAAGAAGTGTCGCCGATCACAATCAAGGGTTAAGCAAATGATGAATTTTGCTTACAACCACCAAGGCATTATCATAACGGACAGAGTTCCATGTGGAAGAAGTATCACAGCAGCGTATTATTGTGAATTGCTGCTGAAACTGCACAGAGAAAAGCACAAAACTCGACAGTAGCTGCTCAGGGCAGGTCCAGTGAGTCTTCACGACAACAACGCTCGCCCGAACACCGCTAATGCTGTGCGTTAAAAACTTCGCAAATATAGTTGGGAAATGTTACCTCATGCTCCCTACAGTCCGGACGTGAGTCCACCAGACTACGACCTGTTCCCAAAGTTGAAACAACGTATGCGTGGACGTCGCTTTCCATGTCTGGAATAGCCTTCTGCGTCCGTTACCCGAACCATTCGACAGCTTCACAAAAATGGCATCCTTGATGGAATACAGAAGCTACTCGGACATTGCGATTCCTTCATTGCCAAGCAGAAAGATTATACTGTAGGCCCGCAAAGAGATCCTCTCCAAACAATTAAGGTCTAAGTCACAAAAATTAGTGTAATTATTTATGAAATCACCCTCGTACTATACACGTTACTAGCAGAAGTCTTCTTCTTTACATGGGGAAACTACGTTTAATGTGGGAAAAACATTTGATGAAGTACATTTACACCCTTACGTGTGTGGTTGTTCGTGGCACAATCCGTGTATTGAGCGATTAAGGATAACTATGGGACACAAGCTCGAGTTCCCTCCATTCCTTTTTCTTTCTTTCCATGTCAAAAATCGAAAAAAAGCAAAAACACGTGTTAAATTATTTTAAATGAGAACTTCAAATACCAAATTAAATGTCTCTGAACCTACCTTTTCCTGCCCTCCACATCAAATTTCCAAAAAATCTATCTTACTGTTAGGGTACCTTACGTTACAAATCCTATGTACAGTCCAAGTTTCAAGTTTTCAGATTAAGCAGCTTGGCCTAGGCATTGACTAGTCAGAGAGTCAAGATTTCTTTTATGTAAAGAGATTGAAATTTGTCCCTTTATCATAGAGAACACAACAATTAGAGATAACTTTTTAAAATGTTGGTGATCACTACATAACAAACACTATTTCAAAGCTTAACTGACTCAATATAAAAACAATCTAAGACCCTAATATTGCACATAGTTTATCCTATTGAAAATACAGACCATAGATATGGACACCAACAAAATCAACCAGTCACCGGCGCAGATTACACAACGAAGCAATGTCAGATGTGTGCTAGAAATCACCACAAAAATGGGAAAAGAATCATATACATAATATATAAACAATATAAGACGCAATTATTTACATATGCTTTACACAATTTAAAATATTTCACTTCCTGGATATATGGAAGTAAAATACTTTAAACCGTACGAAGTGTGTAAATACCAGCGACTTAGATTGCCTTTGTGTTATTACCGCAAAGACGTCAGTTAGTACTGAGTATGTGTAGTGATCAGTGCTGGGCAAAATAGGTAAGAAAACATATTTGAAATACAAAATTCAAAATAGTATCACAAAATGCATTTAAAATACAAAATAGTTTTCAGAAACGTATTTAAAATACAAAATAGGTATCACTAATTTTATACAGAATCTGCAAAATATTTCTATTGACTATGGTTTATATAATAATTGAGATACCAAACACATCAATTTTCTTTGCAATACAACATCAAACACTTCCATTAGACCTACATCAAACACGCTTCTTTCATTTAAGGAAATGATTATTCGCTTTCAGTGAGTGACAACTGTTCCTCGAACATTTTGTCACTCATACTCATTCTGTAGGGTCTCATAATAATGCCCCCAAATGAGAAAAATTGCTCAACAGCTGCTAAACTTGGCACACATGTATTGAACTTTTTAAATAATTTGAGAACAAGTGGGTACTTCTCCAGTACACAAAGTGAAGTATCTGAATTCTCAAGGTACTGGAGACACTGTAACTGAGAAACATTGGTGGACGCACAGATATTCTCCTCGTGATTGCTGATGTCCGATTCGAACAAATATTGTTCATCATTAAGATCATCTGCTTTCTCATTTGACGGTACAGTCTTATAAGTTGAATGTTCATGGTGAATCTTTTCCATAAATGCATCTTTCCCAGATGATCTGTTTTCCTTGAAAAGCCATGTAAGTTTAAAAAACGAATGAATAACAGAAGCAAAGATAGCACCATTTACTGACGATCCCAAGGTTAAATTTTCATGGAATCTTTAGTCCACGCCCTTTAACAATGCCTTCACTAAAGGATTACAATACTTAAATGAACAGAGTTCTAGTTTTTCCAGAATTATCTTCATGCGAATAAGTTCTGGGATAAGCTCGCCATAAAAGAAAGAGTCAGACGAATGGATCACCAAACATTGTTAGGGTCATCAAGTTTAGGAAGCTCAGATAAGCAGGTCATGTAGCCACAATGGAAAAAATTAGGAACACTTTCAAAGTCCTAACTGGAAATCCAATCGGAAAATGACCATTGGGAAGACCAAGGCGCAGATGGGAGAACAGCATTAAGGTGAATCTCGCAGAAATAGGAATACAAAGTAGAAAATGGATCCAGTTGGCTAAGGACAGAAATCGATGAAGAGCTTTTGTGAACGTAGCATTACACTTCTGGCTTCCATAGGCCATAGAATCAGTTAATTAGACGATTGGAGTCGATTAAGTCCTTGTGCGATAGACTCCATACAATTTAAGCATTCGTCGAGGAAAGTGGGAATTCCCAGTGCAAGGCATGCATCATTTAATTTACTCTTTACGCTTTGAAGCTTCATTAAACTGTCAAAATAAGAATTCTACTTTGTACGACAATGTATTGTGGGAGACACATCAACATGTTTTGAAAACTTCCCATGATTTAGGGGATTTCGACAGCAAGTTTCAGAGTGCACTACACTTTGCGAAGACACAGTGTTGATGTCTGTTGTAGTTCCCTCCTAGTGATGGACAGTGGGAATATTCCCGGTGGGAAGGAATTTTAAAAAATGGGAATATTCCCGGGTTTTTTCCTGGCCTATAAATTCCCGAATTTATTTCCATTTCTTTACTTTATCTTTCAAATTATAAGAACAATATGACTAATTACTTTATTTTATTATATTATGATTTAATTCTAGGTTTTAAAGAATTTGGAGGTTATTATTTGACTGTACTTTATATAACTAATAATATGATTTTTTTTTAGTTCCATTTGTATTTGCACTAAAAAGTAAGGTAGTTGTTTAGTATTGGGGGGTCAAAACTAGCAAAAAGTAGGATGATTTACGGAAGAAATGAGTTGATAGTGATGTTCAAGTAGTCAAGAAAGTATCGAACACATTTTTTTAGGGCAGTAGGGAATTTATACAAAACGGAAAGGTAAGTGGAAGTGATTTATGTGAGAAAAGAAAGTGAATTGTTGGTAACAAAGATAGAAAACAACGTGCCATGGGGGACTCTAACCCGCATTCATTCGCTAACGCTCGCTCTGCAATACTGTCTAAATTTAATGTTGGTAACGTAATTTAACGTATGAAACCATAAAACAACCGCATCGGAATAGAATATCGCAAAAAAGTAGGTGCAAAAACTGGCCCCCAATGCTAAAGAACAGCCAAAATTAGCAAAGTACTAATTTACAAATGATGAAAAGGAACCATTTTGTAAAGTAATTTGGAATTGTGTAGAAATAGAGATAAAGTGCTATTAATAAACCGTGAACCACCATTAGTAATAGACGTCGGTCTGTCTCCTCTCTCTGACTCGAATTTCTGAAGATGTACTCGGACTTCTTTTACATGTGAAATAACGTATAGAATTTCGAGAAATAGGTAGAATGAAAGGTCGTGTATGGCAATGTTACGTGCTAAAATATAAAGATAAGTAAGTATCTTGCAAATTTTGTGAACATAAATATGTATGCGCAAATGTTGATAAATTGGTGAGACATGTATCTTCTAGCATTTACCCAATCTAATTGGTTTATAACATTTATAAATTTAATGTGTTTATAATATTAGTAATAGAGTCAAGTTGAGCAAATCCACTTACATATAAATTTCAACTGTTACTATATAATTTTTCACACATATTTAACTGATAGAACATATTGTAAATAAATATACATTTATGCGTACTCTCTAAATATAATAGAGTGTTAATAAAGTAACATAGTACCGTTCAGAATATACATTTTAGAGAATCCTCTGTGGACAACAGTAATAATATGCTGTGATAGAAAAACTAATTCAACTTTGAAATCATAATATAGTAATAGAATGCAATTTTCTTTCTGATTGTACATAAATTCCCGCATAAATTCCCATTTTGGGAATCTTCCCCGGGAATATTCCCGAAAAATATCTTCCCGAGAATATACCCATCACTATTCCCTCCACCTACTTCCTTGGAAGCATCTTTACTATCAACGGATACAACAAGGTTAACACTATGAGCACAACAACACTGATGAGCTGGCAATGTAAATGAAGTACTACCTTCCAAAGTTTCTTCTACATCCATAATATCAGAGTCCGAAGATTCCACTTCATCATCATCAGATTCATCACTAACATTTTCTTCTACTTCAGAGAGTATAGTGTGGGCAGTTTCGTAAACTGCGTAATATTTTATTGCCAAGATCAGACCTCTTTTGTATTTTGCATATTATGCAAAATAACACAATACACTAAAAAACCTATTTCAAATATAAAATACAAAATGGTATTTCGTATTTTAAATAGGTATCTGAAATACATTCATTTGAAATAGGTTCCAGCTCTGGTAGTGATCATTAAGATTTTAAAACGTCACTGCTAATTTTAGTGTTTGTCGGGGAAAAAAAAACAATAACATGTAAAAATATTGCTGGAACAACTGAAATTCTGCATTAGTGCTTGTCTATAGAAGGAAACAGGATTTGGTTGCCGCAACAGTCGGATTAAAATTCCATGGGCACATAATAGTACAGTATTATTGCTTAACAAAGTGACAGGGCGTATTAATACAATAACGAACTTTACTTTTGCCCCTGTGGTCCTCTTCTAGCTTATGTTAATATTCGACTCGCTCGGGAGGCATGTTCGTAACCATTTGTTACCTTTCTGCAGAAGGGTCCAAAGTTGTTATTTGTGAAGCATCCCATATCATGTATCACTAAATTATAGGATGCATATTGACTGATAGCACGCTGGAATACATATTACAAGATGAAAATAATACTAACCATTTTGTACTCCTAGAAATTGAAGTAAGTTTTCAATATTTCGGATACATAACCACTTCCATGGACCATACAGGCTTAAAACATCTTATGCAGTAAGATCATCACTTGCTTGTAACTTTAATATCAGTGAACATTTTAATTTCCACACGAAATAACGTATTTTATAAATTAAAATATCAACTGACATTGGAGTTATAAGAATATTAACACCTTATTGCAAATATGTTTTGAGTCTCTCATCACCTCAACCAATATCTCGATTGGTTTGATGCGGTTTCCCATCATTTCCTATCCTGAGCCAGACATTTTTCTTCTTTGTAGTTTTTCTTCCCTATATCTTGTATTATTTGGTCTGTATATTTCATTCGCGACTTTTGTTCCTTCCGTAGGTATTTTTGTTCCTTCTGTAATTTATTCTTTAGCTATTAACGGGATTCCTACATGTCTTATAATGTGTCTAATCATCCTGTCTCGTCTTTTCGAAATAGTCTTCAATATACTCCTTTTTCCTTATACCATTTCCAATACTCTCTCATTTGATATCTTGTCATCATTCTTCTATAGCACCACATTTCAAAGGCTCCCAGTCTCACTTTTTCCTCTTCTTTTTGTGTCCATGTCTCTCATCCACACAATGCCACACTCCACACATAAGCTTTTATCAGCCTTTTCTTCAGCTCTATCCCGATGCTTCCGGTTAAAAATTTCTGTTTTTCTTCAAATGTCTTCTTCGCCTGAGCTACTCTGGATCTCACATCTTGCTTGCACGTTATCTTTATTTTACTCTATCAGTAACATAATACCTCCATTTCATCCACCAAGCGACATCCAACATAAAACCTCCTATTCTGATCTTCATTTATCTCGTTGTTTGTTTTCTAGCGCATCTCATAACTTTTGTTTTATTCTTGTTAATCTTCATGTTGAATTTGATGCTAAGTAGTTGTTGCATACCGTTGAGACTTGTCTCTTTAATTTCCCCTCACTGTCTGCCAACACGATCACGAAATCGTTCGCAAATGAAGTGCGTTATTTTCTGCACATGAACAGTTATTCATATGTTGTGAACGTTCTTGATTTCTTTCATTGCTTCTTCAATGTAGAGATCAAACAAAATTAGTGACAATGAGAGTTTCTGTCTAACTCATTTCTGGATTGTTGCTGCTTCTCTCTCTCCTTTTATTTCAATTGTTGCCTCTTCTTCTTTGTACAGGTTATATATCCTTCTTTGTTCTTTATAGTTTATTCCTGCTTCATTCAGAATTCTGAGCATTTTGTTCCATTCTACATTGCCAAATGCTTTTTCCAGGTCCACAAATGTTTTTTCTTCTAGCAATTCTCTTAATGCAATTACTGCTTCTCTCGTTTCTGACTTCTTTCTGAATCCAAACTGGTCATTTGCAAGTACTTCTTCTATAGATTATCTTTGTCAAGATTTATGAAGCATGCGTAAGCAAGCTATCGTTCTGTGATTTTTGCATTTACCAGAACCTCTGTTTTTGGTATTGTCAGTATCTTGCTGGTCTGGAAGACTGTAGCCACCTGCCTTCTTCATAAATGTTAATTTATTTATATAATTTGTCTTGAACTTTCTACTCCGCACTTTGTAAGATTTCTACTGGTGTCTCATATACACCTGGAGCTTTACCATGCTTTGTCGTACTCGAATCTGAGATGAACTCTTTTCTTGTCTCTTCTACTTTCTCCATGTTTTCTAATTCTTCTAATTAGCTGTTGCTTCCACAGATACTTTCTAAATATTTCTTTCATGTTTCCACTTTATCTTCAGCTTTGCGCAGCTGGATCTTTCTTCATTATCTTTTAATGCATTGGTCTTTGGTCTCCGTGGTTTGAAGTTTATCTTAACCTTCTTATAAGTCACATCTATTCATCCTGTGTTCATATTCTTTTCGATTTCTTCACATTGTTGTCTTATCCATCCTTGGCAAGTATGCATTTACGAATGATCTGATTTCTTATTCTTTTATATTGCGTTTTAGCCTCAATATTGACGATTTTCTTTGTATTACACCACTACAATCTATGGCCTAGTTCAAGGGAAGGCTCGACTATTGCCAACACGTAACGACCGCCTCCCTTGAACTCGCCTTCTTGATCCCCGAAAGGAACCAAGAAGGGAAATTCTTTGCGCAACGGAAAACAAAACAAAACAAAACGAAGAACCAGAAACTTACCTCCGGCGGATGTAGATTAGAGGAAAGAGTACTAGCTCCAGTTAATTCACCCCTTTTAATGAAGTTTATCTTAAATATATGTATATATTTATATATTACCTTGATTTGTTTTAGTACTTTGCAAGAAAGAAAAAAAATCATTTCTAGATATAGTTTATTAACAATACTTCAATTCTTTCTACTCCACCACTGTAGTTAAACCAAATGTTACAATCAAAGTAAGGTGCCTTGACCTATAAGACAATATATGGACATCGGACAGAAAAGAAAAAAAAAATCAAAGGAATAAAATAGAGTCTGCCTGTCAGTTTCACATCAAACTTGTTTTACAATCCAAACCATTATCAGACTTCCCTCCTTCAATGTTTATAACAGAACTGTCAGTCATCCAATTATTTGGAGTAGATTATACCGTAAATGTTAAAACAGTTACTTAAACTTAGTCACGCCGCTTAAGAGAAACACTTATAATTTAGTCACAGGAAAATTGAATAAACACTAAGAACTTCACATCACTCATCGTATGCACGGCGCAATAACAAGAACAGAGTAATTCTCGCCTGAGCGAGCGCCAGCTGAGAGAAGTGTTACCGCTTCCTGGCTCAGTTCAGGTGCCGAAGTCAATACTCAACGACGGAACGGAGGAAATATTTACTAAACATCCCCGCTCGGCAGCTCCAATCCTGGGCGCACTTTACTACTAACTATAAAGTCATAATAATAATAACGTCGAATATCATACCCCTGAAATCTCAATCACAACTCCAGCATGATCGAACTCCTGTTCACACACTTCCCATAGTTCAATACGCCGTAACAGCTTAGATAATAACATGTACAGCCGAACATTCAACCAGGACGACACAGCAACTAATGACTTGATTATTGATAATAATGTTCCCTTCCGGGCGGACAAGTTTGACAGACGGTATAAATAATAAACCATAGATGGACACTTTAGAGTTGATAGATAATGGACAAAATGATATGTACTATACTTAATAAACAACGATTGAATGAAATACTTATGTACTGACTGGATAGGCGTTGGACGGATGGACGAGAAATTATGTATGTATATATCGACAGACGACTAACTGACAGAGAACGAGCAGACTTAACGTAGCTTGAAGTATCTATAAACTCAACGAGATGAACACATTGAACTTATGTACTCTTAACATAGAATAACCCGAAGGCAGACAAACTTCTGAAAACGTACACACTCTTTTTAAGAATAGCCTTTGTAACGTGGCAACCTTACCAATATAGTCATCTGTATCTATAACAAACAGTGAGGAGAACTGGTAAATACCATCAATCTATAATATACGAAACGTTATTTAAACTGGAGCTTTAACAGTATATAACGAATTAATAAGCTGATATTTCGATTCAACACAAGACTTAATAAACGTCGCAGCCGAGAGAGAGAGAGAGAGAGAGAGATTAATACAACGTGTGACTTACATGATGAGAGGGCTGACTAGGACTGTTCGAGGCCGTGCACAGGCTGGGCCCCCCTGGGAGAAGGTTTCCCCCATAGGAATTCTTTACTCGGACATCGTGTTGTATGTGAAATACGGTTGTAAGCTATACATTTTAGTACCCACAAATATTATTTTGTACATATGGAGAACTACAGTACTTTATTTCCGTTTATCTCAACTCTGATAACCCACTATAGCTCTCAAGAAGGAATAACACTTTCATTTAGCACAATCTTGTTCCGTAATAATTTATCTGCACCAAATATATCAAGTAACTTCCTGCGAATTCCGGTTTCAAGATTTGATATTTCAAAAAAAAAAAAAACTTATATTCACTTCACTTTGATGTTTCCAATGTAGAGCAGTCTCCGTAGATAAACTTAAAGTTAATCACATTACCTGGAATGTAGCTACAAGAGAGAGAAATTTTCCATTATCTCTGCATGAATCTGAAGTACAAAGGAATTACCATGTGCTCAGCTGGCCTACCCTCTTGACATTAGAATCATCCATCTCTCACCAACAACACTGGACAAATAACATTACTGTCGGTGGCATGATTCCTTCGAGAATCATGTTGAATATAATAGAATGACAGAATGAGTCTTAACACTTCAAATAATTGAATTTCTTTCACCAAAGAAAGAAGGCACAAGTAACAAGTTCGATCTGGTATAGGTGAAGTACACAGTATATATAAAGACAGTTGTTTCACCGCGTCACTTCTCTTTCATCCTCTCTGACGGAAATTTCGGTGAAGTTTTTACCAACGCTTGGTTGAACAATATAAAGATAATTTACATGAAATACAGACATTAATGAATAAAATATAGAAAAGAAAGAATACTACAACCTTAATTCGAATTCTAAATCAACGTTAGAGACTGGCCTCATTCCGTAATGTCCTTATGCCTGTATATTCTCCTACTCTATGCAACTCAAAAGAAGAAGAAGAACATTTGCAAAACAGACTTAAGAGCAGTTTACTACAAAAGCCACCGTCCCAAACACAACAAAATCTGCATAACAACGCAATGGTTGCAAAAGAATAACAAACATATAAAACTTTGGATTACGCTATTAGAAAAATACAATAATAATAAACAATATGAAGAATATAAATCAAAATTTACATTGAGCCTATTAACTTGTCTGTAACAAACAAGGTATGTTACATCTTCAATTTCTTTCTCTCATCTATTCAGTTCAGAATTTTTTTTGTGAATACATTCTTTCCTTGCTATTTTTCTTCGTGAACCAATACTTCCTTTGTGATAGTAAGCAGTTCAGTCAGTTTTTATGAATGACCATTCCTTGTTAATTCATTCTTTCGTTGGTTCTTGTGCTATCTTCTCTACTGTCACTCTCGAGTATCTTTCTTGAATTTCTTTGTTCTTTAGCTTGCCTGTATCAAGTTTTCCATTTTTCTTCTTTTTTTTTTTTCATAACTTCTTAATTTTCAACTCAGTCTTTATTGTGAGTAAGTTGTGGTCACTGTCTATTATCTGCTTCAGGGTAACTTCCACTGTTCTTAATTAATTTGGTTTCTCCCTTAACGAGTATATAATCTATTTGGTACCTCTGTAAATCTCCTGGTATTTTCCACGTATAAATCCTGTACTTATGTTTCTTGAACAAAGTACCTATTTGTTGCTACTAGGTTGTTCTTCATGGAGAATTCAATCAGTCTTTCTCCTCTTTCGTTGCGCTTTCCATATTTTTGACAAAATTGCTGAACCGTTTGAAATTAATGTTTGAACATAGTACTTGAACATTATTGCTTGAACCGAAATTTTACCATGTCATTTTTATAAATATGTATCCGAAGGTGGAAGGGTGTTTAAAATGTATGCCAAAAATAAGGGTATCTCATGAGCCCTTCACGTTGAGAAGATGAAACTTTACTGTACCGTAAGTCAAAAAATTAAAATATTAAAGAAATCAAAATCAAAATAAATTGTATTATATCGTAATTTGTGTTATATAAATTACAAAAGGAATAGTGAATTTGTACCTCAAATTAAAAGAGTGCAATTAAACTAGTGGTTGCAATCTCTTATTGTCATAAAATGACAATATTTTATTGATGAAACAACTGACTTACAATGGTAGTATAGTGGATATTTTTGTAACAATATAAATTATTTAACAGTGAGCATCCAAGAGTACTGAATTCACAACCAGACATAGTATGTCAGATTAATTGTATAACAGATCATTATAATTTTACTCAATGCTTAACCAAACGGAAATAAGCTAAATATTTAAACATTCAAATCTGCCTGTCACTTTCAGAGACCTCCTAATTTCATGTCACATGCAAAATAGACAGTTAAAGTTCTCTGTAGTCATACATTACCTTATTGCATATTTCACTTGGTCTTGGCCGGACAATGGTCTTTCTTGCGGCATTTGTAATTTCGTATAGACCATTCCACTGCGATTCTGGATACAGGACCCAGAATGCAGAATGCAGAATGCAGAATCCAGAATGCAGAATGATTTCTTACTTGCAAACTTGGTCATTTTATATGGATTATTGTCCTTGTTTGCCTTAATTATTTTTCCTTTTAACTTTGCCAAAAGCCAACATAAAAATTTACAAAATCTTAGGAAAGTCCTAATTACATTTTCTGACAAAATATTGTTGTTATCTAATGATGTAAAAATAAGTATTTTTGAATTTTAATTTACCCTGAGGTTTGCTTTCATCTTTTTCGTGATTTTATCCGAATTGTTAATTACTACTGACAAGCAATGTTATTTGACTACAGGTGATTCTTGACTATTTTGCTTCTGCTTCCAACGATTTCTTGATTACAAGTACTGTCCTTGTGAGTTTTAAAAATAATGTGATGCATGTATCCAAAAGTTAAAATATTACAGAAAACTTAGTTCCATCTTCACCTACCAAATTGCCATTATAATTTTTATGAAAAAATGATTTTTTAAATTCTCAGTTCATGGTTTCATTACATTACCCCACCAACTGGAAGAAAAATTCCTGAACAGTACCTTTAGCGTATGTCATTAGTTTTTAAATTCTGAGTTCGAATACACATTGAATAAATTGACAAACACTAAACAGTGTGAAAAACACTGGGGGGGAGACCATTCCATTGCGATTCTGGATACAGGACCCAGAATGCAGAATGCAGAATGACGAATCCAGAATGCAGAATGACGAATGAATCTTTAGTTGCAAACTTGGTCATTTTATATGGACTATTGTCCTTGTTTGCCTTAATTATTTTTCCTTTTAACTTTGCCAAAAGCCAACATAAAAATTTACAAAATCTTAAAAAAGTCCTAATTACATTTTCTAACAAAATATTATTGTTATCTAATAATGTAAAAATAAGTATTTTTAAATTTTAATTTACCCTAAGGTTTGCTTTCATCTTTTTCGTAATTTTATCCAAATTATTAATTACTACTAACAAGCAATGTTATTTAACTACAGGTAATTCTTAACTATTTTGCTTCTGCTTCCAACAATTTCTTAATTACAAATACTGTCCTTGTAAGTTTTAAAAATAATGTAATGCATATATCCAAAAGTTAAAATATTACAAAAAACTTAATTCCATCTTCACCTACCAAATTGCCATTATAATTTTTATGAAAAAATGATTTTTTAAATTCTCAGTTCATAGTTTCATTACATTACGTATAAACTATTTACGAGAAATGAGTGGACATGCGGCCTAGTGTTTTACAAAATTCCGCTTTTCTTAGGTGAAGGAAAAGACAATTTCCATCATGTTTTTCTTAATATATTAAAATAACAACGTCATTCTCTCTCATCATCACGTGAAAACAGCTGAACTGTAAAATGAATATCTGAAAATAGAACCTGACTCGACTCGGGTTTTTATCATGTTATTTTCATTGAAACATGTACCCTATGGGGGAAAGGGGAGTTAAACAGGTACGCCGAATATTGAGTATCTCACGATCCTCTCATGTTAGAGAGGCAGAACTCGGTATATAACTTTTCATTGAAAATCATTCGTTAGGCATGCACCAAAAACAGCTGAATCGTTTAAAATTATTTTTAAACATAGTTACAACTTCAATTAATCTGGGTGTTTATCATTAGTCCTATACTTTGATTGAAATGCGTCTCTTAAAAGAAAAAGGGATTCTGTAAATTTTTCGCAAATAATAACAGTTGCACCGTTTGAAATGAAGTTTTGAAAATCTGAATCAAGCTGTCTTTTATTATTATTATTATTATTTCATAAAGTTGAAATATCTATCCGTTCCGTTCTAATGTGTATCAAATACCGGGGTAGAAAAGGAGATTTAAATAATCTTTCAAATGTTTGCCATAACCTATTCCTCCCGTGGTAAGAATGGGCAATTCAGCTAATTGTTATTAAATAGAAAAATAAAATGAAAAATATTTTTAAAAAGTATTCTTGATTAGAAATACCTTATTACTAAAATATCTTACATATAGTGCTATTACCTTTGTCATACTGAGTGCAGGTAACTCAAAATCAAATATTTATATATGTACAATTCATGGTGATGTGCAAGTTTACTGTACTTTGAATATTTTTGTAATTTTAAAGCAAAAGATACCGATATTAATGATTAGAAAGTTATGATAAAAGTATTAAAAACTGTATTCGATTTGTAAACAAAATACTTAATAAAAGGCTCGCTGTGTACCGCAATGCAAAGCTTTTGCAGTTTGCAAAATGATAACATATTCTACAATGCATATTTTACTGCAGTTGTTTACTGATTAAGATGCTTAAAAGCATCAAACTAAATAGACGAATGGATACTGTATAACAACTACAAGCTTAACTCTGTCTACAGACTATCCCTCAAAAACTAGCAGCAGTCGAAGGCAATATACCTAAAGTTTCTAAGTGTTGTCTCATGTATAGGCCGTGTACCTTCACTACTGATATACCAATTGTCTACTGTTCTGAATAGATCAAAATTCTGTAATGAAGGGCCATCCATGTCAAAGTCCAAGGTAGATGCTAAATCTTCAATGTTATAAGAAATTTATTATAATCTGTTTTTTAATCCATCCAAGCACATGAATATCAGCGCTACTGACAGGTAAAAATTAGTAACATTATCGTCAAAAAGAGTTTCACCAACCTCGTATTTCCAGTCGCCATGACAATCTGGTGTTCGGGATGTCTCGAGTCCTAGTTTTAATGGCATATAAGTGTGTAAGTATATCGAATACAACATATTATAAGTCTGTACATAGGTACTGAGCAAGTTCAGGAAAACAAAAGTCTAGAATACATTAGTTGTTGATTGAGGGTTAATGGGGACGTCAGCTTCGAGGCTATTTGTGCCCGTTACTGTAAACACGGACTATGTGTAAGAAGTAACATGAAAAGCGAAGAAACTAAAAACTGCAACAAAATATAAAGAAAAATCGGAAACAAAAGATAAAATAATAAATGTATAAGAACAAGAAGTAGGCCTACTATATATCAATAACAATAAATAATATTAATAGTAAAAACAGAAAGATAGAACAATAACAACAAATAGAATTATAAGGAAGAACAGAGAAAGATATAACAATACATAACAATAGTAGTCACTAAAAAAATGCACAACAATAACGAGTAAAAATAACAACAAAAGCCAGAAATTGACGTTTCAGGCGAACTTTCCACATGGGCCAAGCAACGTCCACTCTGTATCCATAAGTTCATCTTCCACCCAGGCCCGTATTTATATATTGTGCGCCCCTGTGCTCTTAATAATCCTCCTCCCCTCCCCTGAAAACGACCAATATTAGAGTTGAATTCATAGTTTTAGGGGTCACTGAGATGTATAATGACAGTTTTAATTCAATTGAGCTTCAAGGACATACTCCACTCTCAAGGAAAGGGGGCGAGATTTTAAAAGTAAACGAAAACGACATATATATTAGTGTTGAATTTATAGTTTTCGAGGTCGCTGAGTTTAACGGTGTCACTTTTCATGTTCAAGTTTATCCTCACCCCTTTGGATGGGGGTGGGAGAGGATGACTTTTAAAAATAATCAGATAAGCTAGCTAATTAGTAACTACTGTAATTAGAGCGAATTAAACACATTAACATATTTTCTCGCGCTTGTGCGGGACTCTGCGGGGTGCTATTTTAAATATTACTTTATTGTGAACCTTAAAAAAAAAAAAGTCCTGAGGGCCGAAGTGGCTCAGTGGTAGACCATTCACCTCTGGTGCAGGGGTTCTTAGTTCGATCCCAGCTCGCGCTAAGTGAGCTTGTGGTGAACAAATGCCGTGTACGTTTCTTTTCACAGGGTTCTCTCGTTTCCTTCCACTTTCTTCATTCCACAATTTTATTCTTCCTCATCATCATCGTCTCCTTTAGCTTCGCCGGCGTAACGTGGGACGTAAAACTTAAAGATTTCATTCAAAATATCAAAAGTTTTGCCGCCCTGTGATCAAGCATAGAATAGCACTTACCTGAATACGGGCCTGCTTCCACCATGTCAGGTTTTAAAGAAACTGTAGGTGGCTTATGAACCAGTGGGAATTTTGCTCTTGTGGGGGGAAAAGATCCGTATCATTGTGCCGGCGGATATGCTGGCTAAGTTTTAGACAGTGATATAAGATGAAGTACGCCGAAGACCAACACAAACAGAAACACGTGGGGTTTTAGGAAGTTCGCTAGTAGATGCGACTGGACTTTTGTCGTGAACAAGATCTGTCTGAGTGGAAACGTCAGACATCTGGGTCACCACAGATTTCTAAGAAGTTGCTACAACACTACCAAAGGGCACAGAAAGTGAGGAAGGGATACTTTCTTTTAAGTGACACTTAGCATCGGCAGCAGAGATCTTCTCAACAACCGTTAATTCTCGGATACGTTTCTCACATTGAAAGACTGGACACTCTCGAGAGCAAGAAGAATGTTCGCCCTTGTATTTGATACAAAAGGGCTTGGTCGCTCTACGGGCTTCCACACCATGGCTACCCTGGCCACAATTCGTACAAAGAGCAGCACTCACATTACACGAGTGCTGGTGTATCCCGAGGTGTTGACATTTGAAACAGCGCAGGAGTCTGGGAATATAGGAACGAACCTTAAGTCCATAAGAACCAGTAGAATTAGTGACAGCAGTAACGAGTTCACACGACTTCTTGCTTTAGATGCGAGCTACATCTACAACATGTTGTTCAGCCAGCTCCGATTTAACTTCTACTCGGTGACATTTAGAAGGTACCTACATGATATGATTCCTCTAGAGATGTTCAGTAGACGATGAGGTTCTACTGACACGTGCACTGGTCTAATGGTAGTCAAATTCAGTACCTTCGCTGTTTGCTTCTCGTCGCCCGCCTCCACCAATAAAGTGCCATTCCGTAATTTCTTGATATCTTAAATCTGTCGGCCGTTATACGTAATTACTTTATTAATAACGAAAGGAGACAAGCCCTTAATAGCACTCGGACGGTTAGCTTCAGCATTGGCACCGTCAGCATCTTTGATCACAAGATATTGGACTACAGGCCTTGCGATACTTGTCTTTTCCACACTATCTACAGCCTGAGAGTTTGACCCGCTCTCGCTGATTTTGAGCTTTTTACGAGAGAGTAGGCCCGGGCCCGATTTTAAAGATTTTTTTTTTTTTTTTTTTGTATCCATGAAAAATATATTTTGAATAAACAGTTATTAATCGAAAAGATGTGTGAACGACGCAACTTCCCACCGGAGCGCTTGTGAGAATTATGCTACTCCTCTGGCCATCACATAAGCACACGTTCACCAGTAGGATCATTTTTAAACACAAACAAACTATTTGCTGAGCAAAACAATATATTCACATAAAAAACTACATGCGTGTTACAGTTTCGCCAACTAACATTTTGGCTTCATCAGACACTATCCAGATAGTGTCTGATGAAGCCAAAATGTTAGTTGGCGAAACTGTAACACGCATGTAGTTTTTTATGTGAATATATTGTTTTGCTCAGCAAATAGTTTGTTTGTGTTTAAGTATATACAAAGCAAAGCTTCTACTTATGGATAATATTACAGTAGGATCAGCATTGGGCTGACGTGGACAAGGGGAATGAAGAAATCATTGCGTCAACAAAAATGCGTGGCCACGGAAAAGCAATAAGTGGATCCAAAATGTGCGGATATTTTGGGGTTTTAATTTTTTCTTTTGAATTTTTAAGTATTTTCGAGGACTCAGGACCAGACAACGTTAAGGTTCTAGAACACAAACGCCCCTCCCGATTGAGCTGTAATAAAGACAGAAAACAACGTGCGCTGCGGGGCTCTAACCCGCCTTCACTCGCTCACGCTCGCTCGGCAATACTATGTGAATTAAAAATTAAGGGTTAAGTTCCAAAGTTGGGCGTCCGTTTCCAGCAAAATTTTTAAAATTTACAGGAAAGATATGGATAATTTGATCGTTTGTGTGCTTATAATATATGAGAGTCTCGAAAAATATGTTTATTTGTTATATATAAGCGGCTATAAACATGGGACTATACGGCGAGCGGAGGGAACTACTTGGCGCAAGGTAACCGAACAGTTGCATTGTGGGAAAGAAACGAACATTTATGTTATCAACATGACGAATGTACAAGGGCAATGAACTAACAGTTTTAACATTTGTGAAGCAATACGTTGATAACGAGCAAAATCTTTTAAAAGTTTGTGAAGAGCACGATTAATGAACCTAATAACAAATTGCAGAAAGGGTTTAAGTTTAGAGTTGCCCCTCCAGTCCAGAGTTGCCCTTGGACTTTGCAACATACAAAAAAACAGTGCTTAAAGTATTAAAAATTGTTACATTTCACTTAACTTCAGTACTCCGTGGGCTTCCCAAAAATTTAAAAGGTTTTCTTCATTATTTTTGCGCATCCGTTACACCTGTTCGCAATATTCGCCATATTTTACAACTACCATGCTGCTGAAACCTTCCGTGAATGCTTCCGCATCCGGCAAATAGTACTAACTTCCACATATCTTTTCTCATATTAAATATAACTCTCCTGCCGAAGTTTCATTCCTAAACATCAAATAAAAACTTCAAATTATCATTTATTACCTCATTTCTCCTGTAAATTTTCCTGATTTTTATAAAAAGCGGAGGGGTAACTCTAAACTTAACCCGCAGAAAGTGTGCAAAGGAGATAACAGCGAAAAAGCGTGGCGAAAGCGGACGCCCAACTTCGGGATAAATACCAAAATTAAACTTTGGAACAGAAAGGAACCAACCTCGCTACTAACCTATATGGGGCGACCTATGTCCTAGAACCTTCTGCCAGACAACACAAACATTGGACGCATACAACAGCAGGCTGAGTGGCTGCACGTCTACCACAAATGGAGGAAGATATTAACACACCATCCTCTTCCCTGTCTCCCAGCCGCGAGTCCGGTAGCGGTATTCGCGGTTGAGAGGGCATGCAAGAACATCCGGATGATGGGTGATGAATGAAAGGAAAATGAAGCTGCCCTCTCAGCTCCACCCCCTCCCCGACGATGACAGCCCGCTACTTGGAGGGAGTAGAACACATCAGAAAACAATTAGTAGAAGGTGGAACAATTTCTGGTGGAACCCCTAAACTCAACCTGTTTTAAGTGTAATATTTGCATGCGCTAACAAACGAAGCGTTGAAGGCAAGAAAATACTCCATGAACAAGTTTGAGTTTCAATTTATATAAATTTCACTCGGTATTCTTAACTATACGGGACGTTTGTCTTAGGAATTCATGCTAGTCAGCTGACAGCTTCGCACCATATTGAAAGTTTACATTGATAAAATATGCCTTGCACTGATATTAAAATTTGAAGTACACAAACATATATATTTTGTATAAATATACACCAAGTTGTTTTATAATTTAATTAGGTTTCCATATATACAAAAAAAAATGCATATGTAAAGCATCTTCACATAAACCCTTCGTGTTTACATTTGTTACAACTACCTGTTACATGTGTATATTCTGTATTACCTTTCCTTTACTGCAAAAAACACACTATTTATGATGATCTTTACAAGTTCAAATGTAATGCTTTATTCACACTGGTTATTAACATGACAAATGTAATTTAAAACACACTTCTTTGTTTACACCGTTTATATTCAAAACACTGTCAAACACCGCACCGCAAATAGTAGAGTTTTTCTCCACTTTTCCGGCAAGCGCTATTGTATTCTGGCATTGTGACAAGTGAAGTACGAAATACGTTGTATCAATATAGCATACTCAAAATAAATTTCCCATGTAAAAATTCATATAATACATATATTATTAAGTATTCTGCCTTTCGGCAGGCCCTGGGACTAAAGAGTTTATTTAAAAAAAAAATAGATTTAGGCCTGGAAATGTTTTTCGATCTTCAGCTTCCTTTTTTGACTCCCAATATTTTCCTCTGTTTCTCAGATCATCTATCACTTATGTTCTTCTTCTTCCTATTCTTCGCTTTCCTTCCATCTTTCCTTCTATGGCGGTATGAAGAAGACAGTTCCTTCGCAAGATGTGTTCAATCCAATCGGCCTTCCTACTAAGGATGCTGTGGCTAGAAGTGTCCTCTTCTCTCCTATCCGTATTAAAACATCTTCGTTTGTAGCTCTCCCTGTCCATTTTATCTTCTTCATCTTCCTCCAACACCACATTTCGAAGCTCTCTAAGTATTTCTTCTCTAACATGTATATGCCATTTTTATTTTTATTTCTTGTTTAAAGTACAAGATGCAGTTAGTACATGTGCTTATAGCTCTTATTTATAATCACGTTTTCAATTTTCATTGTGTTTTATTTACATGTTTTTATTCGACAACACATTTTTCAGTAAAAACAATTGGAAATATCTCGTTAGAAGAATAAAAGGTAAATAATGAAAGAACAATAAAAATAAAAATGTCTTAGCAATGTTGAATCAGTGTAGGCTAGTCCTTAGGGTTGTGTTATAACAATAATGAATAGGGGTGCACCCACAGTTCGCCTCGTCCAGACAGCCGCCCCACTCAATAAAAAGAACTTCGTAGTTTTCAAAAAATAAAATACTTGTGTTTTACCTACACCAGGGGGTGTACACACGAGGGACCTACATTTTCGACTTTGAACTCCCAACAGAAAATTCTGAGAGCGTGCCTGACAATGAGGTCCCTAAAATAAATGATAAACTCATTTCTGTAGTATCCTGTGAAAAGTTTTGGTTATTGTATAAAATTAGTTCCAAGGTTAGCAGTATCGTGCCGTGGGAGGGGCGAGCGGGGTCATTAACCCAGACGACGAAGTAAAGGGACGCAAAATTCGGAAGAAAAAGGGAAAAAGAGAGGAAAAATTGCTTGCAATATATGTATGTGGGCGCCGTCGTATACTCTCGCCCCGGGCGTTGATTTTCCACGGCACGGCACTGAAAGTTAGCTGGTTTAATCCAAGGTGGTTTAAACTAAACTTTTTAAAAATAAAAAAACAACTTAATTTTTAAAAACTGCTTTTTTTAAAAGCAAACTTTTTTAAGTCAGGAAAGAGTGGGTACGTGAATGCTATATGATAAACTCTTGTTATTTGAAGATTAGGATCCCAATGATAATGAAAATCTGTGCCTGAAAGAGCAAAGTAAGGACTATTTATCTAATAAGTTTCCAAATAAACCCAGCGAGGTCAATTTTCAATGGAAAAATTAACAACCAAAATCATTAACAACAACAACAACAACAACAACAACGAAAAAGGAAATAGGAGGAAATCGACCAGCACCTATATTTAATGATATCATTCCGGCATTTGCTTGAACCTGAGGAAAACTTCAGTTAGAATGGCTGCTACGGGATTCAAACCCAGGTCCTATCAATTGCAAAGGAAGAACACTAACTGATAGCCTAAATTTTACGAAACAAACCGGCGGGTATCTCTTAATATTGACATGGACTTTATGTTCTCTCTTATGTTTCAAATTTTGTTCAAGTTGAAAAAGAAACTTACCAATTACTGACATGATATTTAATTAAAACATTTTTAAAATGTATTAATTGATATTTCATAATAACATGTACCCCTATAAATTTAAAATGTAGTTTAGTATTTTTTATATATACATGTAGTATTTTTCTTGAAAATTCCTCTGGGAGCTACGGAGCTACGATATATATACAGAGAATCGTTCTTTGAGAAAAAATGATCCGGGGGGCACACTTAGTATTCCGAAGGGGCACTGCTGGTACTGTTCTATTTATTATTATATTATAGACGTATTATTTTGGTCTCCTCCGAGGAACAGTTCCCCCCATAAAACATATCTGAAGGAAACACTGCATAAACACACGGAGAAAATCTTCTGAAAACATCACCGATGGTAGCAGATTGTTTTTATTGTTGTTTGACTTCTCAGAACGGTGACACACATACCCCTAACAGTCACACACATGTTTCTAACTGTGACACACACCCTACTTAGGGTTGCCAACTCTGGAAAATAAAAACAAACCGACACCCCCCTCAAAATTCCCTATGGTATAGGTCTAAGTGTGAAGTATGTCTATTCGGACAAATCCATGGGAAGGAAATGTACTATCGTGAACAAAACTGCATTAGCACCTGTATTCTGCATATCCTTAGTACATTCACTAATAAGCTTAATAGATACATTGTGCTATAAATGAGAAACTGAAATCGCCATTGATCATTTTATTGTATTTATCAGTAACTGCCATTTCTTTAAAATTATCGAAACAGATGAACAAAAGTATATTAATCTTTACGTGACAATTTTGTATTTGGAAAACGAACTTTTCCTTAAACTTATACTTCGACTACATTAAATTGCTTTAAGAAGTCCCCTTTCACTCTAAATAAATGTATAAAATTCCTTACAAATAAATTTCAACTTTTTTCTGATACAGTCCCTGTCATCTTTTTAAAATTATCAAAACATGAACAAAATATATTAATCGTTGATAGATGGTGAAAGGTGACAGTTTTGGGTTTATAGAAAGAAAGTTACTTTTTAAATCTACATTTCGAACTAGATGAGACTGTTTCAAACTAGATACATATTTTAAAAAATCTGTCATAAAGGGGTTGGTAAGAAGTTTGTACCGGTCACCCAGCTTTAATCAACATAACAGTAATATTTCCGACCAGGCCGGTGAAAATAGGCCAGTAGGCAACCCTAATTCTACTTATAAATTCTGCATAAACAACATACTATGTTGATTGATTTTTAAGTTAATACAAGGAGATAGAGTGAATTAATGTGATCTCTGCTATACTGTAGGACCTAAGGAAAATTTCGAAACAAGATATAATAGACAATTCCATGAAACAACTTTCTCCTATGAATTAATCAGGGGCGTTATTTGGGGGGCAAAGGGGCAAAGGCCCCCTGAGTTTGAGGAATATATGCTTTTCAATAAATTGTATACTAAAATACTAATATTTTTTTTCTAAACGTGAAACTTCTATGTCGGTGGACGGGTGGACAATCTCCTCCCCTTAAGAAAATCTGAAATGACACAACTGATCGAGTTATGATAGTATAGTAAAAAAAGAAAAACGTGATTTTTTTTCCATATCGGTGGGGTATCTTGCCTCCCTGCCAAAATTTGAAATAACATCACTGGAATTAACCTTGTTAAGTCCCACTCTAATTGACTCTTGAACATTGTTCTTCATTAAGAGCCCCAAGATATCACTAAAGTAGGACTTAACGAACATTGTAATTCATATTATTGGCTTATGTAACTAGCAATCAACTGTGCAATTAACAGTAGACATTAATGTTAATCTTACAATTTAAGCCATTGTTTGTAACTAGTTATATCATTTTATACGATATAAACGGACAGCTATTTGTCAACGAAAGATAAATTAATATATTCAAAACAATGGGTTTGTAAGTTGCTAATAAGACGATTCATTAAAAGATTACTTCCTTCCATTGAAGTGAACTACATTCATAATTCATTACGGAATATCAACATTAACTACAACAATAGCTTTATGAATTAATGAAATTCTTGCTCGCAAAAAGAACAATTAATGAAGCATATAACGATTATCTAAAGATCTAATATTATCTTCTTTTTCAGAACATACTGACGTTTTAGTGTAAACTGATTTTCACGAAGCTTTGCACCCCTTGTAAACAATGCAGACTGCAGTGCAGAAATGTTTGCCAACTAATTAAACAAAAAATGTTATATGCAATTTTGTGCTAAGAAATGAATAAACAAACTAAAGGGGGAAAACAATGAGATTAAAAACAAAATGGCATGGGCTTGTGATAGGAGAATCAGGAACCATTTTCTCTCGTTTGCAGTGGCGTACGCACTGCTCTCCTGAATCTTTGAACTACTATGTAAACGCAGACACGCACCAGGAGGAAGAAGGGTAGAACGCTGAATTTCTTCTACCAGTGTAAATTTCAACTAGAACTTACTATCCCCACTCCTAACGTTTCCTCTAGCTGAGAATCTGCCTAAAATGTTAGGATTCAGAGCCACTATTACATGGTGACTTACTGTTCCTACTAGCAGATCTATGATTGAATGGATGGATTAAAGTTTATCGTCCCCTTCAACAATAAAGTTCTATGAGATTTGGACCTACAGCCGAACGAGTGATTCGAACTACATGAATTTCCTCCGGAAATCGAACGCGGGTCACCCGCCCGACGACGAGTACGCGGATCATATAGCAACAAAGGAGTTAATTATCAGATTTAGAAACATGTGCAATTGTACTCACGACTTCTATTCAAATTTGAGGGGCCGCGGTGGCTCAGTGGTAGAGCGTTCACCTCTGGTGCTAGGGGTGCCCGGTTCGATCCCAGCCCCCGCCAAGTGAACTTTGTGGTGGACAAGCAAGGTGTGCGTGGGTTTTCTCGAGATTCTCCCGTTTCCTCCCACTTTCTTCATTCCACCATTTCATTCATTACTCATCATCACCGTATCCTTTAGCCTAACCGGCATAACCATGGGACGTAAAACTCAAAGATTTCATTTCATTTTTCTATTGACATCCAAGAAACTTTTTAGTTTCTACATAGGAATAAAGACATATTACTTAACATGCACATAGCGTTCACCTCTGGTGCTTGGGGTGCCCGGTTCGATCCCAGCCCCCGACAAGTGAACTTTGTGGTGATCAAACACCGTGTGCGTGGGTTTTCTCGGGGTTCTCCCGTTTCCTCCCACTTTCTTCATTCCACCATTTCACTCATCTCTCATCATCACCGTCTCCTTTAGCCTAACCGGCATAACCGTGGGACGTAAAACTCAAAGATTTCATTTCATTTAACATGCGCATAGTACCTCCTCTTACTTTCACTGCAGCCAGAAAAAAAAAGACTCAAAAGTTATGAATATTCCTATCCAATATTATAAAAATTCTTAAATGTTGAAGATTCCTTTGTACATTATTTCATTTCTGGCACTGAATATTCGGTTTTTGCATCTTTTAAATGGTCATTTATTCTGATCGCATTTTAAAAAGGCGATATACAAATTATAACTGAAAAAACTAGCCTCATATTACTTCGTAATGAATCACTAAAACATTTTTTATCCTCTTTAATTTCTCTCTATCCCCCTTACTCTCCCTATGTCTTTTTTTTTTTAATTCACTATTTCCTTATCTCTAATGCAAGGTCAAACAAAGATCTGAAATACTATATATCTTCAATAACAACAGCGAGTTCACTTGATTTCTCTTTTTCATTTTCTTAGCCCATTTTCATGAAATGACACAACTGTTTGACAACCATTCTTTGTGAAAAACTGAAAAATAACTATGAGTTAGCAACATTGAAAATGAGATTAATAACAGTTTATTCTTCCATGAGCAAATAGTACACAACAAATGCAATGTATTATGGTAATTCATGTATTGTTAAGGCACAGTAAGAACATTTAGGATCAGACTCAAAGTATGTATCTATATGGGATCGAAATCTTGAACCAAAATAGAATTTGTAAGGGAAAACTGTTACAACAAATGACAAAACACACGAAGTGCACGCCACAATTAAAAGATGTCGCCCAAGGAAGCCAGCAGGTTACACGCTGCTCCGAGTTATTCTATTAAACATAAACAAGACAAACCCGTAAGTACAGAAGAAAAGCAAATACTTTACCAAACGATATCAACGTTGTTCAATTCACTTGAAGAAAATTAAGACCTATAATAGCTAATTTTCATGTTCTCATAGAATATTTATTTACTTACTTTGTAGTACTGAAGTTAGTATTTGTACATTCGCCTGCTATACAATGTAAGAAAGCACATCAATAAATTGAACTTAAGGGGGAAAAGCCCATCTGTTTTTCATGGATATGCATGATTTAGGTAATAGATGAAAAAGAAATAATCTCCCATAATGATAAATATGCTTGCTGTAACATGCCAGCACCATCTTTTTATCGTTCAGTTGATAATTTGACATAACTCATTGTAATTTCATCTATAATTACAGTTTGGAGGAAAATAACAATGTTCAGTTGCTCTTAAAGAAGAGGGGATTATATAGTATTGGGTATTTTTCCCTATATCACGGGAATGGTGTGAGAGTGAGACGAGTAATGCACATCGCAGTAGCAGAAATACATGCACGTGCTACAGCAGAAATATTGCGGGAAACAGACGAAACAACTTACTCTTCACCAATCAGCAAATAGTTGTGCGCGCAGTGATACATCAAGTTACGCGGTTTGTTTTTGAAAGGTGCAAAGGACTGTGAAAAACGCTTTAGATTGTATACTAATTACTTTATTTATTTGTTTGTTGCACAGAGTTACGTAAATCAAAATTTCGCCAAAAATTAGTTCAATCTACACAATTACGAGAAAGCGTTACGTAACACAATTTCAAAGCATATCCGACATAGCAATTTTTAAAGTCATGCCTTTATGGAATTCAGCTGTTAATTACCTGTTGTAACTAATTAATTTCCAATATTAGTAAAAACTGGTCATTCAAGGATTTACTGAAGAAAAAACTAGGGTAATCATTACATGACAAATTGACTTAATCTTGGTAAACTAGATAATATTAGGAACAAGAACTTAAAAGAGACTGAAAGGAATGGTAAGGTAGGTTAAGAGTCTTCATTCCGGCGAAATTAAAATACCGCTAATTTTAAGTAATTATGTGATATCTTCAAATAGATAAAAGATAATTGAAATATGGAACAAGAGCGCCCTAGACAATATTATTTTGCATGAGGTACCGTTACCACAAGTAGCCTAGTAGCTTTCCGTTTTCAGCCGTTTAAAAACGCGAAAATAAATGCCGATTTTCAAAATGGCTCGAAATCGAAAGCAGATAAGTGAGTCGTGATAACGGTTTCTCATGCAAAATAATATTGTCTAGGGCGCTCTTGTTCCACATTTCGATTATCTTTTATCTATTTGAAGATATCACATAATTACTGTAAAATTAGCGGTGTTTTAATTTCGCCGGGATGAAGACTTAAGAGTTTAGAACATCTAAACTATCAATAGACGTCTTGTCTGCTATTTTACAATACTAATTCGCAACAACCGAAGTAGTGTGGAGTGAGTACATTCAGTCGCGGATCTAGAAGGTAAAATCTGGACGAGGGACGGCAGAACCCAGACTGATAGGTATAGCATAAGTTTACTATAAACTTTCAAAAATATGTAAATAATACCTTAAATTATTTTTGTCACTCAAAAAACTGGGATCCCTGTAAGATCGCCTACTCGGTACATTCTATTATATTTAAATATGATTCAATAGAGCTCCTTCATGGTTAAGCGGGGAGACCCGCGTTCGATTCCCGATTTTAGCTCATATCGCTTTAATTTCACATTAATCAGTAGGTCCACGTCTCATATAGCCTCACTGATGAACGCAGGGGGCGTCATTTAGGGGGGCAGGGAGGGGCATTTGCCCCCCCTGAGTTTGAGATGAATATAGATTTTATCAATAGAATAGTAGTAAATCAGTGAAAAACGCGAAATTTTACTTATATCAAGGGGTCTTGCCCCCCCCCAAGCAAAATCTGAAATGACGCTCCTGGATGAACGGGGCGTTAAACTAAAAAAAAAAAATTCTAAATCAAAAATTAAATAGGATTTGAACTTGTACGTACCAAGGTCTTCACTATGTTTTCTGCATTTAAAAAAGTAGCAGTGTACATCGCGTGAAGGAGTTTGGTTGATCACAGTGTACAACGTAAAAAATGAAGTTAGAACTTTTGAATTTCCTCTCACCCTCCATTTTCCATTTAAAACCTTTACTAGCATGAACCAATATTTGAAAATAGAAAATATGTAAATCTTTAGGTTTGTCCAATAGAGCACTATATTCTACGGACGTATTTTGCATCCTGAGGATTATACTAACCGGTTAATCTCAACAGCACTGCGTGTAGTCTATCATATAAGGATGATTACCATAAAATTTCTTCCATAGGAACTGATTTTTGATTGTCCATATCTTGAAATCAACTGGACGATCACCTCTATCGACTAAACCAAGTCCTAACTTTTGACTCTTTATATCTTGACCAAAATTGATGATGATCTCCAAGTACTTCTTGAGATTTTGTGTCTCTCGGGCAAACAGACAGCGTAAATATATAAAGGATTTTTTGAGGGGGTAAATCAAACTCCATTAAACAATAACTTAACACGTTGACTGCTACAGCAAAATTAGGTAAAATGAATCGTCACGTAAAGTGATTAGTTTGTTAAAAAAAAAAAAAAATCAGAAACCGGAAACCAAGGAACATCGCTGATGCACATGGCAATCAACGTGTTAAAGATAATGAAAAACATCAAAAATTTTAAAAACCAATCTTCGATAGTACATACAAAACGCTACAGGGTGGCCCAAAAGTGATATACAGGACAGTGATATACAGGGTGATATACAAAATGAAATGAAATCTTTGAGTTTTACTTCCCACGGTTATGCCGGTTAGGCTAAAGGAGACGGTGATGATGAGTAATGAATGAAATGGTGGAATGAAGAAAGTGGGAGGAAACGGGAGAACCCCGAGAAAATCCACGCACACGGTGTTTGTCCACCACAAGGTTCCCTTGGCGGGGGCAGGGATCGAACCCTGGACCCCAAGCACCAGAGGTGAACGTTCTACCACTGAGCCACCGCGGCCCTAGGGTGATATACAGTACCGTACTGATCAACTCATTGCATTTTATATCATTTCTTAATGTTATTGCGTAGTTTCTTTATTATTTGTTGTTAAGGCCTTTTATTTATACCTTAATCCCGGAACAGTCGAAGCAAATAAACCCACAAGCTATATTATTAAACTTGATCAATGCAGGGGTGTATAGCTACTTTTGGGCCACCCTGTATAAGTGTGTGATATATTATGATGTATAGACTTTTGGTTTCAAGAGTGATGGGCTGGTTATGGGTCATCAAATTTGGGGTCAAATTTTTGAAGCAAAAGAAACAAACCAACCGAATTCATCCTGTACGGATCAAACTTGGAATAGTAGTGGACTTTGAGCTCCTATTGAAGCTTGTGAAATATGATGGTATGTAACCTTTGGATCCCAAGTTATGGGCTATCAAATTTGGAGTTTCACATTTTCAAAGTAAGTAAGAAAACAAATAATCAACCTAATTTAGCAGATCTGGATTAAGATTAAGATCTGGATTAATTATAAAAGATCTTAATCTGCTATAAAAGTACGTATGTCACAGATTATGATGTATGGGCAGTGATGTCGGCAAAAAGTAAGCAGAGAAAATGTGGTTGACAGCTATTTTTTTGTATACTAAAAAGGATAGTTATAAATTACTTGGTCTACATTACAATACAACATGTCTGGTGATGGGGTAGTCGAGGGACAGTAAGTCCTTGTTACACGCTCGGTCTTCTATAGGTAGAGGTCTGCGCGGATGCGGATATCCGCGGAATATATATATATATATATATATTTCTTTTCTGTGCGGATAGCAGATAAATTGCGAATATGGTTTCCTACAACTGCACGGTTTATATTGCATTTTATTTAGTGTAGTTGCTATTTGATCACGAGGAATATAATATATTGTTTCTTTGATTCAGAAAACTACAAGAGATAGCCATTTAAAATGTATTTAAAAATATTTTCGAAATTATGACAATTATAGAATATGTAAGTTGTACATATTTGCTACCTCACTATCTGCGGATATGAGTGCGGATAGATATATTGCGGATTTGGGCGCGGATGCGGATAGGTATGCTTCGGTTCGGATGCGGTACGGATGTGGATGCGATATTTTATATCCGCGCAGATCTCTATCAATAGGTCTTTTGTTCCCGAGTTATGGCCATCAAATTTGGAGTTTGGACTGGAGTGTTCTGGAATGTGATTCAGAGTATTTCTTTCCAACCACTTCAAGACTTGCATTCGGAACTAGATAAAGAAATAGTCAGGTGCAAGCTTCTCCGCCCCGATGCTCAAGAACCACAGTATAAGTTCAATGCACCCAGTTTGTTAAAATATATATATACAGGGTGTTTCAGATAAAACGTCCAGTGCTTATAAATCCGAAACGGCTGAGTATAAAAAGATAAAACAAAAACTGAGATAGGAAAATGTCATAGGGCGCATCACATGGTGTTGTTGTGGTGACTCCCAGAGCCCTCCTTCAAGGAGGCCCAGGGGACAACTTCAAATTTTCAAATAGGAACACGTATTGAATCATACCTCATTTAATAGTACTTGAAAAACGAAACAACTTTTGTAGGAAACCATTTTCGATTTGGGCCACCGTTTTTAAATGGCCGCAAAAAGTGGGTCCTATATCAGATAAAACGTCCAGTGCTTATAAATCCGAAACGGCTGAGAATAAAAAGATGAAACAAAAACTGAGATAGGAAAATGTCATAGGGCACATCACATGGTGTTGTTGTGGAGACCCCCAGGGCCCTCCTTAAGGGGGCCCAGGGGCCAACTTCAAATTTTCAAATGGGAACACGTATTGAATCATACTTCATTCCATAGTACTTGAAAAACGAAACAACTTTTGTAGGAAACCATTTTCGATTTGAGCCACCGTTTTCAAAATGGCCGCAAAAAGTGGGTTCTGTATAAGATAAAACGTCCAGTGCTTATAGGCCTAAATCAGAAACGGCTGATAATAGAGAGATGAAACAAAAACTTAGATAGAAACGATGATAAAGCATATCGAGTGGTGTTGTTGTGGTGACCCTCAGGAAACTCAGTGAAGGGGGCCTAGGTGCCAACTTCAAACTGATACAGGACTTTTTGCGGCCATTTTGAAAACGGTGGCCCAAATCGAAAATAGTTTCCTACAAAAGTTATTTCGTATTTCAAGGACTATTGAATGAGGTATGATTCAATACGTGTTCCCATTTGAAAATTTGAAGTTGGCCCCTGGGGCCCCTTGAAGGAGGGCCCTGGGGGTCACCACGACAACACCATGTGATGCGCCCTATGACATTTTTTTCTATCTCAGTTTTTGTTTTATCTTTTTATTCTCAGCCATTTCGGATTTATAAGCACTGGACGTTTTATCTGAAACACCCGGCGGGGTTGTACCAGCCGCATCTCACTCGGGTGTATTGAAATTGCGCAAACTTTCACTTCCTTATCGATTGACACAGATAAAACCTTAATGAGCAGGCAACAAAATTGGAAATTGCGCAAAAAATGTTGTGCAACGTTGCTATGATTACCATAAGCATTTCGACTATAGATACATCTCATTGACTTGATCCCTAGTGTTCCGTTGCAAGCGCTGCTATCGGCTGAAGGAATTCCACTCGCTTTCTCTCGCTTAGCAACAGCTGAACCTTATTGGCTCAACACGTGGGTGTGTTAGGGTGTGAGCTTTAGTTCGCATTTTTTTTTTTGCCACGGCTCAAGACATTTTGGCAGCACAATAATAAAAACAGCAAAACGCAAGTTCTTTTAGGAAAAAGACACAAAGTAATGGATGACAAGACATTTTCAGTTATCGCTATTGTATGTGTGTACGGGTGTCGTTAGGGGAACATGTCGCAGTCAATAATAATTTTCTGTATCATGTCCAACTGTAAGATTGCCTGTAAGATTAAAACTGTAAGAAAATAATTATTGGACACTTGTAAGGAAAACAAACTCATATAAAATAAACAAAAAAATATAAATATTTCTAGAAGTTTCCCTTTAATTTTGTAGACGGGAGTTCGACCAATCAGAGATAAGGATTTGTTTACATTTTCCAGTTTTGGCCAATCATCAACAAGCATCTGTTTACATATTTCAGGTGCGTCCACCATCTATCTTAGTAACTGTCCTTTCACGTTTCTATAAATGATGTTTATGTTGCATTTGCATCAAAAGGAGCGAGTTCGTCATGAGGAAACATACTGAGTTTAGGAATTCATAGATAAACCATGAGAAACCACGTATGACATTTTTAAAAGCTGTAGAATTTAAATTCCAAGGATTCAAGCTGTAAACGTGAAATGTTCTGTAAATATATGTTTTCCTTTGTAAATATTATATACAGGGTGTTTCAAAACAACACCGACAACATTTGGGAGATGATTCCTGACAAAATATAAGACAAGTAGGTATAGACCAACTTGAGTGCACAAATTCTTCTTTTCGAAGTTACAGGCTGCCGAAAACATGAAAAAAAAAACTTTAAAGGTCCATAGCTTCAAAACTATGGGACGTACTGAATCGGGCCAAGACTTCACTTAGGAACTAATATGTGCACTGTCCAAAAATACATGTTTCAGTATCCTAAGGTACTCACGAAACATTTTTTATTGAGGGAGTTTTGCTATGGGCATATAATTTGAAATAGCCACCAACTATCTCTATAAAAAATGTTGCGGAAGTATTGCAAGGTTCTGAAACTTGGATATTTGGATAGGGCACATATTAGTTTCTAAGTGAAGTCCTGAATCAACTACGGTAGGTACCATAGTTTTAGAGCTATGGACCTTTAAAGTTCATTTTTTTCATGTTTTCGGCAGCCTAGAACTCCGAAAGGAAACATTTGTGCACCCAGATTCGTCTATACTTTTTGTCTTATCTTGGCGTCAGGAACCACCTCCCGAACGTTGTCGGTGTTGTTTTGAAACTTCCTGTACAGAATGCAATACAAGTAGGTATATCTCACAAAGGAATGTAGGTGCAAAATTTCACACAATTTCTTGGATACTGTTTTTGGCAACGTCGTGGTGCAAATTTGCGCAATAAGAGATAAATTACAGATATTATCAACGACCTAATCTTTAGAAAAAATTGCGCAATGTCGTTGCACCGTCTCACTCGCTAGATTTTCTCTTACCACTTATCTCATGCGGCAATTCAGTAAAATCATTTGTAAATAACTTCTTGTAGATCGAATATCACTTCTCACGCAAATTGACTTATTATTATTAATTCGATCATTTAACATAAAATGGTGTATTTCTCACCACCGTTTGTGTCTTTCTCAGATTGGCTTGCGGGCCACAGATTGGGAAAGGCTGCTCTAAGGCCTTCAATTCTTTTACCACTCGAGAGTATGTCTTTCCCAACGGCAAAAGAGTACATATTATAACGCTTTAACTCCACACAACTGATCTGTCCAACACACGTTTGGTAGAAGTGCCTGGAATGGGTATTTCCGATTCGCTACCACCCCCCAATAGCTGGAAACAATGCAAAGTTTCCAATATACACAGCTTTTTTGTCACAGAAGATAATTTGTCGTGTTGAGGGTATATAAATCATATAGAAACTGTTGAAATGCATTTTCGTTCTGTGAGGAGGTTTATGTAAATCAGTGTGTGGTTGGTTTTGTTGGAGGTAGTTACAAGCAAAGCGGGGACCTAAAAGTTGATACCTTGGTTCTGGGTATGCAGGATGGTTACATCAAGCATTGCTGCTTCATATGTTTGTGGGATATACGTGCTACCTACAAGCACTATAAAATAAAGGATTGGCCAGAGAGACAGGAATAGCTTCCAGGGGAAGATAACGTCAAGCATGTCCGTTTAGTTGATCCAGAGAACGAACTCGGCCTCGTGAAAATATTTGTTAAAGCCATGGATAAGGACGGGTCTGGCTCCTTCTATTTGAGGGAACTGTTTCCAAAGTGTCGGAGGCCAAGTTGAAGGAGGGCGTTTTCATAGGCCCACAGATCAGAAGGGTTCTGCACGATGATATTTTCCTGCAGATTAACTCCTGCTGAATGTGCTGCATGGCTATCTTTCACACGTGTGGTGGAAAGTTTCCTAGGGAACGAGAAAACTGGTAACTACAAGCAACTCATAGCTGACTTGGTACGAAACTATGACCTGTTAGGATGCAAGATGTCGCTGAACTTACTCTTCATTCACTCACACCTAGACCACCTCCTTCACAGCTTAGGGGCAGTAAGCGATGAACAAGGGGAACTTTTCCACTAACAGATTTTACAAATGGAGCAAAGGTACCAAGGGAAGCGAGATCCTGCTATGATGGGGGATTATTGTTGGTTTATCCTGAGAGAAACCAAACAAGAGTACAAGAGACGGTCCATGTTTACCAAAAGTAAAAGTTCCAAGTACATGTCACAGTAAAAGTTGGTACACATACCATCAAGATATCTGTGCTTGGTGTGTTCTTCAGTGGGCTCCATGTATACATATTCTCAGGATGGCAACCGAATGGTAGATTTGCTTATACTAATGTTGCATTTTTGTGTGTTTTCTGGTGCTTCATGAACTTTTTTATTTCCATAGCATTTTGAACGCATTGTGTTTACAGACAACAACGGCAATGCAAATTATGTTTAATAGCGATGTGTATTTCTAGAGCCTCCTTTTCTTTTCGTGTGTGTGTTCTTTCACAGTCTTGTATTCTTTGCTATTTCCATTATTTTCTCAACTGTACTACGGCCGCCATCACTCTGTACAAACCTGGATATTCTATCGAAATATACGGATAGGTGCTGATTGCCACGGGTGCTGACTGCCACAGCCAATTATTGGTGCTGACTGCCACGACTGTCGCTGATTGCAAATATCAAGGTGCTGACTGCCACGATGGCGTGCTGACTGCCACGAGCCTGGGAGAAACTGTATTTGGAAAGAGAGGAATTAATCCCTCATACTAAATTTATGATTATTAATTAATTTAGTAGGGATTAGTTTAGTAATCATCACAGCAAATCTATGTGGCATCCTATAAGTTACAAAGTTGCTCACTAAGTGGAACGACATACACTTGGATGTTTATAAATGATTGTCTTTTCTGTTATATGTATAATTTGCACATTTCATTGTTTATATTAATTATTTTATTGTATTATTTAATGGATATGATGGTCTGAAGCCAGCTGACAAGGGAAGTTTGGGAGAAGCACTCGCCTGCAGAAAAATAAGCATGTCATTTGAAGGACTAATTCATGCTGATTACAATAGGTAATAAAACTCCTGTACGTTGAGAACTGTTCGAGATATTCAGCTTGGAAATTTATATGAGAAAATGAGTGGATGCACGTTTCAATGCGTTAAGTATTCTCACCCGTGGCAAAGCCTGTTGGTTTGAACTTGCTATTGCTTGATCATTGGAGTCCATTCACAGACAAATTGTCCATTACAAGTTGCATAACGGAGGGCAAAGACCTAATGGTTGAGAAGATATCAAAGAATTGCACACGATTTGTGCAACCATTTGATGTGTTTTGATTCCGATCAATCAAAGATTATGGCAGGAGATTTGTACATAGTATGAAACTTCTTCATCTGGACGTTATAATGTACCAACGAAACAATCAAATAAAGTTCGTGTCCATACGAATCACTTCCGATCACCGCGATACATTGGATTGTTTCAGTTTGCGTTCTGCAAGGCAGGTTACGAACAAATTATAGGCCTATAACTTTTGAATCACTTGTCGAATTTGCTTTTTGCTTTGGTTCTGCGAACTGTTCTCTTGACGGATGCAACGCAATTGCACATATAAAATGTCCATGGTGCAAGGGAGTATTTTGCCTGCGTCATTTCTTCATAAAACAGAAGAACAACAGTGATCAATTTTCATCTCTAACCTATGATTATTGTGAACAATGTAATGACTAATTGTATCTAACAAACCCGTTAGTTATTGCGAAACACTTTTTTTCTGTTACTTCCGATAGCTTTCAATTCGTATGTCAATATTCGTTACTAATTATGTGTACTTAACGCGTATAAATGCGTATATCCTCATTTTCTCATAAAAAATTCCAAGTTGAATATCTCGAACCGTTCTCAACCGTACAGGAATTTTATTACCTTGTTATGATCAGCATGAATTGGGACTTCAAATGGCATGCTTAGTTTCTCTGCAGGCGAGTGCTTTCTCCTGAACTTCCCTTGTGAGGTACAGCCAGCAGTGCTTTTTTGATGGAACTTTCAAAAGCTGCTCGAAACAATTTGCACAGCTGTACACAGTTCATGCTGGCATAGGGAGTTCAAGTGAGAATACATAAATCGTACCAATTTTGTACGCACCGCTCCCTGACAAAACTGAAAGTACACTCATGTCCAAAATTATTGTCGCATATCTATAACTGTCTTCTTGTAAGAATATAACTTGATAATTTTGCAGAGTACTTTTAATACTTATATTATGTGTGTAATCAGGAAATTTATATTTGTGATACATTTCATAGGAAAAGAATTATAAATACGAAAATCATAATGAGTAAAATAAAATGTAACTAAATGGACAAGAAAATTTTATTTTCGTTTTATTGTTCTTATTTACTGTTCTTTTGACATGAAATTTACCACATACTTTTCTTTGTCGATTATACACATACTAACATTATAAGAAATACCGGGCGAATTCGTTATCAAATTATATTACTAGAACAACATATTTATAATCATGTGACAATAATTTTGGACATAAGTGTATATACAGAGACCTGTTTACCTTTGTTAGGTGTTGGTCTGAACAACACGATCCTAAGGATCATCTAGTTTCTTTCATGCTTCTTGGCATCCGGTAATGTTACGTCTAGCAACTTTCTCTCAGGCTCGTGGCAGTCAGCACGCCATCGTGGCAGTCAGCACCTTGATATTGGCAATCAGCGCCAGTCGTGGCAATCAGCACCAATAATTGGCTGTGGCAGTCAGCACCCCACCAAATATACACGGTGACAGTTGCCTCATATTCATTTTTATTTAATTTTAAATAAATTATTTTAATTCAATTATACATATGATTAAAACGACTTTAGTGAATCATTTTAAATTTTGTGTGTTAAAAAGCAAAGTTAACTGAAATAGCATTCTTTATTTTCTTTCCCTATTCAAATGTAAGATGCTTTTTTTTTTTTTTATTCTGTACCCCTGTCGTTGCGGCAAGGACATTTAAACTACCCTTCTTTTGTCCCTATAACAATACTCGCTGAACGTCTGAAGCCACACAAGACCACACATACATAGGACCCTTCGTGAACCCAAACAGAAGAGCTTTTAACATCTCTCTGTGAAAGAGGAGAAAAATATTAAAGTCTGGTCAAACTGAATAGAATCGTAGTACAAATTAATCTCTATGAATTTGTGAAACACACACCTCCGTCAGGATGTCTCCACGTAGAACCTAGATAAAATTTTCGCACAGGTTTGGAAGTTGGTCCAAGAGCACGAACCAGACTCAAAGTCTCCAAATGAACTTCCATAAAAATTTTAAATACAACTTGCGAAATTTAAAGAAATCATTTATTTGGAGAGACGACGCTAGAGCACCGTAAATGGGCGGATACGAATAAAATAAAATTGAGGACACCAAAATTATTTGACGAATGAGAGAAAAAGGAGGAAATCAAAAACGCAGTTAGAGGCGTGTCCTAAAAGATCGGCGAGTTGAGAATTCAAAATTCCAAGTCAGTAGCAGTTAGTCGGAGACCGGGAACAAGTGCGATACAAATGCGGTCATATACAAAATTTCCACAAACTACCTAGGTACACTCAAGTATATACAACACACATCAACTACAACGATGAGTAGCTAATCTAGAAAACAGCCCAGTGCCGAATTTTGATAGCACTAAAGTATAGACATTTAAACGTAAATTTTCTTAATCCGGAACGCTAAACTTCGAGAAACTTTGAAGGATTCACATACATTTTGCGTGGGTGAGGCATTTTCACGCATAAACATATATTTGCAAACACTCCAGACAACGGACATGTTTAACGGAGATTAGTAGTCAGAAAAACAAACCAAAAAAGTTGATTGCATCCTTCCGGAAAGCACTTAGACTATTCTTAATCATATACTAGCTAGTATTTATAATGAACACGTCTTAAAAACACTTCAAGACAAAATAAAATTAATCCGAACATTACACCCGAACTTGAAGCAGTAATTGTGGTGCAGTGTAAGTGTAATATTTGAAAAATGCTGGTGTAAAGAATTGCATTGTTGAAGTGATGGACCGACGAAAACTCTGTTTCGGTGGAGATGGACAGACCAAAGCGCGTCGTCCCTGGCAGTTTAGGAGGAAGGCACAGGAGAAGTCCGAGGAGAGAACTCAGGACCCAGGACATTCGTTGCGCAGGCACGAAACACGGAAACGTAAGGACCTCTGTGTATGTGTGGTCAGCGCAGTGGGAACAACGAAAGGTACGACCCACCTATATTATTTTATTGCGGCGTTGAAAGGCCGATTCTCAGCATTAAATAAAGATGCAAGACGTTCTCTACTGAAATTAAAGCCGGAAATAGTTGATATTTCAAAACATGATTTCATCGCATTGAGAATAGGTGCTTTAATTCGAACTTTAGCTAGCAAGTATTAGAATTGTTACCTTAAAATAGGCTTACAGTGAACTATAGAGACACTTTCGTAATTTTATTTCTATATATACTATGTGATATTGGTGACCACATAATTCTCATTAAAGACCGATTAATTCCCATAATTTTTCCTCTTGTCAATTATGATTCATAATTGTGGATAAAGAAAGAGAAACTAAATGTAAACAAAATGACATGTAGATTTTTAATAGCTCGAATTGCAAATTTTTGATAAAAGAAGGCAATGTAAGTATTTAATTTAGAACATTTAAACTTGTATGAAGTGAAATTGCGTCATCTACGTTATTGACAAGCACTGTTTGAAGGTAAGATAATTAGAAACAAAGCTGGATATATTTTCTAGAAGTGAGATTAGTGTATTGTTTAAAAATTGTATAAAGTCACTATGTAAAGTTATTCACCTAAGAGTTGGTAGCTTAATTAATTTGTTGCAATATGCTAATAGGAATTTAATGAACGATCTGCTGTCATGTCTCAATAAAAATATTTTACACAGGGAGCTCAAAGGTTAATTAGTGATTAGAAAAACGTAAATAATCTTACGATCAGTCATTTTTGTTAGAGATACGGAATCCGTCAATAAAACGGAACAAATATTATATTGTTGTCACGAGGAATATGTTTTGGCTAATAGCCATGAAGTAGGCTAAGCAAAGCCGCATATAATGTATCATTCTGATCCTCTAAACAATAGAGCGATCGGAAGTCTATGCGCATAGGTCATACTAATGACGACACCCTACGGCTAGATGCATATGCTACTGTTGCAACATAAGAAAAACCATGAAAACTAGACACAATTGTCTGAGAATCTCTTAAAAGACGTCTTTGCATTTAACATGAATATTTGAGTGTTAATTTATTCTGTGTATGTATGCATGCCTATATTTATGATTTATCTATGTATATCTTGATATTTTTCTATATTCGCCAATATGTGTGTGTGTGTGTATGTTATGCATGGTTAAATAACAAGATTGCTCGCATTGATATTATGTATGTATGATGTATTCTTGTTATTTTATGTTAATATCAAATTTCATATCTGGTGTAGTTATCTCCTAATCTCAGTTATTATCAGAAACGATTACAAGCCAGACATGGGCTTACTAGTTTCTTTAAGTCATTCTTTTTTTCTTTCAAATTTCTCACTAAATCTTAAATCAAAGTCATGACTTATTTCGACTTATTTCACCTTATACACGGATTCTAGATTATCCCACTTACTTTTTTTTTTTTTTTTTTTACGTAACCTAAATCGTAGGCATTTAAATTCAGATCCTGTCAAACTATATAGATCTTAAATTCATAATCTTGGGAATATCATTAGTCATAAAGTATCAGCTGATCAACGTTAATCGTATGTTTATTATCCAATGTCACGTAAATAAGTATTTCAAATGTAAGGTTGTAAATTGACCAGTTTTGTATTGTGCATTATTATAAGAACTCATTATGTAAGGATAAGCAATCATAAATTTCATGTAGGACTGGTTATGGATATCGGTTTCATTAGTTTGTTTATGTGTGTCAGGTTACTTATGATAATTCATTCAAGTTAGAAGTCAAGAAAGAAAAACAGAAATGTAATTTTCTTAACTCAAATTGATTTTGACGTTAAAGCCTTATGCCTTATTCTTCATATTTGTTATCATAAAATTCCAGATTCCGTGTTAGTTTTTTGTCATACTTGATTTTTTTTATTTAAACATTTTTTTTGCTTGTTTTTACTTATTAAAACTTTTATTATATTGTTAACCTAAATTCCTAAACTTTTTCTTTCATAAACAAATTTTATCCCTAACCTCTGGAATAACATTTTTTAAGGGTCTGTTAAGCTAAACTAATAAGGCAATGTAGGCAATTTTCTAATTCTATCTACCATAGACTGAATTGAACTGATTTTCATGACTTTCAATCAAAATTTTAAATTCAAGATGTTTGTTTATTATTATTATTATTATTATTATTATTATTATTATTATTATTATTATTATTATTATCCAATTTTCATGGAAAGTGAAAATCAGGCGAATTCGTCCCTACAAATCAGAAATTAGAGCAAAATTCTTTTTCAGCATTGCAGCATATGAATACACGGATACAGATGCAAATAGAATAAATTTTCGTTTGCTCTCGGTTTAGGGAATCTTACTTCCCTAAAGTCCTGGGATATCGCGGGAAGATAGGATTTCCATAACCGTGAAATCAGTCTTCATCGAGTCATAAACCATCTTAATTCGAAGAACGGAGACGTTAACGGTGGGGTACATGATAAATTGTGGCACCCGGAACACGAACCCAACACCCCACTATTTTTTCTTAAGTTCTACGAAATTTGGCGCTTCGAACAACCACCCATACAGCTCTTTATACTTTTAAATTTTCACAAATATGGCGATCAAACAAACCAATTTCTGTTTTTAATTTTTTTTCATAACACTATGTTAGAATGTGTGTCATTTTACTTTTGAACACCTTGTAGCAACAAAATGTGACGTGATGGAACATTTTTGACTACATTGGTGGACTCAGGAGGTCGAAATTAGCTAAGATCACCCATCAGTCTAACTTCTGTTGAACAAAAGTTAAAATTTCTTAGATAGCGTAATTGTTGTTTAGACGGCGGGCAAAGATCGGTTGAGATCGGTTGATCAATCATACAATAAAAGAATGTTTGTTCGTGATTGATTATGTAATATGCTGTACTTTGTTTCGGAGTAGCGTGTGGTGAAATTTTACTTTGGGTAAGCAATGGTATAAAATACGTTTCGTTAAGGGCATCACATCGGCATTTTTTTTTCCACTTGAAACTAAGGGAAGAAAACTTTATTAATGTACTATTTGTTGCATACAACAATGAATATATAGAGTATGTTTAGTACAAGGGGTCCAGAAGCACGTAAAAAACACAAAATTTACAGGAGAAATGAGTGATGCAAGTACTTAGACGTAACATACCGTAACCAAATCTAACCTAACCTAACATAAACTAACGTAAGCTCACCTGAACTAACCTAAACTAACGTAATATTAGTAGAAATAAGCGAAATTCTATCATTTTTTGGAAAATTATGCGGGACTCCTATACTAATATAACATAAACTAAACTAACCTAACGTAACCTAAACTAGCCTAACCTAACTTAAACTAACCAACCCTACCCTAAACTAACTGAATGTGAACAGAAATTACCAAAATTGTAACATTTTTTAGAGAAAAGAGCTGGACCTCTTCTGCTAAACATAGGCCGAATATATTAACCTTTCGAGCGATTATTCTTTATTTTTTTTTTTTAGCAATGTGACCTCCCTCACGAGTCGCCCCTGAATGGTACGAAACTTGCTACTCTCTTTTCTCTAAATTCTATAAACATTTCATGACCTCAACTAATCTAGCTTCCATAACGTGTCTTAGGAATTCGATGTTACATTGCCGAAAGAGTTACACAAGTCATAATAATATATTTGTTGCTTTGGTCAGTTTTGTGTTCATTAACATATGTTGAATAATTACAAAGCTATAATGACTATGTTAGCAGCTGTACGTAATTTCCTCTGTTTGAAGAATATGTACTTCGATTACGACCTCCTAGAAACCTGTTCTGGCTTGTCCAGAAAACAAACAACATCAATTAAACGTTTCATAATGTATATCTGTTTATGAATATGCTCATTGTGTTGCTCAGGGGCGTACGCAAAGAGTGGGTTCTACGGATCCAGATTCCACCGGAAATTGCAACTTTTCTGCAAGTCTAAGGATTATATTTTTTTTTTTCAAATTTTAATATAATGTATCATCATATTGAGTTTGACCTCCCCCCCCCCAAAAAAAAAAGCTTTTGACTCCTGCTGAAATAAATTCCTGCTAACTTGTCTACTGTAGTAGTGTTGCTGATCGTTTATTTTCTTCCGTTGAGAATGTATGTAGTCAATCTTGAATATTCCAGGATTTTTTAAAAAATAATTAGCTACTGCTTGCAGGTGATATTGAGAAAGATTGTTCTTTTTTTTTTTTTAAGATTCGTGTACATTATTAATATAATATAATGTAACATTCATTCTTCCATGTATTCTTATCACTCGAAAAAAAAAAAAGTAGACAATGTCAGCAATTAGTCGCGTACGCAGAATTTCATCAAAGGTAACCTCATGCTCTTTCAGAACAAGCGTGATTTTGGTACAAAAATCTTAATATGGTAAATGATTATTATTTCATAATATCTTGCTAAAGAGGGGTTTAAACCTCGCACCTCCACTTCCAGCAATATAGGTTGTTTGTACCAGTGGCGGCTAATATTAGTGTTGCAGCGTTGCGCAACGACCAAAGTACTTCAGGAAAAAAGATTATTATCAATAGTAGTAAAGAACAGAAAAAATACTTTTTAATACTCGCATATGTACACTTTAAATAACATATATATACTTCTGTAACTGTCCGTTCCGTTAATTCGTTTTAAAAAGCGAAAAATAATCCGTCACAGAGTCTCTAATTTATATTGTGTTGCAGCGAGCATACAACGACCAGATTCCTTCAGCGCGGCAATTGGAGCTTATGTTAAGTCTCCTTTCCCCTATCTCGGAAGTTAAAGGGACTGGTCGTTGCAGTGCTTCTGCAACGCAGCACGGTTTCCAGTGAACGAGAAGATTTTTCGCGCTAAATAAGATTTCTGAATTTTATTTCACTAGCAATATTAACAAATGGAATTTGTTTTTATGCATTCATATTTTTAAATTATGGGACCATACTGAAGCAAATCAATATAATGACAATTTTAAAAAATGATTGCAGTATTACAAAATAAGAAAGAAAATATCTAGTAGAAGAGAAAACAAATGAAAGTAGACCCGCATTTACAAGTTAATTCTGAGCTTATATTGATAATGAAGGCTTCTTCTACAGTAATTTGTGAATCAAATATTAATAAGTCAGTATGTAGAATCGCTCCCTCCCCCCTCCTCTGTGGATAGTATTTTAGTATAAATATATTTCTTTTATAAAATAAGTATATTTTATACTCTTGATAATTTCCACATAAAACTGTATGAAGGGAAATGCCACATTGAATTTGGGACTAGTTAGCAATGCTCAGGGGCGTAGCCACGAGGGGGGTCCACCGGGTCCTGATCTCCCAAAAATTTCCAAACTTGACTAACATTTGTAGACTTTCTTAACGAACTATACTTGTTTAACAGAGAAACGATTGATGTAGGCTAAATATTTTATTTTACGCCTCATCATGTACTCTTCTTATAAAAATAAACGTTTTATCATTTTTTCTAAAAATATAGGTGACAGTAAGTAAGAATTACTTATCGTCTTTTCGGGTGCAGTATAAGACAGGTTCTATATTATGTAGACGTATTGGACCTCCCTCAAATACTGTGGACCCCTCCCAGTTAACATTTCTGGGTATAGAACTGGCAGTGCTGATTGTTTTGATGTTTTTTGTTTTTGGGCTTCTGTTACATGCTGATCCTTCATCTGGCGGGTTTCGAGGTTTCCTCTCCAGAACATATCACATTGGTAAGCGTTGTTTCTCCTCATGTGGAAGCATATTGTATTCATCGTGCATTGCGTAATAACCAAGACGGATGATTTGGAATGTAGTTTTTTCTTTTACGCACATGTGTGTGTGTGTTGATGTATGAATATGTGGCATTCGGAATTCATATACCAGTACCTATTTTGTATCAGCTGTTTTCGTTTTTAATTATTAGGTTTAATTTTATTGTGTGTGCTTTAATTCTGTAAATCACCTACAAATTCTGAACAATGAATTGTATACCATGACTTCTGTAAATAACTTACAAAAAACATTGACCAGCTTTCAACTGAGGAAAAATTTGCAATTAAGGCTTAGACAAAACAAGCAAAGGGCAATTCAGGAGAGTGTTCGAAAAAAAAAAAAAAAAACTAGTTTGAATTTACAGGATATCTTATGGCAGTAATATTGTTTGCACCAGATACATTTCCTCAATTTATTTTAAATTTTCCTGGATAAACTGTGAATAAAGTGTGTTCAATGTACATTTTTTTATAACACTAATCTCTGCTACGAACTCTCTTCAGTCAACGCTGAAGAGGAATTCGGATCACTGTCAGGGACTGAGTTTGCTAGAATGAATCGTTCGCAATAATCTAGAAAAAATATTTAGTGAATCTACAAAGCTTCTGAAATTAATATGTAACTGTACCTATGGCGTCAGCAAAATAAGAAAAGTTTTTTTCCACATGAGGAAGAATTGACACTTTCAAGGAATTGAATGTCCCAAGAAAGGTTATCGCCATTGGTTATGCTTTCCATCGATAAAGACCTGACAATAAGAATACCAGAGTTCAACCAGCATGTATAGACAGATTTGCTCCAATTAAAGAGAGGATAATGAACTTACTAATTAATTAAGGTGATTAATCGGATAAAATGTTCTGCATTTTTTATTTTTAAAAAAGAGAATTTTATTTAATTTAACATGTCACATAGCATTTGCATCTAAAGTTATGCTGATTAGTCAATGAGTCCACTTTATATCTTCTGTCTCTTATCGTTCGTACGGCAACACCCGAAACCACAATCCACCGATCGCCACTGGTTTGTACTAGTGCTGTCGAAATCGGTTTTTGAAAAAACCGAAAACCGGTTTTTGAAAAAAGTGAAATTTCATAAAACCGAAATGTCGGTTTTGAAAACCGATTTTGCGGTTTCGGTTTTGAAAACCGCATTTGCGGTTTCGGTTTTGAAAACCGTTTTTGCGGTTTCGGTTTTAAAAACCGCATTTGCGGTTTCGGTTTTAAAAACCGCATTTGCGGTTTCGGTTTTAAAAACCGTTTTTGCGGTTTCGGTTTTGAAAACCGCATTTGTGGTTTCGGTTTTGAAAACCGCATTTGTGGTTTCGGTTTTGAAAACCGCATTTGTGGTTTCGGTTTTGAAAACCGTTTTTGCGGTTTCGGTTTTGAAAACCGCACTTGCGGTTTTCGGTTTTCAGAAAACCGGTTTTCTCAAAAAACGAAAACTGCAAAAGTCACAAAAATTCGACAGCACTAATGTCCAGTAATGACGAGAAATCAGCAAAGAATCTTTCCCATCTTCGACTCACAGTTGCCAGATGGAGGAAAAAAATGCTCAAAATTTGCAGAGGGGAAAGAAGATATTTTTTCTTAAAATGTCTTAATGTGTAGGGAAATTCTTGTTTAGTATACTTTTACAATTGGCAGAATAAAAAAAATAAGTTGCAGTTTCTCACAAAGAGGCACGGCTATCGTTATTGGGAAGTAAAATGATATACAGTAGAATAAAATATGATCGGCGTTCCCTTCACGTATGAACTATTGCAGGTGTCTGGGACTTGCGATAAGAAACCAGTCAACACATGCAAAACCACAACATTCTCATTTATCGGAGTGGCAACAAATCAACAATAAAATTGTGTATTGCGATCTATTTTTTTTCTTTTCTTTTTTTTTAAGAAATGGAGGTGGCGTTTTTTTGTTAACATAAGAAAGAGTGGCAGTACTATTTAAAAACAAGGTGAAAGAGTAATGATAATATAAAAGATCTCAGTCTAAGTGGATGAGATTTCAAGTTGGATTTCATGAGTTGCAGGTGTAGTGATCTTAAATAGGGATATACCTTATTTTCTATTTAGCTTAGTGTTGTCATATTACCCGATTTTTGCGGGTACCACCCGATTTTCAGGTTCTATATTCGTCCCTCGCTTAAACGTATCTTAATCACGAAAAACCACTCGCATTTTGGGATTGAAGAAAAATCTAAGACGACTTAATGGATAAAGTCTTGGCATATTCAGTAGGGGTAGGACCAACAAGTAGTTCAACCCTTTAGGTCCAAATTGAGACTTCTGGCATTGAGTTAATGCTATTTATTGCGTGATTAGAGGGGTGTCTGCTATTTATGAGTGTTTTTTATGTTATTTATTGCGTTGAAAATATGTGTTTATTGACAATTTATGGCTGTGAAAGTTGAAATTCGTAGAAAATACAATTTGACTGAAGGTTATCTTGAAAAAATAAAACTTTATTGATGTGTTTTGGTACGTTCTTTCATCATTTATTATTGAATTTTTAATAGAACACCTGAATTCTCAGAAATGAAGCTTGAAGGTTTTTTTGAGAGTTGATGCAAGGCCAAGTAACGCTTTATTATTGCCCATATACGAATTCTTTGAAGAATTCTTTGAAGATTTAACCATCTTTGTTGGAGGATATACTTATGATTTGTGTTGGTATTTATGAGGTGATATCGTCCTTCAGCCGAAAGGACCCGTGAAAAAATTAGGATTCACCGTTAGATACAACCATCAGATTTAATTAGACAGTGTGACCTTCACATAGATACCAGAGTCCCCCTCAAAAAGATTTTTGGAACACAATTGTGCAATTTAGTTAGTGTTAAAAAAGAAACTGTTAGGGATTATTGTCTACTTTTTTAGAGAGCTTTGTGAAGATTGCATTCTAGATGTCCTTCAAGAAATTTTTTACTCCCTTACAGAAAAAAAGAGAAAATAAAACCCAAAGTTGACATTGAACTTTGAAAAAGCTTTATGTATTGTTCCCCTTTTACGTAACAGTTAGGTTGTTACATGAATTTGTTTTCCTCGAGTTTTTGTAAAGATTGTATTGAAACGAAACATTCTTTCTTTTAATGGTTAAGACCGCTGGAAAAGAAAGACGCGCCGGATTCTATGTTGGAACGCAAAGGTAGAAGGGGCGAAGGGGTGAACTGAGTTGCCCAAACTTGTTTTGGTGGGAAGATGGGTTTATAAAATTGTTATTCTGAATAAATGAATATTAACTCCTATAATTAAAAATGTATATGCAACATGTAATGTTCGTGATGTATGATGAAATCATTTTTTGTTTGTAAATATTGTGCCGTATGGTTATATCACCTAGGTTATCTTATATCAGTTTACTCTTCATATCATATACTTCATATCATAACAATCATATCATAACAATCCCCTTATGATAAATAAAATGTTGGAATGAAGAAAGTGAGAGGAAAACTTACGAGCAAGATGTTTGCTCACTACAAATTTACTTGATTGGAAATCGAACCAAGATATCTCAAGCAGTGGAGATGTGGTTTGTAGCAGCAATGCACTAAATACTTAGAAATTGTTTAAATAATTGTGCGACCTAGGATTTCCCAACTAACAGAGAACAAGACTTTTTTCACTGTGGTACTAGCCCTTAGAAAGTGAGAGGAATCTTTACTAAGATAATATTGATTGACGCTTGTTTATGTTGAGTTTAGTAAAATGGTTTTGACGAGAAAATAAACCAAGAACCTCATATACTAGAGACTTCTTTACCACTGAGACTATATGAATATATTAAGTTTATTGTCAGAGAATTATTCTGTTAGACTAATTTATATGAATCCGTTTTTGTTGTAATATTCCCTTTATGAAAAATAAAATAGTGGAATGAGGAAGTGGGAAAAAACGGGTAACTTTAAGAAGACTTATGAACTTGATGGTGATTAGTACAATTTATATAATACATTTTTTCTGTTATAAGAATACTAAAAAATGATATGGCCAGGCTTGACATGAGAAAATCCACCAGCAGAGGTAGATGTTCTACCATTGACCCACCTTGCAGCAATATTAAATGGGTTCTGCACGAGACGATTGGTACAGAATTTTTATAACTAGATTTGATTTGTGTTGATTTTAGATTAGCGTGTTTTAGCAGTGTGGATATATGAGACATGGACTTATTGATTAACGTGGAATCCGAGCCTAACACACCAAAGGCAACTGTTGGGAATTGTGTTGAGTTGATTTTATATTAGTGTGTCTTTTAGCAGTGCAGCTATATGAGACGTGAACCTACAGTTTTATCGTAGAATTCGAACTATACACCTCCACCGGGAATTGAGTTGATTTTTAGATTAATGTGTCTTTTAACAACGAGGCTATATGAGACGTGAACCTACAGTTTTATCGTAGAATTTGAACTATACACCTCCGCTGGGAATTGAGTTGATTTTGAGTTTAACTTTCCGTTTAGCAGCGAGGCTATATGAGACGTGAACCTACAGTTTTATCGTAGAATCCGAACTATATACCTCCGTCGGGAATTGAGTTGATTTATTTTGATTTAGATTAGTATGTATTTTAGGAGTACAGCTATATGAGACGTAAACCTACAGGTTTTAACGTAGAATCCGAGCCACATGACCTTACCCCGGGAATTGAACCCGGTTTCCTACGCCAAAGGCTCCAGCCGGGAACTGAATTGGAAACGTTACATACACTATTGAAAATGAACTTAGGACCACATGTATTAAAGGCAAGCATGATGTAAGGAAAAATAAGTGTTGAATGCATGGACATGTATGTCATGTGTACAGTAAATGCAATACAATGTTTGTTATGAAATTGATTAAAAATACATACTTGATGAGGTTCTTAGAACATAATTAATTGCCATACTTTAATGAACTTTAGTTACACATATACTAATTATATAATGAGAAAAAAAAATACTCACAGAATCTATAAAACCCGATGGTAGACTATTGGGCGTCTTATTGCAGTTTGAAGGACAGGATTTCTTACCCTCGGAGTAAGAGGGAAGGTAGAATTGCTTCTTTTTTCTTTTTCTTTTTTAAATGTTGTTTCTGTTTTGCAAACCATAACGTTATTGCTATGAGGGGTTATCGTCCATATAGAATTCCAGAGAGAGAGAGAGAGAGAGAGAGAGAAAAGTGGTTTACAATCTTTTTAGAGGATCCTTTTTTATTATTATTGTTGTATGGAATTGTGAAAATTGGCGTGGGTTTCTTCTGATCAATATAAAAACTGAATTTTGAAGATTTCTGTCATTTTAAGTTAGTCGGATAGATTGTGACGGTGTTCTTGCTTCGAAGTTGTTTTTTATCGGCGCTACTTCATCTGTTTTTATATTTGAAAAGGTAAGTGGACTTCTGTTTTCTTAAATATATTCAGATAAAAATTCATTTTCATTAATTGATTACAAGATATGAAACATTTTTAATATTATTATTATTGGAAAATTATCTTAGAGTAATTTTTGTTGATTGTATGAATTCATTTGGAAATCATTAACTTCTTTTTGTTTCATATCACATTTATTTTACCAAATACATCCAAGCTAGCTTATAGTATCCTGAAAACATGGCATTTTGAGAAAGAATTGGATTTTTGTTCCTAATTTCTTAGACTTAGTTCATTGAAATGAAAAAATTTCTTCATTTTTCGGAAAGGAATAATTTTATAATAAATATTCATTTGATTTTTTCTTTCTTAACACTGATTATTTTTGTAATAGAAAAATTCAAATATATTAATTCATTTTTTCTTTCTTTTTAGATTATACCACTTCCAAAGTACGGACTACGTTTCAGAAAGAATTACCAGGTAAGAAAAATAATATATTTCTTATTATTATATAATATGTAATGTTGAAGACATACGACTGTTTATTTTTCATGGATGACTACAGAATGAAATCAATATTATTAGTTGGATATTAACCGTGTTTAGAATACATATTGCTTTTAAAGTTTAATTGAAAACAAACATTTATCATTATCATAGGTATTTTGCCTTTATTGGTAGGCCATAGCTGAGAAGCTTCTATGCACCACCGCTAACCTTTTTTGTTTTTTGCGTGCGATCTTTTAGTTTTAATATTAACCCTTTCCCTCTTTTTCCGGTTATTATACCCTCTAGGACATCACTCATGATAGATTCTTTTCTTAGGCAATGTCACAACCAATTTCTCTTCCTAATAATGTCTAAAAAATGTTCTTTTCTCACCCAACACTTCTAACATCCTGTTATTTCTTTTTCTGCTTTACCCAACTAATTCTTACCATTTTCTCCACATCTACATTTTGAAGGTTTCCACTTGATTTTTTTTTCCTGAGTTATCGAATTAATAGCCTTTTCACAACTAGACTATATGAGACGGGGACCTCAAGTGAAATCTAACTTTTTCTCGTGAACCACGTTAGGATTTTTTATGTTAACAACAAGTACAATAACTAAGTACGGTTTTTGCACAATAACTAGGGTATATGAGACAGGTCCTAGTGATTAACATCGAATCTGAACTACATGGTTTTGCCGAGAATTGAACACTCTCCCTCGGTAAAGGGTTGCCCGATAACTAAGAAGTTACGAGGAAATTTTATGAAATTTTATGGAATGTTTTACAGAAGATTAAGATCGAGTTTTGAATTATAGGTCGGAATTACATCTATTTTAACACGTTTGTACAATATTGTTCTTCAGTGATCGTACTATTTGTGGAAAGATTCAAAGTGATATTTGTTTGTGTGTATGATGGACCAAGATTCGAGCATTTATTTGTTCTGAATGAAAGAAATCTTTATATTATTTTGTGAAAAATGGTAGATGATAGATCCTGTATGTGATTACTAGGTTGTTTGAACAAAATATATCATAATATTTAGTGAATTTATCAGAAAGAGTAATGAATTATTCATGGTAGATTAATCGATTTTTCTTTTTATATACGGTCTTCCTGTTGGTGTTTTTTTCCATATATTGACAGAATAATTTAATTAGATTGTTGAATAGAGTTAAACGGTATTCGACAGTTATGGTATATACTGATGATGTAAATTTAATAGGGGATGATAGGAGAACAGTAGAAAGAAATGCAGAGATCTTATGAAATGCTTGCAGGGACATGGCTTTAGAAATAAATGCAGAGAAAAGTAAATACACAGAAGTGCGTTGGGACCGTAATACTGCATTTTATGGACGCGATAAAATATTAAATAATACTTTTGATAAAGTGGATAGTTTCAATATTTAAGATCAGTATTAACAGAGGAAAATCATATTCACGGAGAAATTAAATGGGGACTAAAACCAGGGAATTCGTGTTACTATTCGGTTCAAAATCTCTTGTTGTCGCGAATTCTGTCAAGGAGTTTGAAGCTTAAAATATATAAAACGTTAATCATGCCTGTTGTTCTGTATGGTCGCAAAACATGCACACTTACTCTGAGGAAGGAACATAGAGTAAAAGTATTTGAGAACAAGATCCTGAGATGAATATTCGGACCCAAGAGGAAGGGGAATGGTGGAAACTTCATAATGTAATTTATTAGATTGTTTATTAAACATGATTAGGGTCGTCAAGTCTAGGAGGGGGCAGGTTATGTAATATAGTCGTAATAAAAGAGGAAAACGGTCATTAGGAAGACCTAGGCGCAAATGGGAGGATGGATCTCGCAGAGATAGGTATACAAAGTAGAAACTGGATGCAATTATGTAAGGATAGAAGTCAGTGGAGAGTTTTTGTGAACGTGGCCTCCGGGTTTCATAAGCCATAGAGTTAGTTACTTGAATAAATAGATACTTATTAACTTAAGAATATTATTTCACACTTTTCTAAAATAGAACTGATTGCTAAACATATTTGGATTGCTTGTTGTTTTATAATATGATATCGTATTCTTAATTTGATTGACTGATTTACATAATTTTCATAAGTAATTATTTCCCAAACATTTTAGTAATGTTATTGGAAAAATGAAATCTTTAGTTTCGTACAATTATATTAGATTAAATTATAATGAAAGTAGAAAGCATTCTCCACGAGAAAATGTAGAAGCATGATGTTTGTGGAAAATCTAAAGTGACAACATAAATCAAGTATCCCTTGCTTCAGAAACGAATGCTTTACCATTGATTTTTCGCGTCACCCTTATTCATATTATTATTCTTATTGAATTAGGAATATAGTTTGAAATATAATCAGTGATTAAATCCGTTTACAGAAGACAAGATTTCCTAAACTTTTATCATCTAAGAATATGTTATAACGTTACGTCTCATGACATGTACACAATTCAATGAAAGAGTATCTTGACATATGTTGCCTTGCCTTGCCTTTCGATTAAATGATTTAACAGTATATATCGTAGAAAAGTGTATATATCAATACATGTAGGTATAGAAAAGAATTCCGAAATTAGAATATAGAGTTGGACATCTAAACTTATTGTCCCCTTGAGGGATGACATCTCTCGGAGAGAGAATAATCCGTGAAAGAAAATGTTTGTTTAATCCCTACATGTTAGGCTACCCAATATGTTTTACTGTACTGTTGTATAATCCCTACATGTTAGGCAACCCAATATGTTTTACTGTAGTGTTGGGTTATCTAATCTGAACGATAACTGAGTTTTACGTCTAATGGTTATACCGCTAGACTAAAGGAAACTGTGATTTGTTGAGCCATCACTTTACAAAAAGAAACCACTTAAAAGTATATAGAACTCCAACAAAAACCAAGTACACGGTGTTTGTCCACCACAATTTATAAAAAATGTGTGCAAACTTAATGTTTGATATGAAAATGATGAAATAATTCGCGGAGGCTGGGATTGAACCGGGACTACAAGCACCAGAGGTGAACGCTGTATCACTGAATCACCAAAACCCCGCCCCAGAAATTATTTGAATTTACTAAATTTTAGTTATTATTCTAAGCTAGGATAAAACACTTGAAAATAACCTGTGGAATAAGGAAAAATTGTGCTTGTTTTTCGTAACGAAATAATTTGATTGTACTGTCCAACTGACTTGATTATTTTCTTAAGGTATAAATATATGTAAATTAACGCATATTTTATTTCAAAGACCAATAAGAATGATACGTTAGATAATTAAAGGATCGGTCCGTACGATACCTTCATATTACAAGACCAATATATGAAATTAAACTTACATAGACTTTTAATTTGTAGAACTGAAGTTTAGTTTTGAAATTTTTGTTGACTTAAAAGATGAAAAATTAATAGTATTAGAGCTAGGGTATTGGTAAAAATGTTGAGTTCTGATTTTAGAGGATATAAATTTACCTCTTTTGTGATAAATGATTAGCCATAAGGATACTTAAGTTAAAATAAATAGATTTGTAATTTTCAATTATTGATAATTTTGTTTCTGTTATTTTGCAGGATGGCAGAGGCTAAATCTACCTTTCAACTTCTTCAATCAATTGAAGAGATTGATTGTATTTTAATAGACATTGAGGAAGAAGAAAAAAGAAGAACATCAGAAATGGAAGAAAGCAGAAAAAGGAAGGAAAGAGAGGAGGACGGAGAAGAAGAAGAAAGGAGAAAAAAACAAAAGCAAGAAGATGTTTTATGGGAACTATTCCCATTAGATGAAAAATCCGTTATTAATATTATAATTATAATGAAAAGAGTTGAAGCAATGGAGAAATTAAGATTAAAAAAGAAAAAGTGAAAAAAAGTGTACATAGAAATCAAGATTTGTAAATAGTAGAAAATAAAGTGATTTCTAGTTTAAAATTAATTATATTAAAAATTTGATGGTTTTATTTTAAGAAAATGAGAATCGTTCTTTTCCCATTTTAATATGTGTGAGTTATTTTAAAATATTGTTTTCAGCAAAAAAGACTTTTGAGACATGAACCTGCAACTTATTATCTGATTTTAATCAGCTCAATTTGAATTGTTTTTTATTTTGTAAAATTTCAAACCTATTTGAGACATGGATTTACAGAATAAGTTGATATCCGAACCACATAAACAAGTTGAACTCAAAATTATCTTTGTCAAATGTGGATATGAAGAAGATTTATTATTATTATTATTATTATTATTATTATTATTATTATTATTATTTTATTTAACAGTTATGATCTTTAGGCTAAACTAGACTATTGATTAAGGAAAGTGAATGACAGAAAAACTAACTTTGTGCTCTTTTGGCAAAAATCGAACCCAGAACCACGTGTACCAAAGGCACATACACTAGCTACTTGACCAATTATTATTATTATTATTATTATTATTATTATTATTATTATTATTATTATTATTATTATTATTATTATTATTATTATAATGATTTGTAACCGTATGAGACTTGTACGGTTATTGAAGATGACTAGAAATTGAATGAAAGAACAAATCCTGAAATTGGTGATGAGTAAATTAACTGAAAAATATTCTTTGTTTACATTTGCTAACATGGAAAGATTCAGAAACGTTTCCTCCCCATTCATAATTTTAAGGTGATCACTTCACACACACACTCATAATCACTTGAGAAAACAAGTTTTAGTTGAATACGGTAACCTCTCGTTTCCTCCTTTGCCTTCACCACCCCTTGAGCGGGGTTTTACTGTTTGGGTATTTTTCTAAGAAAAGAGGTTCTGGTTTTGGGAGGTGGGATTCTTTTGAAGAAAGCGAAAGTGGTGGGAATAGCCTTTTAAGTATAAAATACTGTTAGGAATGAAGGAAGGAATTCTGAATGTGTATAAGATTTGAAGGTTATCTTTTGCTATGAATTGTCTGCGCTTTCCAATGTATTTTTGTTCTTATAATATCATAGCAAAAAGTCTAACAAGGTCTTTCAGATTTATGTTGCTATTAGAAATGAAGAATAAAAATATTTAGTTGAACTTGAAATATACAAATCGCACGGTGTCCTGTAAGACTTAACCCAATATTAAAAATCTTATATGATTCTTTCGTTTTGAGATTGATTTGCAAAAATTGGAATCGAATAGGATTAAGATTACGATTTAGATTTTGGTCTTTTAACATCTAAGACCATTTAGCCCTTCATGTTTTGAGGGATAATGTTGTTCAACGAGTACACAATCCATGAAGGGAAGGAAGGAATAAAGGATTCGGGGAGGAAGAAAGTGGTTTGGGACTTATAAGTTAGGTATCACCAAGGCATTTAACTGGTGTGGATGAGGAAAATCCAAGAAAAATTCATTCAAGGTGGATGGCCTTAAAAGTATTGTACACTTTTTTTGACCGAGTGCCTCCCACTGGGACTGCTTGCATCAAACTGGAATCGAATCATTGTGTCCAACTACATGAATATTTCATGTCAGTCTATTATTTTTCTCTCTTTCTATATTAATTAAGTAAAAATATGGTGGTTATTCCATATGTTTGAGCAATAAATATTCTTTGGATCGGTATAGAATTTTAGTTAAAGTATCATGGAGAAATCCATTAAAATGAATTAGTGCTATAGCTTGTGATTCTCTATAAAATTTAATGAATCGATCCAAAGCAAATGATTGATCAATGATTAAATTACTTACATTATGACATTCTTTGTAAAAATATGCATCTTTTAACGTCATTTAAAATGTGACTGTAAAGAAGAATGATGATTTCTGAAACAACGGAAAATCTTTTAATGGTGCTTGTAGAACGAAAAAGTTGAGAAAATTTGACACCTTGAGAGAGTGTATATTACAGAATGTATATTACAGATAAAACACAATTTGAATAAAAGTATTAGTTAGGATTGAAACTGATGAGTTTGAGTATTGAAACTGATGGGTTTGAAGGATAATGTTCTTTAGGGAGCACACAATCCGGGAAACGATCTGAAAACTATAAGTAAGGTACCATCTCGGTCTTTGCTTCAAATGATTAAATGAAGAAGAAAAACCCTGGAAAACTTCATTCAAACTTTTACGAATTTTGACAGAGCAAAACCGTAAGCGGGGATGCAACATAAGCATGAACGTTAACGAATATACTAGGTGGATTACTGTAGTATTAATTCAAGAAATATACCAAGTAGCTTAGCAATTCTTTAGGAATAAAATACCAAAAACCTTATTATTTATAGATTCCGTTTACCAGACATTGTTAGGGTCATAATAAAAAGAGGAAAACAACCGTTAGGAAGACCTAAGGAAGATGTATCTTGCAGAAATAGGCATACAAAGTAGAACCAGTTGGGTATGAATAAAAATCATTCAAGAGCTTTTGTGATTGATGCAATGAATTTTGGGGTAATGGGTTGTATTATTCGGGCTAAAAGATAATGAGTAAGAACATATAGAAGTAAAATACACTTCCAATGAGTGAGTGTTATAAAAATTAAATGAGTAAGGTACTTTGTAGCATAAGAAATCAGTCTATCACTGACTTAATTTGATGAAGAATCAGTTTATTACTAAATCAGTACATTCAAAATTCAATCAGGGACCTCAATTAGTGCAAGGAAGTACTGTATCACTGAGTCATCATGTATTACAAGTAAGCATTCTACCACTATTTCTTCATGAAGAAGAATAAATGATGCATTCACCATAAGAAAACAGTGTATCATTGAAGTCTGCATGGTGAAAAGAACACATGTACCATAAGAAAACAGTATAGCACTAAATCAATCTAATGAAAAGACCAAAAGAAGTAGATGGAATCTAAAAACATGAAACTTGACTTATTACACACTTCAAAATCTTTTGGTGAAGAATGTCAAGCTTAAAATCATGTATATTGTTCTGAAATATAGGGAAATAGGTACTCATGTCCTATACCCGAAAATAGATGTAAAAGCAATATTAAAATAGATTTCGCGGATAAAATATAAATTAGTATAGAATAATTGTGATGTTCCAGATTTCATACCGCATAGTTAAAATCTATGTGATATATTGTGTTATAGATTGTCTTTATTTAAGTTATATTTAACAACTGTAGTGAGAAATAAATTCTTTGGTATTATAGCAAAGCCGTAATCAGTTCAAAAATGTAGGGGACATATTATAGTTTACCGTAAAAATTTTTAGGGGATCTTCCTTGGATATAAACTTGAGTTATACAAAAGAGAAGGCAAACGTCATGGGTATTACAAATGATTATATTCAAAATTACGATTACGCATAGCAAGTTTACGATATTTCCATTCTACAGTAAGACTAAAAAGTACTTTCTTAGTTTTTAATCAGAGATACTCAAACTTGTAGATAGTCAGTAAAATTCATAAAGAGAGTAAAAACAAGCTACAGATACTCAAAACATGCAGATACATCATCAAATACATAGATAAGAGTAAAACAAGCTACAGATACTCAAAAACATGCAGATAGTCAGTAAAATTCATAGAGAGAGTAAAAACAAGCTACAGATACTCGAAAAACATGCAGATACTCCATAAAATACATAAAGAGAGTAAAAACAAGCTACAGATACTCGAAAAACATGCAGATACTCCATAAAATACATAAAGATAGAGCAAAAAACAAGCTACAGATACTCGAAAAACATGCAGATACGTCATCAAATACATAGATAGAGTAAAACAAGGTACAGATACTCAAACTTGTAGATATTCAGTAAAATTCATAAAGAGAGTAAAAACAAGCTACAGATACTCGAAAAACATGCAGATACATCATCAAATACATAGATAGAGTAAAACAAGGTACAGATACTCAAGCTTGTAGATAGTCAGTAAAATTCATAAAGAGAGTAAAAACAAGCTACAGATACTCAAAACATGCAGATACATCATCAAATACATAGATAGAGAGAGTAAAAACAAGCTACAGATACTCAAACTTGTAGATAGTCAGTAAAATTCATAAAGAGAGTAAAAACAAGCTACAGATACTCAAAACATGCAGATACGTCATCAAATACATAAAGAGAGAGTAAAAACAAGCTACAGATACTCGAAAAACATGCAGATACTCCATAAAATACATAAAGATAGAGCAAAAAACAAGCTACAGATACTCGAAAAACATGCAGATACGTCATCAAATACATAGATAGATTAAAAACAAGCTACAGATACTCAAATACAAGCAAATACGTCATAAAATACATAGATAGATAAATAGATAGAAAGAGAAAGAGCTACATTAACAGTGGACTTTGTTTTGGGAAGCGGGTAAGAATCATTTGTACTGTACGTCCAGTGCAAAAATGATCGCAAATTTATTTCAGGAAAGAATACCAACTTAATATGAGAATATTTTATATTAAATATCTTCTCTACACACAAAATAAAATTTCACGACATGTCCAGACTTACGTCATGCGTAGCTTCTTCTATTTTTCTATTCCATAGTTAATCAATTAATTAATATGAATAAGATAAAACATACTTATAGTATATTAAATCAATAGGAATCTGAACCTTTATTATAAAGCTTTGAGAGCAAAAATGGTCTATAGATAGTCTAAAAAATAGTCTTCCGTTGCAAGCGTTGCTATCGGTTGAAAAAAATTCCACTCGCTTTCTTTCGCTTAGCAACAGCTAAACTCTTATTGGCTCAACGCGTAGGTGTGTAAGGGAGTAAGCGTTAGTCTGCATTTTTTGCCACGGTTCAAGACATTTTGGCAGCACAATAGTAATTATTAAAACAAAGTGATAAACATATATAGTACAAGCAAAGTTGACATTTTCTTTTCAGTATAAACAAGTAAAAGTGAATGTATATAACATAATACTTAAAGAATATAGGGTTATATTTATAAGAATATAACTAGTAAAAATAAACATATTTCAATGAACCTGTTAATTCCTATATTTACAATGAAGTCACTAATATGAATTAAAAATATTAATTTCAAAATTAAAAATGAGTCGAGTGAGTAGTATTATGTTCAAATGTGGTCATACTTAAAAATGAGTCGAGTGAGTAGTATTATGTTCAAATGTGGTCATACTTAAAAATAGATCGAGTGAGTAGAATTGGCACAAAATGTTGTTATATCAATGAAATTATAAGAAAATAATGGAAATCCTACAGTAATATTTTTCACATTACATATTCTAATGTTTGTAAGTAAGATTGGAAACATCAGTGTAAACCATATACGGGTTACAGGTATTAGATATATAGATGTGCGTATAACAAGTAAATATTGCAATTTATTACTTAACAACCACCTAATAATATAAATCCATTTTTCCGCACATGCATTTATATTTCTGGCACGGATATAAACGTAAAACCCTACTCACCAGTCCCGCATGCATCCGGCAAGGGTATAATCGTAAAACCGTACTCACCGGCGCCGCATGCAGCCGGCGCAAATATGAACGTAAAACTGTACTCACCGGTCCCGCGTGCGTCCGGCGCGAATATAATCATAAAACCGTACTCGCCCGGCCCCGCGTGCGGCATCCGCATATAACAACGCGCGCAAATTTCTTATGGCTGTGCCATGCCATGTCACACTAGTGCTATGCATGTGATTGGCAAACAAATAATAGTATTGCCAACTTTTCTACATAAATGATACATTATCATTATCAATTACATACTGTATATTAAAGACTATCTTTTCTTAATGCCATGCTCTGTGAATGGAAACATAGATGCTGATTAATGCGTAGTAAATGTAACAAATGTCAAATGTAAAGGAATGCTAAGTGATACAGTATTGTATATACATACATACTGAACAGTAAAAGCAATGGGTGTCAACAAAATGTCTAATATGTTATACTCACTATAAAATTGTATAAAAAATAGTATTCACAATATACACTTCTTATAATGTTAAAAATAAAACATCGGGGTCCCTACATAATACATGCATTGACATGCAGTGAGTGGTATGCCTAATGTCTACCATATAGTTTACTTTGATTTTATTTATGTGTAGCAAATAGAATTGGTAGGTATATATGAATTCAACCATTTCATATTCTTACATTTTTTTAAACCGATTTTTTATTCACCGTACCTAATAAAGCATATCACGTAAAGCAAACATACAAGATATCATTTAGTATTGGTATGAACGATTTATATTACTATCTAATAAAGTATAGGAGTTCTGTAAGTATAATAAAGTATTAGTACATCATTGTACATATACACCCTAGCAGTTTGTATCGGTTCATTTCTTGCGCCATACATATATTTGTACCTTTTATATTTTATATTTAAGTATAGTAAATATGTGTAATGCTATGCGTATATGTTGGATAGTAAACATCACGTCAAACATATTTTTATTTCCTTTCCGTTATATATCATAAACTATACAATACATAAATAAATAAGATGAAAATATGCGTGTTGTTTATACTGTACAAATTAAATATCTACCTTATAATGTATATCAAATCATAAAATATGACTTTTTTTCTCATTAATGTAAATGTTTTAGGGGAAAGTCACAATAAATGAAAACGGTAAGTATCGTTGTCAGTTACCGATAAACTAAACTGAAAATTTCCCCGCTAAAATTATAATACCTATAATAATCCTTTTGAATATTTCTTAATGTAACATTTCTTTCAAAGCAAACTTTCTTATATTAAGCAATACTCTTTCTTTAAGTAATATTTTTCACTCAGTAAGTATATCGTTGCTTATATTTTTGTTCTCTTGTTTGTGTTTGCCATGTAATTTTAATTGTTAGGCTTCTTGTAGGAACAATACCGTTGGGAAAATATTAATTATTTATTCTTTCTTTCTGTTTTTTGTTTGATACTAAGTCTTTTATGCTCTTTATATTTTAACTAACTAACTAGATAACTAACCTGATTTTATTTTCTTTTCTTCTGTTCTAAGTGTATGCTACTAATTCTTTTCCATTCTCTTTATATTTTAATTAATTAACTAAATAACTAAGTTGATTTTATTTTATTTCTTTTTTTTTCTGTTCTTAGTGTATGCTACGTAATTTAAATTGGTATGCTTCTTGTAAAAGTTTTACGAACAACAGCGTTGGAAGAATATAATTTTTTTTTCTTTCGTATCTTTTTAATGAATCGCTTTCTACAAAATTCCTTATTTATTTAACCTCTCGTAATAAATTACTCGAACACTTCGTGTGAGCATACTAAAGATGATCAAAATACTAATTATTTATTGATTCATATTATTTATTTTAAATTGGATCATTTGCTTTTGCAACTTGTATTTTGATGTATCGATTTCAGTGAAATCTCATAAAGAGAAACTGCGTTTCGAAAATATAAAAAAAATGTGTGAACGTTTTAAAAATAGTTGTTAAAATGATTCGAACACTTCGTGTGAGCATACTAAAATGTTCAAAATACTAATTCTTTATTGATTCGTATGCCAAAGCATACTCGGTAGAACAGGTACGCTGTAAACTTTTTAATAAATTGTTTCTGTTATATATGTTGTTGTTGTTGTTAGTTATACGCTTGAAAAACTTTTATTTCATGAAATTAATATTTGATTATCGTTTAAGTTACAAATTATAATAATTATTAATTCAACATGTAATAAACACAAGATTCTAACGCATCTGGATACGAAATTTTTCTTAATGCAATTGCGTACGAAATTACAAACTGAATGCGTCTGGAGACGAAATTTCAAATTGAATGCACCTGGGTACGAGATTACAAACCAAATGTATCTGTGTACAAAATTTCAAATTGAATGCACCTGGGTACGAGATTACAAACCAAATGTATCTGTGTACAAAATTTCAAATTGAATGCACCTGGGTACGAGATTACAAACCAAATGTATCTGTGTACAAAATTTCAAATTGATTGCACCTTGGTGCGAGATTACAAACTAAATGTGGCTGGGGACGAGAGTACAAATTGAAAGTATATGAATACGAAATTACATAGTAAACGTATCTGGATATAAAATTATATAATAAGCGTATCTGAATATAAAAATTATAAACTAAATGATTTTAAAGAAATCAACAACGCTAAAATATTTTTATTCATATAATATTTATTTTTTCCATATAAGATAAAGTGATTACATATATATCAAATAAAAAAATGTAATAAAGATATGTATGTATGATCAAATAAAAATGTATTAAAGCATCATATATATATATATATATATATTATGAATAGTAAATAAAATAAGTTATTTTAATTTTGAATTCAAGTAAATGTTATTGATAATAAAAATTGTAATATATATTTCCAATATATAACTTTCACTTCAGTTAGTTATTTCACTATCACAAACAAAGAAATGAATTAAAAATTATAAGTGAAATCTTTTTTCAAGAGAAATTCTAAAATTAAATTGATATAGTTTTTCTTTAATAAAATATTAAATAAAGCATAATCAAATGTCCAATCGTCAATTTCACTCTCATGATACGATGAAAAGAGTTCGTACAGTTCATCAAACGTATCTGGTCGCACCATAACACACCATGCATTATAACACAACATTTCACGGTCTAAAACAATGCATTCATGTTCATCTATAATGCGGCTGTTTTGATAGCACCCGTAGCACAGAAGTTTATATTTCGGTTTCCATCTTGATATACATTCCAGCACACACAGTTCATTCACAGAAAGAAAAGTACATTCATACGTACATAATTTGTTTTGCAAACACATCTCTGTCTTTCTTTAAAAACAGTTCAACTAAATCACAAATATATGAATCTGAAAATGTAACTGATTCATATGCTAAATTAAATCTATTTAAAACAGTTTTGTTTCTTCTATAATTCTTATCCGAAGAACTAAAGTGTTTCTGTATGTAAAGTTCAAACACTATGTCACGATTTTTCTTCTGAATTAAAAATTCCCACACAGTTTCTTTCAAAGTATTATTAAATATTAACAAACATTTATGTAGTTTTTAGTCTGGTATTCTTATCGAACAAGGAAAGCACAGTAATGGTTCACTCAGCTGATAAATCTGAAAAAGTTCTTTCACACACAAATCACTTATTTTAAAACGATTGCACTTACAATTCACATTGTCTAATTCTTCAATTTCAATATGTGTATTAGGGAACACTTTTTCAAAATGGATTTCATCATCATATCGATAAAATCTTCTAAACAATTCTTCTATTTCCTGTGTAGGATATAGTATTTTCACTTTATCTTGTTCTTCTTCAGGAATATCAGGATCCCATGGCTGTTGATAAATAATTTTCTGATGTTTTTCACACTCAATCTGTCTCTCTCTTGGAGAGATATACTCAGAAACAGATACTCGCTTACTACACATCTTCACGAATACTGTTAACTTAAGTAATGTTCCTATGTACACAATCACAAGTCTGCACATGCGCACAAACTTTTAACGAATGCGCATGCGCACAAACTTTTAACGACTGCGCATGCGTCCTACGACGTTCAAATTATTTACTTGTATTCTTGTACATTCCGTGTAAAACATCTTTATGTAAAAGTGTAAGTCTTGGAAAATCAGAATCAGACATTACAAGAAATAAAATGTTTTCAAAAAATTATTAAAAATGTATTGTGTAAGAATATGATCTTTCTTACTATGGATATTGTGTAAATCCATATAGATTTTCATAATTTGTTTGCGCGTATCTTCTTTTAATAAAATACTACAAGCTTCCAAGTCCAACACTTCTTTGCTTTTCAACATACACATATGTCTAATGTCATTTTTGAATAAATAATTATAATAACATGCTCCACAAAGTAACACTTTGTTCGGTACCCATTTAATTATTGCTAATTTAATACAATTAATATCGATACTTGATTTATCACACGCGCAATTCATTCTTGCACAAAACACGGTTCTTAACACCACAAAAAAAGTACGTGTTCTAACAAGAAAATATTCTCAACAACTAAAACAAAGTATCAAAATCGTTTGTTCTTTCTTTACAACTAGTGCACTCTAGCGAAAAAAATCTTAAGTTGTAAAACAGTGTTACTAACTCTATATAAACTCTACACAAAATAATTTTAACTACATAAAACTCATAAATCTTAATGTAATTTTTTCATGTTTCCTTTCCTATATAACTTTAGTTAGATCGTTTCCTGTGCAATTTTAATTGGTATGCTTCTTGTAGAAGTCCATAAGAATACCCAAAGAGTATAATCCATTAAATGATTTCTACGTACACTCCTTATTTATTTAACCTCTCGTAATAAATTACTCGAACACTTCGTGTGAGCATACTAAAATGTTCGAAAATATAAAAATGTATGAAAGTTATAAAAATAGTTGTTAAAATGATTCGAACACTTTGTGTGAGCGTATTAAAATGTTTTGAAATATTAATTATTTATTCTTTCGTGTTATTTAATATATCACTCGCAAAGTTTTTAATTATATATTTCTTCAAATATGTTCTTGTCTGCAATAATATTTAATTCCAAATAATTTTATTCTTTAAATGATTTCGTAAGATGAAGTAAACTAAAATGAAAAATTAATATAATACAAATATATGAAATAAAACTATGTATCAAATAATATAAAAAATAAATATAAAGATAAGTATTAAACATGTATTAGTTTCCAACATTTCTTCTTAAAATATTTGATAATAACATTGCCTGACATCAAGTGTTGTAAATAATATTTTGTATAAACTTCACACACACACACACACACACACACACACACACACACACACACTCACACACAAATTAATTTCTTCCGTAATACAAATATAGTTACTATTAATTTAAAGTTTCTTCTTCTTCTTTTATGAAATATTTGCAAACGTTAAATGTTTAAACGCGTTTTTTTCTTCACAAACACCAAAATTTTACTTATGTACATAAAATATTCGTTTTTATTCAGCACTTTTACTTTTATCTTTATCAAGAAGAATATCCACAAGATCACTTAAAAACACTTCACTTTTCAATAATTTAAAGTATGTGTTATAAAACGATTCTCTTGTTAGCAAACCGATAAAATGTGATTTCGCATACGTATAAAATATATTTTCTTCCACATCTATGTTTTCCATAATATCCTTTACTCGTGATTTCATAACGTTTTCATCCAAAATTAAACATTCATGTTCCATTTCATTAAAATATCCATAAGTACAAGCAGCACATAGCAAAATATCTTTTGTTTTCCACTCATGTATTGCTTTCTTTATACAGTTCGTGTCTACTTTATTTACACTACATTTACATCTTATGTCCTTCTCCGAAAATATTTCAATATCATCCATATATGATAATATCATCTTATAAATTTTTAAATTAATTTTCAAACACTCAAAAACAATTTCACGTAACTGTATTAAACTTTCCATAGTTATTTTACTTTTTTATGTTAACTAATGCTATTCAAACAGCAAACTATATAATTTTTATAACGCCCAAACTAAATCGTTCGTGTATCTTCGTAAAAGTTCAAAAAAGTTGTGAAAATTTTAACATCATTCGGAAAACTTCGGCAATCTTCGGTAATCTTCGTATAAAATTCTTGGAATTAGGTAAAATTCTTGGAATTAATTAAAATTCTATGAAATTCACGGTCATTTACCTTTTAATCACTTTTCCAGAAGTCTCCAAACATTCTTCAATATGCGTACGTAACTAATCAAGGGCAAGCGACATTCCTAAATACAATAGAAAACTTTTAACGCACACCTGTGTTCTACCTTTCCCCCAAACAAACATAAGCCTTTCTTAGAAATTCCAAAACAAACATGTGTCTACGTGACTAATCAAGGTCAAACGACATTCCTGAATACAATAGAAAACTTTTAACGTACACCTGTGTTCTACCTCTCCCCCAAACAAACATAAGCCTTTCTTAGAAATTCCAATACAAACTTGTGCCTACGTGACTATTCAAGGTCAAACGACATTCCTGAATACAATAGAAAACTTTTAACGCACACCTGTGTTCTACCTTTCCCCCAAACAAACATAAGCCTTTCTTAGAAATTCCAAAACAAACTTGTGCCTACGTGACTAATCAAGGTCAAACGACATTCCTGAATACAATAGAAAACTTTTAACGCACACCTGTGTTCTACCTTTCCCCCAAACAAACATAAGCCTTTCTTAGAAATTCCAAAACAAACTTGTGCCTACGTGACTAATCAAGGGCAAGCGACATTCCTGAATACAATAGAAAACTTTTAACGCACACCTGTGTTCTACCTCTCCCCCAAACAATCATAAGCTTTTCTTAGAAATTCCAAAACAATCTTCTGCCTACGTGACTAATCAAGGTCAAACGACATTCCTGAATACAATAGAAAATAATATAAACAATCAATAAAATAAAATAAAAAATAAAACATCTATTGTATACAAATATTGTCAAGGATAAACGACATTCCTATCAAACAATAAAGCTATTGTAAACAATAACATTGTCTCACCCACCCCCTCATAAAACTGGAAAGACTACTACGAGGGGTTTGAATTACTTCTACTATATTCAACGTAAACCGCTACAACTCTTAACAATCTTAACCGCTACACCTCTGATTCTTACATATTTCGTAAACTAGATCACAAGGAACACGAATCTGAAGGATTTTTGACATTCCGACTTCCGGAACTCGAGATATTAAAACTTTAAGTTTAATATAGATATATTCTCTATACGAAAAATATTATGTCCTGTGAGATATATAAAGGTAACCAAGAAAGTTCTGTCGTTTTTTGTGGAGGTTTGTGTTCAATTGATCCTCACACCGTGAGTTGAATGCGAATGGAGAAAAGGCGAAGGTCAGATGTTGGTGTGGGTATATCCAACACTCTACCTGCTTGTGGCAGTTCAGTTACAACGTGAACTTGTGTAAGGACAGAGTGAATATGGAACCTCCACAGAGCGTCATAAGGGCGTGTATGCTGTACGAGTTCAAACTCGGGTCAAACGCCACTGCAGCGGGGCGGAAGATATCTCAGGCCTTTCGTGAGGGTGTCGTGATTACGCAGACACTGCAAGGGTGATTTAGAAAGTTTAAGGACGGTGACAAAACACTCACGAAAGACGCACCACGTGCCAGAAGACCAACACATGTACAAAATGAAAATCTTCAGGTAGCAATTGAGGCGAACAGCGGAGGGACCTGTGAGAAACTGGGGCTAACATTCAATGTGAGTGGAGAAACCATCCGGCAGCACTTCCATCAACTTGAGAAGCAGTACAATTTGAGTCTATTAGTCCTACATGAATTAACTCTGGGCCAGAAGGCTACGCGAGCAGACACCTGTGTTTCTTTGCTGTCTCGTCTGAGAAAGGAGCCATTTCTGGACAGGATGTTGACATGTGATGAGAAGCTCCATGGCGTCGTCACCACTGGTTAAAATCCCATGAACTGGTTCCAAAACAGCTGAAACCAGTAATGCAGCAGAAAGTCCTGCTGTGTGTTTGGTGGATTGCTCGCGACATCGTGCATCGGGAACTGTTACCGGCTAGTCAGAGCAGAACATTAATGCAACTGTTTACTGTCAGCAGTTGAGCCGTGTTCAAGAAAAACTTAAAATCCTGGAGCCAGCACTTCTCAATCGCTAAGGGGTTCTCTCGTTACGGGACAACGCTAAGCCCCACATGGCTAGATTGACCCGGGACACCATCCTACGCCTTGGATGGGAAACACTATTGCAACCGCCATACTCCCCGGACATTGCACCGTCCGAATATCACCTGTTCCATTCCTTGCACACTCACCTTAGAGAACTCCAGTTCAACTCCGTAGTAAAAGTGCAAAATACACTTGATACCTTCTTCGCTTCACGGTAAACCAAGTTCTACCGCGAAGGAATCCATGCCCACCCCGAACGTTGGGAGAAGGTCGTTGATACTGATGGGTACTATTTTTGATCTTCCATTTACGTCTTAGGCCCCCCCAAATGATTTCCTGGCACTCCTAATGGCCAGATGTTAAAACAGCATCGTGAGATTACTTCGCTTCAGTCATTTAAAAATAACAAAGTTTACATATAATTAATAATTTACGGTAAAATAGTATGGAAAAATAGTATTTTACCATACCGATCACAAAATAGTATGGTATTTCTTCCTTATAGCCATCCGAAAATAGTATGGTATACTTTTTGTGACAGCAGATTACACAATTTACGGCGATTTGTATTTGACAGTTTGAAGACAAACGTTTTGACAAGGTACTATAAATTCTATCATAAAACAATGGTACTAAATCGTAAGTACATTATATTATTTATATGCTGTAATTAGTGTTTTAAGAAAACTTTTTATCAGATAGAAAATTTGGTGAAAAGCAACGTTTTTATTCAGTTTTTCAGTTTGGAATTCATTCCGTTTTTTAAATGCTATTTCGTGTAAAACAGTAAGTGAGATATAGCTGTTAATAAAATAATTATGTCTTTTTCGTCACGAATAATAAATAACATTTTTGTCAGAAAATCTTAAATAAATTAAGTGCAATTTCAAAGAAAATCAGTCTTATGTATAAAAGTAACCAAGAAAGTTCTGTCGCTTTTCGTGGAGGTCTGCGATAATTGGCCCTCACTGGCGGCAGGGTTTCGTCGAGTCGAAACATATATCTCGTGTCGGGGTGTTGAAGTTACCACCGCGTAGCAGCGACCAGCGAGAACTTTGTTTTGGTCCGCACTTCTTAGATTCTTTGCGGAGAATCGTGAAGGAACCAACACGAACTATCGCCAGTCATGTGCATGCGGTTATTATTATATATTATTTTTTCCTGGAGAATTGTTCCTAAAGTGAGCTCCGGGGGTCAAGAATAACCTCTGCCTCAACATCATGAAGTGAAAAATCTTGAGATAAGTGCGATAATTGCATGAATTTAGATGGCAACTGTCGTCGATCAGTAGAAAGTGAGTATGGGAGAACTATGAAATAAAGTAAATAGACACGCGTCATTTTGTTACAAAATTACATGGCGAACACATTTTATCTAATTCCAAACAGTTATCGTCGAATATACACGGTTAAAGGAGCACTGTGATTGACCCAATTAAAAAGATCTTAACGAATTATCCCTTTACAAGCGACGTTTCCTTCATCGCCTTCGTAGCAAAGTAGGAAGAACACTTGCCTAGTAATCATAAGGTTGGTGGTTTGAGTCCCCTGCGGGGTAATTTTTTGATACTTTTTAAAGTGTTTTTTACTCACCTTAATGTAACTAAATCACACATATAGCCGATTTAACATTTAACGTTTGGGGGAGTAAGTTTGTGGTTCGTTGGCGCTTTGTCGCGTCTCTGCCGCTGGTGGTATAATTTTCAAAACGGTAGAGGGGCCACCGGGAATCGTCGCTGCGGCGCCGCCAATGTTTGGCGAGATGTCGCTAATTGCCCATTTGTGGTCCACCGACGCTTACGGCATGGGGACAATTCAGTGTGAGTGGCGAAACCATTCAACAGCAACTTCATCAACTGAGAAAACACTAGAAGTTGGGTCGATGGGTCCCACATAACTTGATTCCGGGTCAAAAGGCAACGCAAGCAGACACCTGTGTTTCTTTGCTGTCTCGTCTGAGGAAGGAGCCATTTCTGGACAAGGTGTTGCCATGTGATGAGAAATGGGTCCTGTACGAAGTTCCACGGCGCCGTCATAATTGGTTAGCATCCCATGAACGGTTCCAAGACAGCCGAAACCAGCACTACACCAGAAGAAAATCCTCCTGTGTGTTTATGAACTGCTCGCGGCATCGTGCATCGGGAACTGCTACCAGCTGGTCATCGCATCAATCAACTGTGTACTGTCAGCAGTTGAGCAGTGTTCAAGAGAAACTCAAAACTCTGGAGCCAGCACTTCTGAATCCCAAAGGGGTCCTTATGTTACAGGACAACGCTAAGCTCCTCGTGGCTAGGATGACCCGGGACACCATTTTACGCCTTGGATAGGAAACACTATTGTATACGCCATACTCACTGGACATTGCACCGTCCGATTATCATCTGTTCCCTTCCTTGGACAACCACCTTTAAAGGATGCCAACTCAAATCCCAAGTAGAGGTGCAAAATGCACTTGATACCTCCTTCGCTTCACGGAACACCAACCTCTACCGCGATGGAATAAATGGCCTTCCAGAACGTTTGCAGAAGGTTATCGATGTATTCTTAATCTTCCAGATACGTGTTAGGTGACATATGAATGGTGGTGGGTGAGAAAGCGATAGAACTTTCCTGTTTACCTTTATAGATCGGTTCTGTGTATTGAAATAGTTAAGAACAAAGGTATAATGTTTGGTCGGGGCAGTACTTGGTTAAACATAATACAAACTATCTGTAATATAATTTATGAAATTATTATTATTATTATTTTGTTATTAATAATAATAGTAAGAAGAAGCAGAAGCAGCTGAAAACAGTTTTTTTAGTTTTCTGGAAGAAAACCAAAATTTTCCAGGTTTTTTCAGGCTTCAAAAACACTAGCTGCAACACATCTTTTTTTTTTTTTAGATTGTAGCTCGTCCCCCTTCAAAAACGACGAGCCCCTCCTACAGAAACCTGCTGGCTACACCCCTGGTCTTAGGTGACATATCGATGCTCTAAGGTGATAGGTCAAAAAGCGACATAACTTTCTTCGTTAATTTTATACATACTATGTAAAACTACTGTATAAGTTCTAGTATCTCGAGTTCGGGAAGTCGGAATGTCAAAATTCCTTCAGATTCGTGTTCCTCGTAGTCTAGTTTACGAAATATATAAAAATTAGTTTTGGTCCAGTTTGCTTCCGTGGTCACTTTATGTTCGAATATCTCGAGATCGGAAATTCGGAATGTCAAAATTCCTTCATATTCGCGTTTCTAGTGGTCTACTTTACAAAATATATAAAAATAAGGTGGGGTCTAGTTTGCTTCCGTGGTCACTTTATGTTCGAATATCTCGAGATCGGAAATTCGGAATGTCAAAATTCCTTCAGATTCGTGTTCCTCGTGGTGTAATTTACAAAGTATATGAAAATCAGGTGGGGTCCAGTTTGCTTCCCTGCAGCCGAAAAGTACATTGGAAGTGTCATCAAAGAAGTAACTTAAAAAAAAAAAGTGCGAAGGATCCAAGGTCAGTATTTGTAACACACAAGTTCACATCAGTACTTACGGTTTAGAACTTCCCACTTTTCTGACTTTAAAATATTGCAACCCTAATTTAGCTGTGACTTGTACAAGCATCGAACAATCCCTTTCGCACAGTGCTGCATATATTACCATAATAGTCTTGGAGCAAATAAAAAGAGTTAAAAACACAGACATAAATCAATACAATTGTCTCGATCGATAAATGCTTTCACAATTGTTAAAAGGTGTAATTAAAAACATCAAACATTGTTTCTGCTTTGAAAAGGACAAACAAGGTTACGTTCATAAAACCGCAAACACGGTTTCGGGCGGCTTTCGCTTCCAAAAAGAGCTTCTGCGGTTTCGGTTTTGAAAACAGCTTTTGCGGTTTCGGTTTTGAAAACCGCTTTTTCGGTTTCGGTTTTGAAAACCGCATTTACGGTTTCGGTTTTGAAAACCGCTTTTGCGGTTTCGGTTCTGAAAACCGCATTTGCGGTTTTCAGAAAACCGGTTTTCTAAAAAACCGAAAACCGCAAATGTCACAAAAATTCAACAGCACTAGTTTGTACGTACAACCAGTGGTTTATTTGTGGATTTTGTAGAAGGGGGGGGATATTTATAAAGAATTGCTACTAAAACATGAAGTTGAATTATTGTACATTAAAACAGATTATGTAGCCTATGAAAGGGGGAAAATATCTTTCCAGGCTGGAAAGACTGAATTAAACTTACGAGGGAACCTATCCAAGTGCAACTCTGACTTCGAGTCGAGACTATGGTCGTTGGATACCTTGTCCCAAAAGAACATAACACGAAAAGTGATACATCCTCGATCGCAACCGTTGCAGAGATATAAGCGTGAGAAGTTAGAAATTGAGCTCCATACTATACATTACAAAGTCAGCTTCCGGGTCAGATTTTTCGGTAACGGTCAGGTAAGGAAACTCAGCGAATACATATCAAATTAGTGTTGGGAGCCCACCACCTTTTAAATGAAAAAATGTTGCCCCCGGGGCACTCGCAGGGTCCCAGGCGGGGTCCAACTCAAAATTGGCAAATGGAACCGGGGGTCAAGTAGCATATTGTATGAAAGCTATTGTTAAATAAAAGAAGATAGAACAAATTTCAACTCTCTATGATGACCCTGTGCAAACGGGCAACTGGTCAAAATGTCAATACAACCTACATCAGAAAATATATGACCACTCTTCTAAATCCGTTAAGTTGTGACAATAACAAAACAGAAAAAACACGTTTAAAAGTGCAAGGTATTGAAGTTAAACAAATTGTTGCAGAGTCTGTCACAGAGTTACACAACGGACCTTATCCAAGTATAAGTGTGACTTCGAATGACCAATGGACCATAAAATGACCATGGCCATTGGATTGCGTGTCCTAGAAGAGAAAGGATACATTGTCAATCGCAACCGTCGTGGAGGGTGAAAAGTTCAAAAGGCAACGGTATATGCTTCGCGAATCGGGACCCCAAATTCGCATATTGCACCGTGAAATTTTAGTCGGGGAATTTGCTGAACGAGAAACATAATGGAAAAACGAAAAGGATTGACCTTGAAACTTTGATACACATTGAAGAATAAGGTGGTAGAGAAAAACGTGACAACGTAACGGATTTAGAAGAGTGGCCATATATTTTCTGGTGTAGGTTGTATTGACATTTTGACCAGTTGCCCGTTTGCACAGGGTCATCATAGAGAGTTGAGATTTGTTCTATCTTCTTTTATTTAACAATAGCTTTCATATAATATGCTACTTGACCCCCGGTTCCATTTGCCAATTTTGAGTTGGACCCCGCCTGGGACCCTGCGAGTGCCCCGGGGGCAACATTTTTTCATTCAAAAGGTGGTGGGCTTCCAACACTAATTTGATATGTATTCGCTGAGTTTCCTTACCTGACCGTTTCCGAAAAATCTGACCCGGAAGCTGACTTTGTAATGTATAGTATGGAGCTCAATTTCTAAATTTTCACGCTTATATCTCTGCAACGGTTGCGATCGAGGATGTATCACTTTTCGTGTTATGTTCTTTTGGGACAAGGTATCCAACGACCATAGTCTCGACTCGAAGTCAGAGTTGCACTTGGATAGGTTCCCTCGTTAGAGACAGGGAAGTCAAGACTTAGAAGGAGGGAAATTCCCAGGCTTCCCTGGCTGCAAATAAATCCCTGCATACAACCACATAAAAATGAATTATTGATACGCACTAGCATGCGCAGTACATTGGAAATGTGGGTGCCAGATCTAAAGTACCACCATATGGAATGTCATCCTCCCCCCTTTCCTCTAAGAAAAGATAGCGTCATTGCACCCGACGCTGCGTCGGCGACTCACGGCACATATGCAGACGGGAAATAATTTACACGTAATCTCTTCTCAGTTTGTAATAATTCTACATACAAAAGTTTGTCTAATGTGGGTACCAAGGCACCCACGGCACTCACGTTGCGCACTGTGAAAGGCCCTATAACAGTAAATGGCCAAACTGTATGTGAAGAGCCCCTAAAGAGGATTCACTTGAGTAGAGCATGACCTAGTCTACTACTTTATTGTGTTAGTGGGATGTACTTAAGAGCCACCACTACACAATGCTAAATTAATTAATACCCAGTTTATATTTCCTTGATTGAATACAGGGCTGAGTACTGAATTTTGAGAATAAGCTAAAAGATAGAATGCAGGAGCTGTGGAGCTGATATTCGATCATCAGAAGCAAGAGAGTAGCGTTAATGGTCACATAAAATTTTAAAAGAAAATAAAAATAAAAGAATATACTGTACTGCCAATGATACCGAAAAGGTACACACTCTCTATTTTTTTTTTTATTATCTCCGTTACTATATTGCTCCTGTGTCAGTACTTGGGTTCTAATTTTTCTTCCTGTGCACCGTTAGGAAGTGACAATACATACAGGAAACATTGAGAAGTCCTTCATACAATTTCAGCTGAAAAAAAAACATGATATGGTACATCTAAAAATCAGTGTACTCACCAGTTCCAGAACCATGGACAATTCAGGTATGAACCAGCCATTTGTGTTTTGAGAGTATTTAATAGCAATATTTGAAGATAAAAAAATGGTATAATTCTGTCTGAATGACTTGAACACATTTCATTTTACACTTTTCCACTGTGCACAGGGATAATTTCCAACCTTGTGTATGTCTATGCATATATTTATATATATATAGCTAGAGAAGTTTTACTTAATAAAATGTTTATCCAGTTGATGTTGATATTAGTTTTTAAGCGATTTTAGTACAAAGTTCGATTAACTAGGATTTCCACACAATCTTAATATTTTTATGTCACTGTTTCTCAAAAGGAAAAGTCAAAGTTCACTAAAAACCACATATATTTTAAAGTCAGGATTATAGTCCGTTCTTAGTCCTCTGCAAACACTGTCTATTTGGTACAAGATGTTCTTAGAACTTTTAATTGTTGATGATCAACCAACAGCTTCATTCTCCTTGACGTTAACGATTTTTTTTTTACACTGTGTGTGATCCGCCAAAGATGTGTTATGTAAAGCAACACATTATCCTCCCCAAAACCAAGGGAGCTACATTGCCCTGACAATGTCTGGTAGGCGCTAGTCTTCCAACTCCCAGCAAGGTTGAGCACTTTTTTTTATTTTTTTTTAAAGAAAAAAATGTCAATAATACTCCGATAATACACACTGAACTTGTAAAAATATAGCACTGGTTCACTGTATTTAGTTTATGTTTATCGTTCTTATCTTGCAGAAGCGGCGATTTAATATTTCAGAACACATATTGTTTTTTTTTTTCACGAATTATCTTACTTTATGTGTTAACTATTCTCTGGCTCAAGCACCTCTCTCCTCGAAGACTTCCTTCTCCAGATCTCACCCTATTTTTTTCAGTTCAAAACCGGAGAAGTGCTCCGCCTCTCATGTCCACTCCAACCGTTTTTTTCTCCCCTTCCAAAGAATTTGTCCAGAGCCGCTCCACAGGCAGATTCCACCCTCGCTTCCGATGGTCACTGTCCTTGAGGCGCTGTTAACGAATTTAGTTTCTGATGTGGTATATATATATTTTTTTTTAAATAAAGCAAACACTTTCAAGTTCGTATAGATATATAACATACTTCAATTTATGTTCCAATTCTCTTTTCCTTGACCATAATAATATCAAACACTCATTTAAGTTTTACTATATAAATTAAAACAATATTAAAAATAATAATTACAAAAAAGAAAAAAAACGGCTGGTTCGTTCAACTCCCTTCTGCCTCTCCTCCTACATGATCAAACAAAAACTTCGCTCTCTCAGCTATGTGTGTGTGTGTGTCTGCTCTGTTAGCAGTCTGTTAAAACAGAACCAAGAGAGTTTTCAAAAATTATCTGGACACATAATAATAGCATAAAAAAATGAAAAAAGAATGATATACTAACAATAAGGTATGGTGTCCCTATAAGGTAAATTACCTGACGTCAATATTTATTGTTCAAAATTGAGAAAATTTCCCAACGTGCGGTAAGCACATGATTTTCTTCTGCACCAAAATCTGCTCCCCCTTCCGCCGAATTCGCATGAAGGGCTCTATATAGAGATTTTGAAGAAATAGCGAGATAAACTGCTCTTGTCGTAGGGAGTCGCTTTCAAATTCCAATTTTAATTTCATTCGGAAATATTTCCAAGAATAATGTTTTATATTTACTTCATACAAAATTAACATATTACCTTAAACTTGTTCTGTGATTACATAATAAACAAAAATACAAATTTAAATACAGATATGCAAATAAGATAATTTACATATTAAAATATAAAAAAAACTACTGAGCACAAACTGCCCTTCACAATTCCCCCCTTGGTAATGTGGAATGTGTTTACTAACACAGAACACATTTCCAGAGAAGTGCACATTTGTTAGATGATAAACGTGCTCCACACTCCATATAGATTACTAATCGTTACATAAGAAAAACACAATCAACAAATCAGAGAAGCACTAGAAGAGTACTCCACTATTTCTATCCTTACTAATATACTAACAATACATAACGAATTAATGATATACAAGAATTATTCAAGGAAATGCGTAAACGATCCTATTCTATAAATACAAAGCTATTTTCAGGCATTTCACACCTAATCTGACTCTAGGATACATTATAATATAATTATGTCACAATATGCGATAATACTATATAGATTCTTGTCACTCTTAATAGTTTTGTAATTACGTCACATTTTCGGTATTTCCCACCACCTGATTCACTACTGTTTCTTCTCTCTCAATGAATTTCTTCAATAGGTAGGCATTTCTCTTCATTTTGACTTCATTTGAAACTGGGTCAGCCAGTGTGTACATATTTTTCCCTGACGTGCCTACAATACGCCAGGGCCCCGAAAACAGCATCATGAGCTTTTTGGAAACACCTGCTATAGCATCTGACCTAGGAAAAATCCTGGCCAGTACAAGTTCACCCACTTGGTACACGATGGTACGATGTGACTTGTCAAAGTACTTCTTTCGTGCAGTTGCATTCTTTGCTAGGTTCCTACCTGCAATTTCAATATAGTACTGCACATCATGGCGTCTTTCCATTTCAGGAATTTCGAAGATTCTTGCGATGTCTCTGGACATGGATTGTCCAAAATGACATTCGTACGCAGAGACGCCAGTGGTCAGGTGTTTCGCTGAGTTCAGGCATCTCTCAACTTTATCCAGATACTTGGGCCACATCTTTTGATTTTCATGACAGTATTTCCGGAGTAGACGAACTGTTGCCTTTACTGCCACTTCTGCCATTTCTCCCTGTGGATAATAGGGAGTGGACATGATGTGCTTGATGCCCAAACTGGATATTTCTCGCTTCCACTGCTCTGCGGTGAACTGAGAGCCTCTGTCCGTGAGGACTAGTTCCACACCGGGACTCAGTTTCAAGAACTCCTTAAGTTTTCTTATCGCTGTGGCAGTGTTCGCCTTCCGGCAAGCATACAACGCTACTAGTTTTGAGAATGCATCATAGAACACTAGTATATAGTTGACACTGCCTATGCCTCGTGTCAAAGGACCACACCAGTCGATACACACTAGGAAACTTGGGCGGTCTACTACCACAGGATTGAGTGGTCCTGGAAGATAGCAGTGTGGTGGGTTTGCTTTCTGGCAGACGATGCAGGATGCACAGAACTTCCTCACAAATGCACGCATCTTTGGCCATACAAAATACTCTGACAGAAGTGGTAGTAGCTTACTGGCCGACATGTGCCCCCGATCTGAATGATAATAATCGAGTAGAGGAGCTACTAACACTTCTGGAATGCAAATACGGACTCCCTCTTTGTCCCGTTTACACAGACGGCCGCTTAAAAGCTCGTAATGGTGACGATCTCCTCTCACTCTGGGTGAGTCCGTGTTTTCCTCCAGATCCTTCTTAATCTTCCCATAAGTGGGATCTGAGGATTGCATTTCTGGCAGAATTGCGATGAGTTTTCGCAATTCGCACGGAACCTCCGTAAGAATCGCCATTAGGGATTCTTGTAAAACTGGTTTTCTACACACCCTCAGATCTTCCTGCAAGTGCGGAGGGTATCTGGAATGATAGTCACTAATGTTCTCACTTGATTTTACGAACTCGAATTCGAAGTCCAGGTTTGAGAGCGTTAGAACCCATCGTGAGATCCTCTGGTTCGTAAGTCGACAGAGCAGGATGAATTTAAGGGCCTGATGGTCGGAACGAATTTTGAACTTGTGACCAATCAAGTATTGTTTGAATTTCACTACTCCATCAATAAGACCTGCAAACTCCTTCTCGGTGATGCAATAGTTCCGTTCAGCGGCGTTGAATACGCGCGACGAAAACCCAATAATCCTTATATCATCATTTTCATCTCGTTGATATAGGAGTGACGAACACGCAAAGTCGCAGGCATCACACTCCAGAATGAGCTGCTTGTCTGGCAGAGGTCGTTTTAACACCACTTCCTCCTGGAATATATTCTTTATTTGTTCCATGGCCTCCTGATGACAAGGTTCCCACTTAAACTTCACGTTTTTCTTTAGTAGGCCGAATAACGGAAAAAGAACTTCTGAGTACCTTCGACTGAAGCAGCGGTAGTACTGACAATATCCAATAAATGATCGTAATTCCTTAACGTTCTTAGGTGTTCTGAAATCGATCACCCGCTTCACTTTCTCCGGATCTTTCCCGATACCGTGCTGAGAAAGTTGGTACCCAAGTATGTTAATCTTCTGACGAGCAAATTCGCATTTCTTTAGTCTGAGAGTTAGGCCACCTGCTGTTAACAAAGCGAGCACTTCGTCAAGATGACGCATGTGCTCATCAAATGACGTATCTCCTACTACAATGTCATCTACATACTGACCACAAAACTCTCTCACATCTGGTCCAAGAATTGAATCAAGAGCACGTACACACGAGGCTAAACTCTGTTTAGTGCCAAACGGTAACTTTTGGAAAACATAAGATATCCCTTCGTGAAGAAAGCCCAGATACTTCTGATCACTTTCTCGCACCTTGATCTGAAGGAACATTTCTACCCCATCAACAGAGCTAAACCACGACTTATCACACATGTCTTGCAGCACAGACAGAGGTGGAATCGGGCGATCACATTCTGAATTCGATATCCTCCCTAACGAACGTCCATCAATGCACACCCTCACTCTACCGTCGCTCTTAGGCGTTACTACTAATGGATTGGCAAACGATGTGGCTTGTTTTCGGATGATTCCCCAGGCTAGCCATCGATTAATTTCGTTAGCTACCTGGTTCCTGTACTTCACTGGGTATGGATACATTTTAGCTTTCACAGGATGTTCGTCCGTTATCTCGATTTTGTGCTCATAATTGGATATGCACCCAGGCTTGATATCGAAAAGTGCCTGATGCTTTTTTAACACTGCTTTCAATCTTCCTCTCTCTGTCTCTGTGAGATCAGTGTACTTGTCGACGTAGTCTTCTATTTCTGAGATGGATGCACGGGTTCGGATCTGCCTCCAATCGGATGGCGAAAACACATAAGTTGCCAGCTCTTGTGTGGTTGGGTATCTTCCCTCCAACCTAAGCGCTCGAATGACCGTGTCTCTTACGGGCTTACTTTCCTCTAGGGCTGCTATGTACACAGGCATGGCCTTCCGTCTTTCGTCTGACGGGTAATTTTCATCTAAATACACATCCCCTAACTCCCCAACTGGAACCCAGGTGCTCTGGCAATCCATCTCCCACTCCAGACAGCGTACGACTAAGTCCTCTGAGTGACAGTCTATTGATCTAAATTGTATCTCTACATCATGTGGATTGGTAAGATGTAGAGTCCCTTTGTCATAATCCAATATGGCACGTGAATCGTTGAAGAAGTTCGAACCCAGAATAAGCGAACGATTTAGACCGGACACAATTATTCCCACAGTATGAAATATCTTTCCTTGAATAACAAGCTCTAGCATCGTCTGTCCCACTAACGCAGCAGCTTTACTGCCAAAAGCAGAGGTTACTCTAATATTATTTGCGCGCAAAAATGCAGGGGGAGGGTGGCTATCCTTTACTTTATTCCACAGTTCTTGGGAAATTGCGCACACGCTGGCTCCTGAGTCTAGTAGTGCGTCTACTGCTTGCGCAAATACTACCACGTGAATCTCGGGGAGCGATATCACATTATTTGTAGGCATAGGTTCATGGCTCGTATCTAACAAATCTTTAAAAATAGAGTTCGCTTCTTCAAAAATATTCCTATCAATGTCGACATTTTCGCCATTCCTACTTAATAATGAAATTTTACTAGAACTAGCCTCTCTAAAGTGTGTACGATTGATAATCTTTACACAAGTTTCACAATTTTCCTTCTCATTTAAATCTTCATTTACGGAAATTTCCTTCACGGCGGTTTCTGGCTCGTCAATCTCAATTTCTCTCTCATACACATTTTCTCTGTTATGCACATACTTGGGATCTGTTTTTGAAGACTCAGTCGGGGTATACACGCACGCATTCGACCTACCGTCCCCACAAGCATGTGCAGTCACACCTCATTGACGAGTCGACGGTGATGCTCGACTATTCATATCTGGGTTGTTATTTTGGTTGTGGGTAACAGTTTCTCTGCTTCGGTCATATGTCTCTAACACATGCAGAGACTCGTCCCCCCTGAAGGCAGTTCTCTGCTGGCCGGGAACAGGTCTAACATTACCCCTCTGACCTCTTGCGCGACGTGTTGCATTCCTTCTGTTACCATTCTCTCTACCTCGTGGGTGTGATACACCTCCACTCTCGTTGCCACGGTTACGAGATGGGCTGTTTCTTAAATGATGTTCTTCTGGTTGTCTCTGGTAAGGATTCCGGTTGTCTCGCCTTCGCCTGTTTTGCCTTCGAGACGAATGCGAATGCGTACCACTCGGGCCTGGGGAGTTCTGTGACCTGCTTTCATAATTGATTTCTAACATGTTCACTCCCTTCCTATTATAAGTGAATGACTCGCGGTCTCGCATTGAGGTTTCTAACTCCTGCACGAGAGTCAGCAGGTCAGAGATATTCTTAGGCCGGGACGAGACGACTGACCTGAACAACCAAGGTGGTAATTGCCGTGGGAGAACCTTGAGGAGGGTTGATTCGCACATACTAGGAGACAAAATACTGTTTTTGTGTAACAGGTCGAGCAGATAGTTGGATGGGGATTTATGCAATCGTGAGTCATAGTGAGACGTAAGAATGGTTGCACGCAAGTTTGCGAGACGTTCCTCGCTCAAATACGTCTCGCGGAAGAGGGCAACAAACTCGTCATAACTTCTCATCTTTGCTGCAGTGACCTGATACCAAAGTGCTGCCGAGTTTCTTAAGCATTTTGACACTAGACTAAGCCTCAACTCATTAGGTACACCACTAATCTCGAAGTAGCGGTCTAGATCCACGAGGAAGTTATGAGTAGAAGTCTCGTTTTCATTTCCTTGATAAATTGGTAGTGTAAGGTCCCTATGGAGGAATCCTAACGCGGTTGCCATATTTACACCCTGTGCCTGGTTGCTAGGAATGGTCCTTGACGTAGAAGGTTGCGCGTTGGTGTCAGTCTCGCGGGCGTCTACTACGTTCCCAGGTTGAGAACCCAGCAAGTCGCGTCCTGAAGAGATCTGCTGGGTTAACGATGGCGAGATGGCTCTGGGTGACCCAGCTGACAATGTGGCGATTCTCCCATCCACAAGTTCAGCTGTTTCACGCTGCACTGACTCCTTCCACTGAGCCATTTTTTCTTCCAGCTTTTCACAAACATCATTTACAGTCTCTTGCATTCGTTGAATGCTCCCATTGCATTCAGACCTAATCTCTTCCAGAGGCGTCTCCTGCTGGAATTCTCCCCTTATTCTCGCTATCTGTGAGGTGAAGTTCACCTCAACTCTCTTCACTTCCTGGCTTATTCTTGTCACTGAGTGTTCTACACCTGCCACTCTCTCTGTGACACTGACAGTGGTCTGCTCCACCCGGGACGAAACCTGCTGCAACGCTTCCGTTAGTTCACTGTAATTTTCATCTACTAAATTGGCAACCCTGTCTGAGTTTTCTTGTACTTGACCTATCTTAACGTTAGTCTCATTGATGTGGGAATTTAACTCCCCCCTGGTGGATTCTAACTGCGATCGCAATTCGTTAGATGTGTTCTCAATGCGCTGAACGAGTTGGCGTTCACTACTTTCAAGCTGTTCTTGAACCATATCTAACCTGCGCTCAAGCCTGAAGTTGTTAGTCTCGATTTTCTCTTCGAGACGCTGATTGCTTTCACGAGACTCCCTTCGCACCTGCTCTAAACCTGATTCTAGTTTCTTTGTACTAGATTCTAATTTCTCCTCAAGTTTCTGGTTACTCTTTTCCAGGCTCTTGGTATCCTGCTTAACCTGTTCAATTCCTGCTTCTAATTTTTTCTGACCAAGAAGAATTTGTTCTAAAATTGCTGTTAAATTTAGTTTCCCTGGATCGCTCGCCCCTACGTCTGAGCCATTAGTTTCATTCTGACTTTCCCCTGGGTTTGAATCCAAGACCACCAGTGACGTATTACTGATACTGGGAGGGGGGTCGTTGTCTCTGAGCTCGGACACGTCAGTCTCGACATCAGAGTTTGCGTCACCTCTCTGCGCAAACTCTTCGTTTCTTAGTTCATCCATTCTTCTAGCAATCGAACGAGTGACTACCATTAAACTAATAAAATTTGCAACAAATTTAACCTCCCCCCAAAATGTATGCCTGAAACTCTAATTACACAGAATAAACTATCACAAAATATACACCAAATAAACAAAATAACTCTATTTCTTCAATATTCTTGGAATCGTTATGGGAAACATCAAACACACCGAAAATTTTAAGCCAAATAGTGTTGATAAAGCTGACTCTTTATTCAATGTCACCGTAGGATAAGATGAACATTGAATTGCCCTTAAAGCTGTGGCGCCAAATTTTTGTGAAAGGCCCTATAACAGTAAATGGCCAAACTGTATGTGAAGAGCCCCTAAAGAGGATTCACTTGAGTAGAGCATGACCTAGTCTACTACTTTATTGTGTTAGTGGGATGTACTTAAGAGCCACCACTACACAATGCTAAATTAATTAATACCCAGTTTATATTTCCTTGATTGAATACAGGGCTGAGTACTGAATTTTGAGAATAAGCTAAAAGATAGAATGCAGGAGCTGTGGAGCTGATATTCGATCATCAGAAGCAAGAGAGTAGCGTTAATGGTCACATAAAATTTTAAAAGAAAATAAAAATAAAAGAATATACTGTACTGCCAATGATACCGAAAAGGTACACACTCTCTATTTTTTTTTTTTATTATCTCCGTTACTATATTGCTCCTGTGTCAGTACTTGGGTTCTAATTTTTCTTCCTGTGCACCGTTAGGAAGTGACAATACATACAGGAAACATTGAGAAGTCCTTCATACAATTTCAGCTGAAAAAAAAACATGATATGGTACATCTAAAAATCAGTGTACTCACCAGTTCCAGAACCATGGACAATTCAGGTATGAACCAGCCATTTGTGTTTTGAGAGTATTTAATAGCAATATTTGAAGATAAAAAAATGGTATAATTCTGTCTGAATGACTTGAACACATTTCATTTTACACTTTTCCACTGTGCACAGGGATAATTTCCAACCTTGTGTATGTCTATGCATATATTTATATATATATAGCTAGAGAAGTTTTACTTAATAAAATGTTTATCCAGTTGATGTTGATATTAGTTTTTAAGCGATTTTAGTACAAAGTTCGATTAACTAGGATTTCCACACAATCTTAATATTTTTATGTCACTGTTTCTCAAAAGGAAAAGTCAAAGTTCACTAAAAACCACATATATTTTAAAGTCAGGATTATAGTCCGTTCTTAGTCCTCTGCAAACACTGTCTATTTGGTACAAGATGTTCTTAGAACTTTTAATTGTTGATGATCAACCAACAGCTTCATTCTCCTTGACGTTAACGATTTTTTTTTTTTTACACTGTGTGTGATCCGCCAAAGATGTGTTATGTAAAGCAACACATTATCCTCCCCAAAACCAAGGGAGCTACATTGCCCTGACAATGTCTGGTAGGCGCTAGTCTTCCAACTCCCAGCAAGGTTGAGCACTTTTTTTTATTTTTTTTTTAAAGAAAAAAATGTCAATAATACTCCGATAATACACACTGAACTTGTAAAAATATAGCACTGGTTCACTGTATTTAGTTTATGTTTATCGTTCTTATCTTGCAGAAGCGGCGATTTAATATTTCAGAACACATATTGTTTTTTTTTTTTTTCACGAATTATCTTACTTTATGTGTTAACTATTCTCTGGCTCAAGCACCTCTCTCCTCGAAGACTTCCTTCTCCAGATCTCACCCTATTTTTTTCAGTTCAAAACCGGAGAAGTGCTCCGCCTCTCATGTCCACTCCAACCGTTTTTTTCTCCCCTTCCAAAGAATTTGTCCAGAGCCGCTCCACAGGCAGATTCCACCCTCGCTTCCGATGGTCACTGTCCTTGAGGCGCTGTTAACGAATTTAGTTTCTGATGTGGTATATATATTTTTTTTTTAAATAAAGCAAACACTTTCAAGTTCGTATAGATATATAACATACTTCAATTTATGTTCCAATTCTCTTTTCCTTGACCATAATAATATCAAACACTCATTTAAGTTTTACTATATAAATTAAAACAATATTAAAAATAATAATTACAAAAAAGAAAAAAAACGGCTGGTTCGTTCAACTCCCTTCTGCCTCTCCTCCTACATGATCAAACAAAAACTTCGCTCTCTCAGCTATGTGTGTGTGTGTGTCTGCTCTGTTAGCAGTCTGTTAAAACAGAACCAAGAGAGTTTTCAAAAATTATCTGGACACATAATAATAGCATAAAAAAATGAAAAAAGAATGATATACTAACAATAAGGTTTGGTGTCCCTATAAGGTAAATTACCTGACGTCAATATTTATTGTTCAAAATTGAGAAAATTTCCCAACGTGCGGTAAGCACATGATTTTCTTCTGCACCAAAATCTGCTCCCCCTTCCGCCGAATTCGCATGAAGGGCTCTATATAGAGATTTTGAAGAAATAGCGAGATAAACTGCTCTTGTCGTAGGGAGTCGCTTTCAAATTCCAATTTTAATTTCATTCGGAAATATTTCCAAGAATAATGTTTTATATTTACTTCATACAAAATTAACATATTACCTTAAACTTGTTCTGTGATTACATAATAAACAAAAATACAAATTTAAATACAGATATGCAAATAAGATAATTTACATATTAAAATATAAAAAAAACTACTGAGCACAAACTGCCCTTCACAGCACGCCTATGTTGATACGTAAATTAATACTAATATGTCGAACACTTGCTTTCACTTTAGTGGAGAAACTGGACGACCATTCTGGACTTTTTTTTTTTTAAGTGCTCGAGAAGTAAAAGATTGGGTAATACCACAAATTATAGTCACAGTTGCCTCTATTGCTATTTCTTAGGCTTCTTGCTTACAGCTATTGCATTTCTTCTTCCCATATAACTGCATAAGATTGAAGTATATCACTACACTATAAAACCCTGAATATCGCAGTAAATGCATACATCAATACAATTGAATCGTTGAGTTCGAATACCGCTCATCTCCATCGAAGCTAATTTGAGAGGAGTGACAAACAAAACTAAATTAGTCAATATGAATACAGGGCTATTTTCATTTTCGTACCACAGGGGCGGATCCAGGGGGGCGATCGGGGTGATCGACCCCCAGAAGAGGATTTTTTTATTTTATTTTATATATATAAATAAAACCCATCCCCGAGTTTGACGCTCTTAAAAGTAACTCTAAGTACCAGTATTACAACCCACCGCCCCCCCCCCCAGAAGTCCGTCCTGGATCCGCCCCTGTCGTACCGTAGAACTGACATTTTTCTACTTTCCAAAAATGAAAATAACCGTATATGTCAGATACATATTGATTAATTTAGTTTTGTGTGTCAAATTAACTTCGATGGAGGTGACCGGTTTAAGAACTCAACGATTCAATTTATAAAAGATTATTATTATTATTTTGCTAATTTTAGTATAAATTTCGTTCAATGGTAACACGAGGATGGGCATTAAAATAATAATAATAATAATAATTTTTAGGTTTTAAATTTCGGCGCGGGTAAGCAATACGAAGAATTACATCCAGACCCACAAGGAGTTCCAAAGAATGGCGCTAGAGGACACGCTTATAGCTATGCTATTGCTGCTACTAGTGACAGTATATGGAACTCTCAACTGAGTTCCAATGTCAAGGAAGGAAAGCAAACTAACAATTTCGAAAATCACTTGGATAGAATAAATTAAAGAAATATTAATCTTAAGTGTATTTGCTTTATTTTTGAGTATGTAGCCCTACTGCTTACCTAACATACATGACAAAACCGCCGCTGTCTGTTTGGTTAAATTATTACAATTTATGTAATTATGGTACTATTATTCTTAATATTTCAACTTTTGTATGTGAAAGTGTTGACTAAGTCGCTAACTCTTTTGCTTTTCGTGCAAGCGGTCCTGGATTCGATTCCTAGTGGGAACATTCGGTCAAAAAAGGTAACAGCTTTTTCAGACCAAACATTCTGAGTGAAATTTTCCTAAGTTATCCTCATTCACACCAGGAAAATTCCGGGATGGTACCTAACATTCAAGTCCCAGACCGCTTCCCTCTTTCCCTTTTCCTTTGATAGTGTGCTCACCGAGGGCCATCACTCCTTAGACTATACGTGAAGAGCTTAAGACCGTAGATGTCGATAATGTTTAGAAATCTGTATAAATTAATTAATTAATAGTGTTCATTGAATTACCTTAATAAGCAAGTTTTTTTATTAAAAAAATACAGAATAAGTATCCTCTTTCTATTTTGTAATTTTTTTCACCTTAGAGAGATAGAGTCCATCCCGCGTTTCAGCGGGGGCAGCTATGTTATTGGTTTGTTAGTTGTACTTTCGCAACTAGGAGGATCAGATCCCCTCTAAAAATTTTGGGACTTCCGAACCGAAGGCGTTCTTGTGTTGCATGACAAAGTGTGGCCACATACCGCTGCACACACAGCTGAAACTCTTCAGACGGTGTGTTTCGAGGTGTTGGAGCATCCTGCATACAGTCTCGATCTGGCCCCATCGAATTACCATCTGTTTGGTCTACTTAAAGATACTCTCAGGGGCAGTTGATTCAGCTCCGATCAACAGGTGAATGAATCGGCATGTTCGTGGCTTGCTGCGCAACCAAAACCCTTTTTTTTTTTTTTTTTTTTTTCAGAGGACATCGGAAAGCTTGTGCAGCGGTGGGCCAGGTGCATTGAAAAGCACGGTGACTATGTTGAAAAATGATATGAATAAAATCATTGTACTCTTGTGGCAATAAATAATAAAAATTGATTGTAAATACTTATTAACTTACCTTAGTATTTTGTAAAATACTAAATCCTCTTATTTCAAGATTTCAGCAGTTAGAAAATAGCACAATTGCTTTGTCTATGATTGGGGCACATGCTGTTCCAATTCGGTCTATAGCCCCACTTTGTTGAAGTGACTCCTAAATGTATATAGTTTCATTCCAAATTTAAAGTTTTTGTATGTATTAGTGGTTCACATTAAAAAATGGTGCCGTATAATATTTGCCGTTGCGTGAGTACGTATTTGTTATTTTTCTTCCCGTGGACCTAAGAAAACTACAGATATTGCGTTTCAATTGCAGTTACATATTTCTTTAAAGGTCGTAACATATGCTTGTAGCTTTACTGTTTTTCATTTTCTAAGAGTAATAACATATATTTAATGACATTAAGAAATATAAGTTCTTCATTAATCTCCAGTTTCAATATAACTTCTACAAAACAAGCCTCATTATTCATTACTATGATTAATATTATTCTTTCCATTTATTGTTTTGCAAATTTGTTATTAAACAGTCTGATCACACAATTTTCCAGACAGAATTTAAAGATGTTCATGAGCAAGGAATCAAATCTCTCTCGTTGTTTAAAGGCTAGTACCTACTTGCATTGCTCTTGTCAATTTACTTTTTAAAATATGAAACACGATACACGGTATCTTAACTGAGAAAGATAGTATCCTATTAGTTACAGCCTTTCGTTAAACAAAGTGTTAGAAACAACCAGGAAAACTAATATTAATATACAAATATTCAGATCATGTCTTGCCCCCTTCCCACTTTTAACGTCTAATGGCCGTCACTAGCTGTGTCGATTTGAAAAACAATACTAAACTAAATGATATAAAATAAACCGTGAACTATACTGACACTTTTTTTATCTATTAGTTTCCTATTATTTTTACTTTGAAATATTATGATAAGTCTAGTGGATAGGAATACCCAGGAATACTGAATCATTACATAAATTTTGTTTTCTTTGCAAATGAAAGCTGAATACTCAATAAATATAATCATGCATTCTCTTTGTGAACTTTTCAATAGCTTTAGTCTCGACGAAAGGATTTATACACTTCCTTGTTTGTTTTTTTTCTTATGCCAACACCTTCAATTAAACTTTGCTAATCATATTGCATTATAATATGCCCAATTGCATTTGGAGTTCAAGCATAACTAATACTCTCTATTGATTTAAAATTAAAATAAGAATAATAAATTTAATTGAATTTTTATTAATTACTTTCCACGATAATTGCATATGTAATTATTATAAATTTAAATATAAGTTGGAACGTGAAATAAACATTATCATACACGTGACATTCATTTCTACTGTGGCCTTTAGGCTACATTTTGACTCATAGATTTCATATTTTTTGTTTCTATGCAAATACTTTTCCACTTGATGTGCATGAGAGAAATAAATTTCGTATTTAACTCTTATTCTTTTTATTTTTTTAACTTTAACGTGACAGGATTATGCACCGAGGTTAAAGGAGAAGGGAATGAGATAAATGATAATGGTATGGAATGAAGAAAGTGGGAGGAAACAAAAAAAAACAAGAAATCACACACACACACACATAGGTTTGTCCCTGTTTTTAGCCAACTGACTGCAGTTTCAACTTTGTATTCCTATTTCAGCGAGATCCATCTTAATAGGCTATTGTCCTCCCATCTGCACATACCTGTAGATTTTCCTAGTGATCTTTTTCCGATTGTTTCCAGTTAATAGCTTTGAAAGCATTCCTGCTTTCTTCCCTGAGTATATGACCTGCCCATCTGAACCTCCTAGACTTGATTATTCTAACAAGTTTGATAAACAATAAATTATGCAGTCCCTCCACATGAATTGCTTAAATAGTATAACCAAGCTCATTGTTTTGGTAATGCATTGTTAGAGGTATTTTATCTAAAACTTAGTATGCATTAACAGAATTAAATGAGTTTTCGTATAACTTATATATATGTACGAGTGATCATCCTAGATATAGGATGCGAAAATCATTCAATTTCGTTCAGGCAATCGAAAATCATATCAAGAGCCCTAGGCTGCTACGAAATTGAGGGACGGTACGAAATAAGACTCTAGATTGTAAAATTTTACAAACAATATTACTAGGCCTACATTCGCCAAGTTTGTAGCAACTAGAATTACTTAACTATGGAAGTGCAGCTTTGTTTTAAAAAAAAATCCTTGCCATCCTCTTAAAAAGCTTGGCATACAACTCCATTTTAAGTTTTTAAAGAGAAGTGTGAGGTCAGTTTTTTTTTTTTTTTTAATTATACATAGTATTCTTTGCATTTATCCGAGAAACATTCGGATTCATAAGACACTCATCCGCCTCGCTTCTAATTAGTGTAATCCAACTCCTCTGTTTCCTCTTTCTACGCCTCTCTTTCATTGATTTTCGGAAATCTTTGTTACGCATATGAGTATACACTGCATTCTATTTAACGTTTATCAGCTTCGTTCCGTGTGTTTCGCGTTGATTCGTGTTCTCAATATTAGTAGTGAGCATTTTGTGAAAATTTGACGAAGGCCAAAGCCTAATTTTAATGGCCAATTACTCGGGAAGCAAAGGCTTGCACAATAAATTAATACCTAATCACAACCTTACTAAGCGAGTCACAATAACAAGGGCCCCATTATACTCACAGATCTATAGTTCATTTCTTCAATCGAAGTGCAGTTCATATATAAAGAACGTCGCCTTCTACATGAGGTGACTGGTGCCATAAATAAGTCATCATCCAAGGAATCTTGTGGAAAACAACCCCGATAACAAATGGCCAACCAGAACCCTCATTTCAAACAATTGACAGTCGCTTGTCAACTCCACGTGGAGTCTTACTTGCCATAGTTCCAAATGCTGTCCTCCATTCGCTGTTCCCAAGAACAGCTTCATATTAGCCATAGTATTGAGAAGAAAGAACATACAGTGGATGTTAAGACATTGCAACCCTGTAAATACGGTCAAAAGAGGTTTAGTTGGAGAAAGGGATGCTGTTGTAAAAAAAAAAAAAAAAAGCATGGAACTTGAAAAAGAGTTTGCCGAATTGCACTTCTATTGAGTAAACACACTATACATGTTTTGGCCTTAAATTAGTAGGCACCAAACTTACATTTCAAGAAGTTTATTCGAAGGGGTTTCTCGTGGCCTGGTGTATGGTAATGCATACTGTCCTTAAGATTGATTTTTAAAAAAATAAATCAAATTTTAAAAAGCTAGAAGAGTTGCAATTAGAATTCAGAAAGTTCTAAAACACAATATCGTTGTGTGCATATGCTCCTGAGTCTTACCTGGTCTCAGGGCACAGCGCACATTGAACGTTCTTGTCTAGGTGAGGTTTCCGTACCTGCAACCTAGAACGTATCTTCATTTTTATATTATTAGGGAGAGCATTTTGGCTGTGAATGAAGGTTCACAGTTTTCGACTCGTACA